>NC_043714.1:56346327-56432500 GCF_006229205.1 Suricata suricatta
GGTGTTTTGATTTTTTACTTTGCTTTTCTGTTTTGTCATTGCAACTACTGTATTGTAAATGATGGAAAATAATTGCATATGTTAAAAAAATATGAAACTTTATAAAGTAAAAAAAAATAAAAATTTTAAATTAAAAAAAATAATACAGGTAAATTAAAAAAGTAAATAAACATTAAAAATTAAAAAAAAAGAAAAAAATAAAGAAAATTAGTTTTATCTTCATTTGTTTCTCTTCTAGTATTCTGATTTCACTGTTAGGATCCAAGTTTCTCTGATATAATTTTCCTTTAACCTAAAAGATTTCCTTTTACAGTGTTTGAGAATAGGTCTGCTTGCTATGAATTCCTTCAGGTTTTGTTTGCCTAAGAGAAGATTTATTTACCCTTCATTTAGGAATAATTTTTTTTCTGAACATAGAATTCCACTTCCATAGTTAATTTTTCTTTCACCACTTTAAATTTATCATTCAATTGTCTTCCAACCTGAAGTCTGCTGTAATTCTTATTCTCAAGTTTTTTTTTTTCCGTCTGCTTTCACTGCCTTCAAGATTGTTCTTTGCTTTTTGTTCTCAACAATTTACATATGATATGATGAGGGACTTTTTTTGTTTCTTCTCTTGGGATGTGTGATTTGCTATCTGTCATTAATTTTGGGAAATTCTCTGTTGTTAATTCTTCATGTATTTCTTCTTTTTCCTTCTCTGGGATTCCAATTACACATATGTTAGGACATTTAATAACATTGCTTTTAGATGTTCTGTTCTTTTTTTTTTTTTCCCTCCCTAACTCTTTTTCTTTGTATGTTTTAGTTTGGGTCATTTCTATTGAAGTTCACTTTTTTCTTTCCTTCAATTGTGCAGAGTTTAAAGATGAGTCCATTAAAGGTATTCTTCATTTTTTAGCTTTGTTTTCATTTTTCAACATTTCCATTTATTTTTATAGTTTCTATCTCTCTGCTGAAATTATTCACCTTGTCCACCTTTTACATTAGAGCCTTTAACCTTTTATGTATAGTAATTTAAAATTACCTGTGAGATATTTCTAATGAATGTGCCATATCTAAATCTGATTCTGATCTATAGTTTGATTCTTAAGAGTACGTTTTTCTTCTGTTTTTGTATCCATGAAAGTTGGTCATCATGTAAAGGACATTAGAGAATAAGGTTGATAGATTTTATTCTTGAAAATGAGGACATCTTTCCTTGTTAAAGGTCTTTAGTGTATGGCTTTGGGTTAATCTGGGTATGAAGACTGTATTTCCTAGAATTATCCTCATTGCATCTCAGACTTCAAGTTTCTTAGTGATATTCAGGGTGGATAGTGGGAATTGGCTTGCCATGCAATATCTATTCAGCCTTCGGCTTTAGGTCTTTTTTTGTAGTGTGCCTCAGAGAGGATTTCCTTGTATACTTCTGTTGCTCTTTTTCCTCTTCCAGCAGTACTCTACAGTCACATGGTATTCAAAATTGCTTAGCATGGTGTGGTAGGGTAGTGATAGGGAGGGAAGGAAACATTCTCTTTTTCTGATTAAATTCAGCCTTACTCAGGCACAATGTTCCAAGTTTCAGGTTATAGTCCTCCAGGTGTGCCTGTACCCCATCTCCACATAGTTCTCAGCCCAGTATTTATTCCTGTCCCTCTCCAGGGTCAGGTTACTTTTTCTGTTCCCTTTTCCTGGCTGTAATGAGTTTTTACTAGTGCCCTAGGGTGAGGTTGTTTGTTGTTCTTCTAACTGAAGAACAGGCACTTTATTTCCTAAGTGAAGCAGGAAGGAAGAGTCTTAAGGGGCTTCTTGCCTTTCCCACATGACTGCTGTTCTCACTCCCCACTTTTACCCCACCGTGAAAACTTTCTTAGGTCCCTTTGATGTTTTCCATGAGCTTCTTATGGGCTGATGCCTCCAAGAAGGCATGGCCTCCACCTATTTCTGAAGTATCCAGGGTTTCACACTCTCCAGCCAGCCCACATTCAGCCTTCATGAAATATCTGATTGTATGGACCCCAGGTATACATGCAAGTCTTGTCTTTCCTTAGATTCCGGCCTCCTTGTCTGCTTGCCACCTCGGCTCTTTGATGGCATCAAAGAGAGTTGTGAATTTGAAGTTAATCTGGCTCTTACTCATTACAGAGTTAGGAGTGACATTGCCCCAGCTTATTACATCCTGGAGTAGAACTCCTTTTATTAAATTATCACACATTAGTATACTTCTAATTGATTTTTCTTTAATTAGAGAAATCATTTACATTTACTTTGAGATCAAAAAGTACATATTGACTTTTTTTTTAAATGAAAGAAAAACAGTTACAGACGCTAAAGCTCAGTAATTCTGCACATCTGGGTGAAAAAAATCAATTTATTTTGGCTTAATCTGGACTTAACTGTAATTTAAGTATAAAGCAGGATGAGAGGAATACTCATAATGGTAGAACTGGAGCTAAGAATGAGATAAGGGTGATTTTAGGATGAGGATGAGCAGACGCTATTTTGTTACATGAGAACAAGACTGAATTCCCCAAAGCTTCTCAGTCTCTACTATATGGTTCTTAGTAACATGCAATGGTTGGGGAGAGGCAAGAAATGTTAATATTCCCAAATATCCTCTCTTTTCTTTTTAGGAGAGTACGTTTTCCAGACCATATATTCATTTATGCTTTTTAAAAGAACATTTGTTTTCTATCTAATGATATGTCCTATATTTAATGTTGGGAATACATAGTGAATAGAGCTTCCTAAGGCAGCTCAGAGAATAGAAGGGGAACATAAATATAAGTTATTGTGATAAGTGATATAATAGAGTTGTGTACAATAAGATTTAATATGGCCAGGGAGAAGTGACATATTATAATGGGTAAGATAATGGATGCTGGAGTTAGGCTGTGTAAGTTTGACTGTTGGTTCTGTCACTTCCTACTAATATACCTTGAACAAGGTAATTAACTTCCTTGGTAACTTCCTTGGTAACCTCCCCTTAAAATGCAACTAAAAGTAGAATTACCTGATAGAGATGTTGTAAAAATTCAATGTGTTAATATTGGGTTGAACCATATGAAATTGCCAAAACTTAGCTCTTTTTTTACAAAAATGGCATGTTCATATGGTTTGACTTCACGTATTATGAGTGCTCAGCACAATGCTAAAACCTGGTGTAGTATATTTAATTGCGTTCTCTCCACCCAATCAAATATGTATTCAAGTCTGAACCTCTGATACCTGTGTATAAAACCATATTTCCAAATAGGGTCTTTGCGGATGTAATCAAATTAAGACCCAGTCATACTGAATTATCATGGGGTCTAAATGCAATGGGTGTTATCTTTACAAAAGCAAAGAGGAGATATGGGTGCAGAGACACATAAGAGGTACACAGGGAGGAAAGCCATGTGATTGAAGTGATGCATCCGTAAGCCTAGGAATATCAAACATTGCTAGCAACCACCAGAAGCAAGGAAAGATTCTTCTCTAGAGCCTCAGGGCAAGTATGGCCCTGCTGACACCTTATTGCAAACTCCTAGATGCTAGAAGTATGACAGAATAAATTTCTGTTGCATTAAGCCATCAAGTTTGTGGTAATTTGTTTCATCAGCCCTAGGAAACTAGGACAGTCAGCAACTGCTCAGTAAATGTTATCTACAGTTTATCATTGAAGCACAGAAGGGAAATAATTCATTTTGTCAGCGGAGGAACCGCTAAAGAAAGACTTCAGTGGTGATCATTCAGGAAGAAGAGGGAAAAGGCAATGCATATGAGGAAATGTCACAAACAAATGTATTAAGAAATAAATGTCTGGTTCTACAAATTTGATTGGAATGTGCAAGAGGAATAGAGGAAGGTTATTCTGGACATGAACGGTCTTTGATGGACTTCTTATACTACACTAGAAATATAGTGTCTGTGCTACTGGTAATAAAGTTTCAGAGTCATTTTTTAAATATGAGAGTTATCTGATCTAACTAATATTTTATAAATATAACTCTGACAGTTTCAGAAGGCTATTGAAATTGTCATGGCTTACTTAAGATGATCACTCTCATAGGAGAACAGGCAAAGGAGAAGAAGACAAGACCTATTTCAGGTGTTGAATTATATAATCATAGGCTAATTGGAGTGACTTGGAAGACTAAAGCTATAATTATTTCCAGATTTCTGGTTCAGGATATGAATAAAGCAACATTTACAAAGAGATGGAATTCAGCAGAAAGAATTGCTTTAGTGAGAATAATAAGAGAAAAACTGAAGCTGAATGTCCAGGTGAAAACGTCTATAATATTTGGACATGTGGATCTGAATATTTGGGGGGAAGACTTTATTAGAGTTACAGACATTAAAGTTATTAAGTTTTAAATAGAAGTTAAAGATGCTGACCCTGGATGATTGAAGAAAAGGGAAAAAAATATATAGGTTGAGTAGAAAAAGGGGACACTATCATGAAGACTAAGAATTAGGAATAAAAATTATAGCCTGAGGATGGGGATATAATGAAATGGTAAAACTCAGAGGAGAAATTTCGAGGAAAGGATTATGTAATGCTCTCCAAAATGTCTGTAACAGTCAGGATGGGCTGAAATATGCTCTAGTAACAAACAAATCCAAACTCTTAATGACAAAACAACGATTTGTTTCTTCTTCATGTGAAGCATAGATTACTGAGAAAACAGAAATTATCCAAGTCCCTCAGGGTCTGAACTTATGAAGGCTCCATCCTAACACATACTATAGTGATCACTGAAATAAGAGAAAGGATGCATGGTGCACGGTACACTGGCTCTTAAAACTTCCATGTGTAGTGACATGTTACAGCCACGAATATTTCATTAACCAACCAAGTCACATGCTAACTGTCTGAATGGCAAATTTACCAAGAGCTAGCAAAGGACAATTTTACCATAGTCCATGAAGAAGAAATAGAATATTTGTGAAAAGGTCCTAATGAAGGGGACTTGAGAGAAAAAAAGAGATATGGAAGAGTTACTCTAGGAAATAAGAAGCACTCATTGTGGGATAGAAGCAAATAAACTGCACAGGAAACATTCAATTCTAGTTGACTAGAATAACGTATTTTTGGAATTTTCTTAGACATTGTCTGTGGCTCTGTCAGAGGATGAAATGAGAAAAGAAGTTAGACTGACACGGGGTTATAATTGATCCACAGGGTCAGTCAGTGAGGGAAATAGGTTTGCCTGTGACACAAGAATTAACAGAAGGACCACAAGTTCTAGTTTGGTTGGAGAAGATATAAAAACATGATAGGACAGACAGACTTAAATAATAGAGAGAGACCAAGGAACCAAAGATCATGATGACGTTGGAGTACAGGTTAAAACATGGTGCAGAATCGAGAAAGATAAACATTTTTTTGTAGTTTTGGTAGTTTTAGAGGTGGGCTATTGAAGTGAAGCCAAGGGCAAACAAAGGAATTAAGTTAGAGGAGCTAAAGGAAATAAAAAAATTAATGGCTAGTTTCCTAGAACTTCTTGACTCTATTTGAGAATTTACCCTTTGCTCAGACCCTAGATTTAGTTTCTTTTTAGGGTTGTGTGGTCAGTTGTATCATAAGACTTTAGTGCAAATCAACATACCTCAATGAGCATAGTGCAGCCTTGGGACAAGAGCTATCTGAGTTTGCATGTTGCTGTAACAATTATGATTGAATTAGCTTCAGCAAGTTAGTTTACCTCTCTGACCGCCTGTATAACAGGTATTCTTCATTTATAAGTGATGATTTATTCAACGAATATATATTAATTATCCACTAAATAATGTATACTTACAGCATGCTTTCTATGTGCCAGGCACTCTGCTTAGCCTAAAATAGAGTGAACTTGCAAATATAACAATTTTGTCTTTTATCATTGAAGGCCCAGTTGAAAAATAACCCTTGGATATCTGATCACAGGCAGTGTGGCAGCAAATTTAGGCAGCAATGACCCCAGACTCAGAACCTCAATTTTTACTGATCTCAATTAATTCTGGCAATTTAATTTTCCTTTATCAGTGTTTGATCTAAGGATGAGTATGTGGTCTGGCTCAGACCAATTAGATATAATAGGTATCAGCTAGAGGGCTTGTAGGAAAAATTTTCCAGATTGAAGGAAAAAGCCAGTAAGAATTGGGCTTCTTTCCCCGCCCCCATCCTCTTTCTTCTTAGCTGCGGTTCTGCCATGTAAGAACGTGATTTAGAGCTATTGCAGCCATTTTGAAACCATGAAGGAAAAGCCAAAAAAAAGTACTAATTGACCTTTCTGATATTATTGAGTGGCTGGACTAAAGATGTACATCTAGATTTCATGCAATGTGAAATAATCAAATGTTTTTGATATCTACATCATTGCAAGTTAGATATACTGAAACATAGAGTCCAACATGTGAAATGTGAAATGATTCACTCAGTGATAATTAATACTTCCTTCCTTTGTGTTCCTTCAGTGTCTTACAATTTATTTAGCTACTTTTTAACTTGTCTTCAGCACCCTGTATGTATATATGTGTGTTCTTTGCCAGCTAATCTGTAACCTTTCATTAACCATTTATTTTTTGCTTGTCTACAACAAAACCAGTTTCTCTCTTAGTTGGGAGTCTCTCCCATCTCATAAAATGACCCCTCATCCACCATTTGGAGCTACAGCTCCAAAACATCAGAATGATTCCTGATAACTCAGTCTCCTTCCCAACCACTTCTAATCTATTTGCAAGATCTGTCAGTTCTATCTCTAAAATATGTCTAAAATCTATTTCTACTGTCACTGAATGCAAGCCACCATTATCTGTGGTTGGTTATGGGCAATCAACTCCTAATGACTGTTAGGTCTAAACTATCCCCCTCTGTGGGTCTTTCTCAACAAGGTGGCCAGAGTGACTTTTAAAATTATAAATTAAATTATATAACCTCCTCCTCCTAAAATTTCTCTGATAGATTCCCATTGTATTTAAAATAAAATGCAAAGTCCTTTCCTTGAGAACAAGGCTTTAATATTCTAGTCCCTGACTCCCTCTCTCATTACCACATTCCATATCCTGAGTCACACCAAGCCTCCTTCTTGTTCCTCAAACCACAGAGCCTTTTCCTGTCACAGTGAGTTTGAACTTGCTCTTTCTTCTGTCTGAACTGCTTTCCCCAGTGGCTCCTCAAATAGATGTCTCTTCATTACAAGGGTCTCACCTCAAGTGACACCCTTTCAGAAAGTTGTCCCTTGGTGAGTTCACATATAATAGGATTCCCCCTATTCATCTCTAACCATGTCCTTTACCTTACTTATTTGCTTTATAGCTCTAGATGCAGATGATCTAATATTCAATTATCTGTTTCTTTTTGCTTTTTGTTGTTGTTGTTATTGTTTTTCTGTCTCACACAATTAGAATATAAGGTCCATGAGGTAACAGAGTTTTCTTGTCTTGTTCTTGATACCATATCCCAGCGTTTAAAACTGCATAATAACTGCTTACGAAATAAATACTAGCTGATTGAATAAAACTTTGTGGATTCTCTCCTTCTTATCCACTCCAGTGCTCAATATACTTATATTTCATGGCTACTTAATAAATATCTATTTGCTCAAGATATATTTTTTGAAAATTTTATATGCAAAGCTTTGTGTAAGGCACTGAGTATATACTGGTGGAGAAGAAAAAGAATTAGAGTCTTGGTTTCCTTCCAGTTGTGCTGCAAATATTTAGGGAAAATCTCTCCCTACCCTCTGTAAGGTGAGAGGCCTTGATTTCTGCTGATTTCCAAGGTGTGAATGTAGTTCAAACTCAGCGCAGCCTTAATTTTTATGCTTAAAATGCATGTACTTCCTTTTTTTCAATGTCAAATGAATCACTACATTTTCAACACTTGATGATCCTTATTATCGTGAAATATTCCGCAATTAACAAAAATATTTAGACAACACTCATTTGTAGAATCATAATATAAAGTATTCTCTGTTTGAAAATGAAATCTTGCCTAAGGCTAGTTCTTACCAGGAGTTCTGTGCCTCCACATTACATATGCATTAATAGTTTGTCTGAACTTGACAACAATTTTTAATTTTTCCTTGGCAATGCAAGTGTTTCTTTTACATTCACGAATCTCAATGATCTTTTCTGGTTGCTGATCTCAAGTCCACAGACTCTCATCTCTTTTTAACACTACTTTTTGTTTCAACTCCTGTTAACTCCTTACTTTCAAGAGAGCTGTTTCTTTCAACTAAGTGCTCTTTCCCAATAAAGATCACTTTCTTCAGAGAAAAGTAGGAACTGGATATGAACTAAGCAATAGCATTGATTTGTTTTCAAATAATCCAGTGACTAAGCTATGACTATAAATAATCAGAGAAAACCCAAGAAACATGCAAAGAAAGGAAAGCAATTGCATTTTATTATTATTCCCCAGTATTATCTACAGTTTATTATATTTTTTAAAAAACTGACTTATACTGAATCAAGAGTTTCATCTATAAGTCAATTCATGGGATTCTTGAAGAGTCAACTTAAGATGTTTTATACTCAAGGGTGGACAGATATTTGGGTTATGCATAAATAAAATAAATACAATGATTTATAATATAAAAGACAAAAAGAGAACAGATTTACAAAGGTAATTAATGATGAAAAAGTGGCAGAAGTATCCTATAAAAAAAAGTCATGACATCTGTCCAAGAAAAAAATCTGAGCAAATACTGGGGACACTGGTTGTTCTGAAGATCTGTGAATAATGGAAGAGAATGTTGGAAAGCTACAGATGTAGGTATTAGACAGATACAGCAGTCTGAGAGGTACCAGTGTCTTTGCAGACAGTGAATAAAAGAGCTTTGGACAATAGGAGGGGAAGCAATGTCAGAAGTTAGGTAAGTGAATTTGACAATGTCATTGACAATGAACAAATTTCAGATAGTTGTAGAGTGTGGTTATTTGGAAAGAATAAAGCAATTACATGTTTTCCAAACACATAAGTTTAAGTTGTAGGAAAAGTAGGAGAGTAGAATGTTATCTTGAATTCAATATAGACTTTTATTAGTAAACGCCTACTCATCCTTCAAAATCAGCTCAGATATGTTATCTCCTTTGAAACCATGTGTGATACATAAGTTTGTTTATCCTGGATCTCTAATCATACATCCATCTCAGAATTTGCATCCCTGGATTACTCATGTGACTTTGTGGTACTTCTTACTAATGTGGGTGGGGTGTATTTCCTTGGCCCATCGATGTTGAGCTTAGCTACTAGATGTAAGCAGCATCTTATTTATTTTTATTTTTTTAAGTTATTTATTTTGAGAGAGACAGAGATAGTGTGAGTGAGGGAGGGGCAGAGAGAGGGAAAGAAAGAGAATCCCAAGTAGGCTTTGCACTGTCCGTTCAGAGCCCAGCACAAGGCTTGAACCCATGAAACTGTGAGATCATGACCTGAGCTGGAACCAAGAATCAAATGTTTAACCCATTGAGGCACCCAGGTGCCCCAGTTTTTTTTTAAGTTTATTCATTTTGAGAGAAAGAGAGACCGTACATGTGTGCATGCTCACATGAGGGAGGGGCATACAGAAAGGGAGAGAGAGGATCTTGAGCAGGCTCTGTGCTGTCAGTGCAGAGTCTGATGCAGGGCTCCATCTCCTGAACTGTGAGATCACAATCTGAGCCAAGATCAAGAGTCAGATATTTAAACAACTGAGCCACCCAGGTGCCCCATATGCGGGCACATCTTTAAACCTATAATTTGGCTTAGACTCCTGAATATGTGTGATTTGTCAGAAGAAGGGCACACCTCAGTCATCACTCCTCTTCATCCAGGTCTAAGATGAAGACACATGGGGCCGAGCTGACCCTGACAGGAAACCTGGAGTCTAGCCTGGCCCAGACATAGCAAGCCCAAATCAGCTGAACCATAGTTAACTTGCAGAACTATGAATGTGAACGTTACTGTTTGCTGTTGTAAGCCACTAACAGTTTTAAATGTGTGGCTATGTAGACAAATTAACGATTTCATCTTTTCAACACTCTCACATCTAGAATTTTTGTTCCCTGTAATGTGTTCCTTTGGTACTCTGAATCTATATCCATTACAGGATCAGACAACAGTATTCAAATATTTGTCTCCTAAAATACTGTAAGCAATCTTATTGGAAGGACCTATCTTTTTGGTGTTTTTTATTTCACAATCTTCAACCTAACTGGCTATAGCAGACAATTGTGTGTTTGCAATATAGCTGCTTTCTACCTGTGAATATTCAAAGGAAAGGACATTAAACATTATTGGTAAGACAAATCCAGTCTGAGATGTTTTCAAGTGTCTATATCTTAATGGTCACATATTATTTCATTTCAAACTTTTAAAAAATCTCCATTTTCAAGATAGAAAAAAAATGGACAAGAGCTAAATAAACCCTGTGGTATAAAAAAAAAAAACCAAACTGCATGGCATTGATAAAATGAGTAACGCCTGCTTAAATGTAAAGTCAATCCTAACTCATTCCCATTTATAAGAACTGATTAAAAAGCTAACAATTATTCTGGCTCAATTTTGGCATATTTTCGTGTAAATTCTATTTAAACATTAGTTCATATGAGCTATTTTTGATTAGACAAAGAACAGTGAAACCAGTTCTCAGAAGCTTAACTGACCCACACAACATGGATGTAAATAAATGTTAAAATGAAAAGATGGAATTTTTATACCATTTAGGAACCCAGTTTTATATGCATTTGTGTTTTAAAAATTATAATAGAATTTGATTTATAACAAAGTGAATGGACTGAAAGTAACAAAACTCTTCAACCCCAAATTGTCAAGTACAGTCATTTCCACTTTGAAACAACATGAGTGCATTAGGCTACGAGATAGGACACCTATTTTGTTAGTACTGTAAAACAATATAATATGCAGTCTGGCATGAGGAGGCATATCCCTTCCACATCCAATGACTGGCCGATACTGGCCTCAAATTGGGGCAATTTTAATTTTTTAAATATTTTTTTTACTGTTTATTTTTGAGCAAGTGAAAGAGAGAGCACAAGTTGGGGAAGGACAGGGAGAAAAGGAGACACAGAGTCTGAAACAGGCTCCAGGCTCCAAGTTGTCAGGACAGAGCCTGATAAGGGGCTTGAACCCATGGACCATGAGATCATGACCTGAGCCAAAGTTAGAGGCTCAACCAACTGAGCCACTCAGGCACCCCAAACTGGGGCGAGGTCCAGTGGAGTCAACTGGAAGTCTCCACTGAAAGTGTATCAGAGCTCAGCCTCTCCCTCTGCCTAGTAGTGCTGTCTTCACTCTCCCATAGTTGCTGATCCCAAGTGCACTTCCTAACAAACTTTTCAGTATCTCTTTCCTGAGAACCTACAACACAAACCATGTCTAATGAATGCAACTCAACAACATTCATGGAAGTGAAATGCATCAACCTTAATTGATCTAGGAGTTAGAAATAAAGCCCTCCAGGAGATCATAGTTCTAATGAAGAAACAGATATATAAGCATATAGCTGTCATATAATGATGCAAGAGCTGGAAAACAGACTAATATCTACTCCATTTTTAATTATTACCTGTGGAAGCACTATCGACTGCCCCGTACATTCTCTATACCCCTTACAGTTAGTCAAAGCAATATTACAAGTTCTGGCTAATGAAATGAAAGCAGAAGAGACATGTTCCAGGTCCAGGCAGAAGCATTTTTGAACTGGAGTTTCATTCTGCACCTCTTTTTCTCTGTTATGGCAAATTAGAAGCCTCAAGTTGAGATTTTGGAACAATGAGATGGTAGTCTGATCACTGGAATCACCAGAACTGCCTCACAATGGCCTTTACATAAAAAGAAAAAACAAAAAATCTCTGATGTGTAAAGCCTCAAGTTCAGAGGATTTGATAGTATAGCATATCTAGCCC
Organism: Suricata suricatta; assembly: GCF_006229205.1. Lineage (NCBI taxonomy): Eukaryota > Metazoa > Chordata > Mammalia > Carnivora > Herpestidae > Suricata > Suricata suricatta. The sequence continues at coordinate 56,358,187 of NC_043714.1, forward strand.
ATTCTGAATAACACATGGCTGTTTATCTGTACCCATTTGATAAGAAAGTTAAGGATTAGAGGAAATTTCCCAGATCTATGATAATCAAACTGAGCATGAAGTAGCTGGTAATTGGTTTCTATGTGGAGGAAAAGAATTGGTCTTTCTTTTTTAGAAAGAGGAAAGAGACCAAAGACTTAATCAGAACTGGTGGGTCAAGAAACAACAAGGTGCCATGGGTATTAGGAGTTTGAACTCTTAACCAGGCTGAAGGACGTCCATCTGTCAAAACTGTGAAAATGTATGCATATTTTGTGTACAGGCATGTTTTTCTGGGAAGAGGTCCACGGAGTGTTTAGAGCACAGCTTAGGTAAGATGCAAAGGTAAGGGATAGGGCGAAAGAGAAACAATGGCCTGAAATTAGGCCAGCTGAAATTTATGAGACTTCACAAGTCCACTAAAGGAGTTTGGGTTTATTTTAACCTAGGCTGTTTAGTAAACTGAAGGTAGTACTGTACAATTTCTTCCTGTCCAGTTCATTTTCTTAATTTACTGATCAGCCCAAAGCAAGAAAATTATCTTCTATGACTCTTAGGACAAAGTCTAATTTTAACCAGGATTTTGAGGATCTCTAAGATCTGGGTCTTGCTAACTTATCCAGTTACACTAGCTGGTGCCTGAACCTTGAAGAGGAACTGAGTGAACTTGAATCTTTGCTCTACTAATGGCTATCTGTACATCACTGTCATCATCTGTAAAGTAAGAATAATAACACTACTTACTTGGAAGGCTTATAGGGAAAATTACATAAATATATAGATGTAAATTATTTGTATTTCAGAAAGTGTTGGACACATAGTACAAGCTCAGAATGTCGAATGTTTTCTATGCTGATCCCTCCCCCACCATCCAGTGTCTGGGATAATACCTATTTATCCTTCAGTTCATGGCATGGGTGTTACTATGAAGTGTACAGTGGTCTTCCAAAAGGAAGTTAGGTGATTGCCCATCCCCTTCAACAATACTTTGGGCTTTTGAAATGACTGTCCTAAAATTTAATCATATCTTTACTTATGTATATATATACACACAGATTCTGAGAAATGGGATGTTATTGAAGAATTTTTAGTAGAGGAATGGCATGATATGCATGTGTCTAAAGAATCGCTCTGGCTGCTGTATTGAGGATAGATTCCCTATGAGCAAGTCCCTAGACCAGGCACAACCTGTCAGGAAGCGTCTGCCAAGGCCTAGGTGAGAGATGATAGAAACCTGGTCTTGGATAGCAGCAGTCTAACTGAGACATATGGTTGGATTCTGGATATATTTTGAAAGTGAAGTCACAGTTTTCTGATGGATTTGTTGTGGTATATTAGAGAAATAGGAGTCAAAGGCAATTCCAAGTTTTTTTCCTGGGCATCTGGGAGGATAGAGTTACCATCTATTGATATAGGGAAAACTATAGTGGATCACTTTTTAGGAAAAAGAAAAAAAAAGCCCGCAAAAAATGAAAATTAAAATTTAGTTATAAACTTGTATTTGGGTCCTTTATTAGACATACAACTGGAGATGATGAGTAGTCAGTTGCATATAGAACAAATTCCCATAGAGAAGTAGATGGGAGATGTAAATCTGGAAGTTATCACCACAGAGAGGATCTTTATTTTATTTTAATTTTTTAAGTTTATGTATTTATTTTGAGAGAGAGAGAGAGAGAGAGAGAAACCATGTGCATGCAACTGGGGGAGGGGTGAAGAGAAAGAGAGAGAATTCTGAGCAAGCTCTGCATGGTCAGCCCAGAGCCCAAGGTGGGATTCAGTCTCACAAATAGTGAGATCATAACCTGAGCTGAGATCAAGAGTCATGGACTGGGCCACCCAGGCACCCCTGATCTTTAAAGCTTTAAGACCAGTTGAAAGGACCAGGGCAGTGACTGTAGGGTACAAGAGGACCAAAGCCAAGCTTTATAGACCTCTGACATTTAAATGGTCAGGGAGACAGAGAATGATCCAGATGGTAATAGACCCATAAGCAAGGGGGTGGGGACAACATATGGCAGTCTGAAAATCAAGTAAAGAGAGAATTTTGAGGAAGAGCTTGTTTCTTTTCTTTTCTCTTTCTTTCTTTCTCTTTTTCTCTCTTTCTCTCTTTCTTTCAAAAGATGGGGTAATTAGGAATGGCCCAGTAAAAAGAAAAGATCAATGATGTAAGAAAGTAAGGTGAGAATGGCTGCCCTGCTCCCCATGGGTAGACAAGGGGAGATAAAATCTGACACAAAAGAATGGAAAGTTCACCTCTAGTGATAACACAAGAAAGCCAAATCTAGGGATGTGAGGCTGGTAGGTGGGAAAGGTGGGGAGGGGTGGGAAATCTGAAATCCCCCCCTTCCCTCTTTCAGGTTTTCAATCATCAGCCAAGCCTCAGTTTCACAATACGTGAAATGAAGATATTAGATTTAGCATGTTTATATGGTTCTGTAAGGGGTAATGCTGTAAGTGGGTAATAATTTCAAAAGCACACACTCAAAAAGATTCAAGAGCTGACTATCAACTCTGCATATTTGATTAGTAGGAAAGCGCTTATAAAGCACAGTTATCGCTATTATTATATTCTCAGAAAATGAAAAATGTCCCATGTTTGATTATATTTTGCTAGCATGACATCCCCACATTTTCTGGCACATTTATGATTTCTATAGGAACGAGTACAAAAACTGTCTTGAAGATTGACACAGCCCATCTGCTTTAAAATAGCTTGTGTTATAAAACGCCATATTTTCTCTGAACATCCTCTTACACTGAAGCAGATTTTAAAAGTTAGTATTAATATGAAATGAGGGTGGGTGGCTCAGTCGGTTACACAGCCGACTTCAGCTTATATCATGATCTCGCGGCTTGTGAGTTTGAAGCCCGTGTCAGGCTCAGTGCTGACAGCTCAGAGCCTGGAGCCTGGTTCGGATTCTTTGTCTCCTTCTCTCTCTGCCCTTCCCTGCTCACGCTCTGTCTCTGTCTCTCAAAAATAAATAAACATTTTAAAAAAAAGAAATGATGTTTTGAAGTATTCACCTATGTAGCATTATAAGAAGGTTTCTTTAAACATAATTAGTTTGATTGTAGAAAGTTGGTTAGATCAAATTTTCTCCCCTAATGCAGGATCATTAGTGTTTAGCTAATGATGCATACCTATTTTGCCTTTAATAATGAGCTAAAAATGTCATTTATAGTAACACAAGGAAACAAAAAGGAATGCAACCTCTATTCCAAGAGGATATGCTTTCCAATTCAAAATGCTAGTTTTCCAGACAGAGGCTCCAATTAGGATCTGAAGCAACTAGAGATGAATACAATACAAGGGGTTTTCAAAAATTATCATACAGGTAGTGTCTGAGGAGAAAAAATGCAGCTTAACAATGTGGTGGATTCTTGTAGTTGTTTAAATTTTGATATTCAATGTTTTTAACCTTTCAGGTAAAAGAATCTTATGACTTCTATAAAGCACATGAACTGTCTGCATTTCAATTTAAAGTAATGATGTGAGCAATTTCACTTCATTACTTCCAGCTCCAATACGTTCATGGTGTCCATGTTAATGCCTACCAGCAAAACATGAAAAGAACAAAGGCTTCTAATTTGTATAATGGGCTTGAGTGAGATGGTAGCTTTCACATCATGGATGAACACACTAAGTGATTTAAAAAAATTTGGAACACAAGTGACACACGGTATGTCAACATCCCATGCCACTCTCAAGCAAATATTCTGAAGAGAGGCAAAATCCTTGTCATTATACAAAGAGTATCTTGTCAATATGCAGTTACTAGCAAAACCCATTTATGTTCCATATTTGCTATGTCAATGAGTCACATATTTTTATGTTACTCTCAGTGTCTTTTCATATGAATGTACTATAACGAAGCACCGTAAAGTTGAAATTTCTAATCTTTCAGAAGCAGTTTGTGGTCCTTCTCTAAATAATATCAGTTGACTCTTCTCAGGTTAAATGCTATGATGAGGTGTGTGAAGGGAGCTAAGTAGACCAGGTGCCTGAAATTGGTAGAATGGTATATAAATTCCTACCATGTAAACTGTGAAGGCATTTTACTAAGTAAGTATTGGGAAGAGTTTTCAGTTACTTCGTAGCTGAACTCTAGCAGAGAAATAAAACAGATGACTGTCCATGTTATCTTCCGATCTCACTATGTGTTTTTTCCATGAAGATAAGTCAGGTATTTGAATTCAGAGTATCTTTGTATTTGTTCCTTTCTATCAAAACTATATTCTCTTTCTAGATTTGGAAATTGTAGCATGTATTACAAAGGACTTTAAACAAGACGATTCAAGATATGTTGTAGGTAATTTCAGTCATCATCTAAAACATGCAAGTGTATCTGAACGCAGCAACAGCAGCAAGATGATACTTAGTAGAAAGTTGGTTCAGGTAAATATTTCTTTCAATAACCTTCATGCTAACCAGATCACATTTCTAAATATTTTCTTTGAAGAATGTAAATATTACTTAATATTTTGCACATCATATTAAATAAGTTGTGTCTTTATGAACACACACATGAAGATATAAAAAGGAAAGTTCATTTAGCTCATAGTCTGAGGTTGCATAGTTAAATTAGATTCCATTGTGCATAGCCTATTTAAAGCAGTTCCTTTAAAATCCCCTAAATAGCATTTGTTTAACTGGAAACAGGCAGCCTGACAAGTTGCTGGTAGTAGTGTTTGCATATGATGTCAGAACACCTCTATGTAAATGATAAAATTGGTGAATATGTCAAACTATTTCTCTACTTGTCTCATGTAGTCACTATTTCATTTTCAGATTCATTCATTCATTTATCCAACCAACAGTTATTGAGTGACTATCATTCTGTTGATTAAAAATAGGGAGTGCAACATAAGGTGCCTGAGTGGCCTAGTCGGTTATGTGTCTGACTCTTGATTTTGGCTCAGGTTACCATCTCATGGTTCATGGGTTTGAGTTCGCATCTGGCTCTGCACTGACAGTGTGGAGCCTGCTTGGGATTCTCTCTCTCCTCTCTCTCAGCCCTTCCCCTGCTCATGTACTTTCTCTCAAAATAAATAAATGAACACTTTTTAAAAGGGACTGCAACAAAATAAAGATGGGCCTCATGGAGTTTACATAAAGTAGACAAGAAGAAGACAACACAAAGTTAAAATATCAAAGTTACTTATGATTGCAATAGGCATTAACCAAAATACTAAGTTAATGTTTGAGTGGTAAGGAAGAACAACTAGCAAAATAAAAAATCATCCTTTTTGAAAGTTAATGAGTTGTTTGATCAGTACATTGTCATTTTTGAGTAAGTCCTAATGTATGGACATGTATTTTTAAAACTAAAATGCACAAAGAACTCTATAATTCAACAATAAATAAACATGCATCCCAGAGGGAGAAAAATGGGCAAAATACTTGAAAAGACATTTTACCAAAAGAAGGTACATAGATGGCAAATTAGCATATGAAAATATTCTCAATATTATCTGTCATTAGAAATGCCAATTTAAACAAGATACAAATACACCCCTATTAGAATAGCTGAAATCTAAGAAGAAGTGACTGTAGCAATTGGTGGTGAGGAGGTGGAGCAGCAGAAACTCTCACTGACAGCTTCTAGGAATGCAAAATGGTATAGTCATTTTGGAAGGCAGGCAGCTTTACAAGGTGAACATTGTCTTACTATGCAACCCGGAAATTGCAACACTAGGTATTTATCCAAGTAATTTGAAAACTTCTATCCACATAAAAACCTGAATGTGAATATTTGGAGCAGCTTCATTCATAATCACAAATAAAACTGGATAACCAAGATGTCCTTGAATAGGTGGATGGTTAACAAACTTGTACATTCCAACCATGGACTATTTTTTCTATGATAAATGAGGAATGAGCTATCAAGTCATTAACAGTATGGATAATCTTAAATATATATTGCTCAGTGAAAAAAGCCAGTCTGAAAGACTGAAAGAAGCCATATGATTATTTCTCTATGATATTCTGGAAAGGGAAAATTAGAAATATGCTACAAAGATCAGTAGTAGCAAAGCAATAAGCAAGTGGAGAGAAATTTGAATAGGTAAAGCACAAGGGATTTTTTTTCAAGGCAATAAAGTCATCTGTATGGTCCTGTATCTATTTGTCAAAATCTGGGGAACTTTACACTACAAACAGTAAACCTTAATGTATGTAAACTTAAAAAACATATAATTTAGAACTTGGGGGGATTCAAAAATAGAATGCAGAATGAGGCAAAATTACTCAACTATATTACAAATGAATGAAATAATGTCTTGGAAGGGAGTGATAGAAAAAGGTCCTAACCTAAGTATCTTCAGAAATAAATGGAGTAAGACTCAAGTTGCAAAATGTCTGTCCCAATGGAGTATAAGTTTTAAAATTTTGAAAACATTAAAAATGTATATTGGAATTGAACCATTAAGTAGATGGATGGCAGATAGCAGGAGCCAGGTTTCTCACTGTTGGGAGTCAGGAGGCAGTTACGGATATTTGAAAGGAGAAGGCTGGAATCATCCATTTGGTGATGGATTAGAGTTGGAGACATCAGTGTGAAATACAGGGTTAATTTAATGAAGATACAGATGGCTACATATATAACATAAATGTGTGTATATATATAGGTTAAGATTCATCCATATATTATGTCACTTTATCAACTGAGAGGGCCTTGTACCAAGAATATCTCAGTAGCAAGAAGCACACCTATTCCTCAGATCTTAGTTTCTAATACCATTCTCAAATAAAAGGAACCAGGGATCGTTGGAGAAATAACTACTTCTAGGACTGGTATGCAAAATATTCATAATAAGCCTGAAGTATTTGTACTACCAGAAGCTAAGAAAGTGCTCAAAAAAATTTTTTTTGGATGGAGTGGAGCCAAGATGGCTGAGAAGGAACCTCTGTAAACTTTGTCTGCCCCATCTGTCAAACTGAGAAGGACATTACTGTCATCTGCAAGAGTGGAAGGAGAAAATACAGATTCTAGAAAGAAGACAAACTCAAAGATGCCTGAGTGAGTGAGAACTGGGGAGATTGGAAAATGGGCCAGCCAGAGATGGGAGGGGAGGTGGGAGCCCCAGCCCAACACAGGGAAAGTGCATGGAGCCCCTGAGAGACAAAGGGAAGAGAAAGAGAAACTGAACACACTCATAGTACTGTGTACTCTAGTACTCTAGAGAAGAGAGAAAGAAAATTTAACCCTGCACAGAGAAAAACTCTCACTCCATATATAACTGCTGGGTAGCCCAAATCCCGAACCCAGGTGGCACAAGGGAAAAAAAGGGCCTCCACTCCCGCTCCGTCCCAGCAGGGAGTCGGAGCCCAGATGGCCCCGAGGACGCCCACTTTGACCCTGGCTGCGGGAGCTCTCACCTCATTTCAACAGCGCATCTTGCCTCAAGCATTGGCCTCACGAATCCCGAATCCTGGGTGCCAACAGGGAAAAAATAGCACCCACCCCTGTGCAATCCAGCAGGGAGTTGGTGGCAGGAGACCGAGGTGAGCACTTCCCCTGCAGGAGCACACAGCTCATTTCCAGCAGCTCCCAGGCGCCTCGGGCAGCAACCGCGCAAATCGCAGCTGGTGCCAAGAGAAAATGATCCCTCCCCATATGTGATCACGATCTGGCTGGGAGCTGGGAGTTTGCAGTGGCATCTGTGGAGGTGCAAACTTTGCCTCCTGCAGCACACCTCACCCCCAGCAGCGGGAGCACAAATCCCTGCTGGCGCCAAGAGAAACTGCACCCTCCCCTTACGAGATCCAGGTAAGAAACCAGCCACCAAAGCAAGTACATATTATCTGTAGTAGCATAAAAGTGCATGGACTAGGATTTTGAAACGAGGTGGGCCTGGAAAATACAGCTTGGCTCAGCCACAGCACAAGGAGATCAGACTCATTAGAGTGGCCTACAGCGCTTAGTTCCAAGGGAGCATGGGGTGCCGCCATTCTACTCTGCAACCATGGCAGGGCCTCCAAGAGCAGCCCCCAGAACTACTACACCAGACCATGCCTATCCACGAGGGGAAGCTACTGCTTTTTTTTTGCTTTTTGTACTTATTTTTCTTTATTATCACCTTTTACTTAAATTTTTTTTTATTTTTACCCCTTATTTTCCTTTTTCCTTTCTCCCTCTTTTGTTTCTTCCTCTTGCCATCCAGATATATTCTACCATATCTCATCCTTATCTCTCCCCTCAACTGGTTATACACTTTTAGACTGTCCATTGTACTTTGTTGTCTCTGTCCCCCCTTTATTTTTTTTCTTCTCTTCTTTTCTTCTCTTTCCTCTCCATTTTCTTTTCTTCCTTTCCTACTTTTAATTTGTTTGTTTGATTTGTCTGTGCGTTTGCTGGCTTTTTTTCCCTCTGTGTTTGTCTGTCTGTTTTCCTTCTCAAGGCTACCCAAAGAAACAAGCCAGAGTGCATATGATGGCAAATCCCAAATATCACTGAGTAGGGAAATAAAATAAAAGCACAACAAAAGAAACTGAGACACCATTAAAATAATACTTCCTGAAACGACAGGCCCTGGACAGACAATAGCCTCCTTTAACAGAGTGATACAAACAGGTGCACAGTGCACAATTAGCTTTTTAAAACTGACAAGGGACAGAAAACTAGCCAAAATGACAAAACGAAGGAACTCTCTCCTGAAGAATCATTAGAAAGAAGTCACAGCCACAGAACTGCTAAAAACAGATGTAACCAATATAAGGGAACAAGAATTTTAAAAACTTGTCATAAATTTTATTGCTGGGTTGAAAGAGGCATCAGAGAAGCAACAGAGACAATGACTAGGGACTTTGAAAATAGGTGTGACAAGTTAAAAAAGGCTATAAAGGAGGTGGATAATAAAATGGAGGCAGCCACCTCAAGGATTAAAGAGGTAGAGGAAAGAATAGGTGAATTAGAAGACACAGTTATAGCAAAAGAGGAAGTCGGAAAACAAGAGAGAAATTGATCCAGGAGCAGGGAAGGAGAATTCGAAACCTGAGTGATACAGTCAAACGGAACAACATCTGTATCATAGGAATTCCTGAAAAGGAAGAAAGAGAGAAAGGTCCTGAGGGACACTAGGCTAAATTATAACTGAGAATTTCCCAAATCTGGGGAAAGAAATAGACATTCAAATTCTAGAGGCACAAAGAATCCCCTTAAGATGTAATTTGAATCGACCTTTGGCACAACACATCATAGTGCAACTGGCAAAATATAAAGATAGAGAGAGAATTCTGAAAGCAACTAGGGATAAAAGGGCCCTCATGTACAAAGGGAAACCTATCAGAGTGGTTACAGACCTATCTAATGAAACTTGGCAGGCCGGGAAGGAATGTCAGGAAATCTTCAATGTGATGAACAGAAAAAACATGCAGCCAGGAATCCTTTATCCAGCAAGCCTGTCATTCAAAATAGGAGAGATAACGGTGTTCCCAAGTAAACAAAAACAGAGAAAATTTGTGACCACCAAACCAGCCCTACAAGAAATCCTAAGAGGAACGTTTGAAGAAATGTTGCAAAGAATACAAGGTGCCAGAGACACCACTATAAACATGAATTCTACAGAGAACACAATGACTCTAAATCCACATTTTTCAATAATAACACTGAATGTCAATGGAATGAATGCTCCAACCAAACGACACAGGGTAGCAGAATGGATACAAAAACAAAATCCATCTATTTTCTGTCTACAAGAGACTCAGTTTTGACCTGAAGATACCTTCAGGTTGAAAGTAAAGGGATGGAGAAATATCTATCATGTGACAGGAAGCAAAAAGAAAGCCAGAGTAGCCGTACTTATATCAGACAAAACTGGACTTTAAAGTAAAGGCAGTAACAAGAGAAGAAAAAGGACAGTATATAATAATTACAAGATCTCTCCATCAGGAAGAGCTAACAATTATAAACATCCTTGTGCCAAATTCAGGAGCACCCAAATACATAAAACAATCACAGACAAAAACAATCTTATTGATAAGAATGTGCTAATTGCAGGAGACTTTAATACTCCACTGACAGCAATGGATAGATCAACCAGACAGAAAATCACTAAGGAAACAATGGACCTGAACGACACATTGGAACAGATGGAATTGATAGATATATTTAGAACTCTGCATCCTGATGATAGGAAATTCACCTTCTTTTCGAGTACACATGGTACATTCTCCAAATTAGATCACATACTGGGGCATAAAGCAGCCCTCCATAAGTATAAACGAATAGAGATCATGCCATGCACACTTTCAGATCACAATGCTATGAAACTTGAAATCAACCACAGGAAAAAGTCTGGAAAACCTCCAATAATGTGGAGATTAAAAACAACTCTACTAAAGAACGATTAGGCTAATCAGGCAATTAGAGAAGAAATTTAAAAATATATGGAAACCAACAAAAATGAAAATACAACAATCCAAAATCTCTGGGACACAGCAAAGGCAGTCCTAAGAGGAAAGTATATTGCAATCCAGGCCTATTTCAACAAACTAGAAAAAGCGCAAATTCAAAATCTAACAGAGCACCTACTGGAACTAGAAGGGGAGCAGCAAGAGCACCCCAAACCCAGCAGAAGAAAAAAATAATAAAGGTCAGAGGAGAAATGAACAATATAGAATCCAAAAAAAAACAGTTGAACAGATAAATGAAACCAAGAGTTGGTTCTTTGAAAAAATAAACAAAATTGATAAACCTCTAGCCAGGCTCCTTAGAATGAAAAGAGAGAATACCCAGATAGACAAAACCATGAATGAAAAAGGATCTATTACAACCAATCCTTTAGAAATACAAGCAATCATCAGAGATTACTATGAAAAATTATATGCCAACAAACTGCACAGCCTAGAAGAAATGAACAAATTCCTAAATGCACTTGCACTACCAAAATTCACACGGGAAGAGATAGAAAGTGTGAATAGACTGATAACCAGTGAAAAAAATCAAATCCATTATCAAAAATCTCCCAAAGAATAAGAGCCCAGGGTCAGATGGCTTCCCAGGGGAATCCTACCACACATTTAAAGCAGAGCTCATACCCATTATTCTCAAACTATTGCAAAAAATAGAAATAGAAGGAAAACTTGCAAACTCATTCTACGAAGCCAGCATCACCTTGATACCCAGACAGAGACCCAGCAAAAAAAGAGAACTACAGGCGAATATCCTTAGTGAATACAGATGCAAAAATACTCAAAAGATACTGACAAATCGAATTCAAGAGCATATAAAAAAATTATCCATCATGATCAAGTGGGATTCACTCCTGGGTTACAGGGCTGGTTCAATATTCACAAATCCATCAATGTGATCCATCACATTAACAAAAGAAAAGATAAAAACCATATGATCCTGTCGATAGATGCAGAAAAAGCATTTGACACAATACAGCACCCTTTCTTAATAAAAACCCTTGAGAAAGTTGGAATAGAAGGAACTTACCTAAACATGATAAAAGCAGTTTATGAAAAGCCCACAGCTAATATCATCCTCAATGGGGAAAAAAGAGAGCTTTCCCCCTGAGATCAGGAACATGACAGGGGTGTCTACTCTCACCACTGTTGTTTAATATAGTGCTGGAAGTCCTAGCATCAGCAATTAGACAACAAAAGGAAATAAAAAGCATCAGAATTCGCAGATGACATGATACTCTACATGGAAAAGCAGGCAGATGCCACCAGATGCCTTCTAGAACTGATCAATGAATTCAGTAAAGTTGCAGGGTACAAAATCAATGTACAGAAATCAGTTGCATTCTTATACACAATAATGAAGCAGCAGAAAGTGAAGTCAAGAAACTGATCCCATTCACAATTGCACAAAAAAACATAAAATACCTAGCTGTAAACCTAACCAAGGATATTAAAGACCATATGATGAAAATTATAGAAAAATTATGAAAGAGATTGAAGATGACACCAAGAAATAGAAAAACATTCCATGCTCATGGATCAGAAGAATAAACATTGTGAAAATGTCACTACTACCCAAAGCAATCTACACATTCAATGCAATCCCCATCAAAATTGCACCAACATTCTTCTCAACGCTAGAACAAGCTAGCCTCAAATTCGTGTGGAACCACAAAAGACCCCAATAGCCAAAGTAATATTGAAGAAGAAATCCAAAACAGGAGGCATAACCATCGCAGACTTTTGCCTCTACGACAAAGCTGTCATCATCAAGATGGTATGGTATTGGCACAAAAACAGACACATAGACCAATGGAATAGAATAGAGAACCCAGAACTGGGCCCACAAATGTACAGCCAATTAATTTTTGACAAAGCAGGAAAGAGTATGTGATGGAAAAAAGATTGCCTCTTTAGCAGGTGGTACTAGGAGAATTGGACAGCAACATGCAGAAGAATGAAACTAGACCATTTGCTTACACCATATACAAAAATAAACTCAAAATGGCTGAAGGACCTGAATGTGAGACAGGAAACCATCAAAACCCTCAAGGAGAGAGTAGAAAACAACCTCCTTGACCTCAACTGCAGCAATTTCCTACTCGACACATCCCCAAAGGCAAGGGAAATGAAAGCAAAACTGAACTCTTGAAACCTCATCAAGATAAAAAGCTTCTGCACTGCAAAGGAAACAATCAACAAAACTAATAGGTAGTCGACAAAATGGGAAAAGATAGTTGCAAATCAGATAAAGGGCTAGTATCCAAAATCTACAAGGAACTCACCAAACTCCACACCCAAAAAACAAATAACACAGTGAAGAAATGGGCAGAAGACATAAACAGACACTTCTCCAAAGAGGACATCCAGATGGCCTACAGGCATATGAAATGAGGCTCAACATCACTCATCATCAGGGAAACACAAATCAAAACCACACTGAGATACCACTTCACATCAGTCAGAGTGGCTAAAATGAACAAATCAAGATACTATAGATGCTGGTGAGGGTGGGGAGAGACGGGCACCCTTCTACACTGTTGGTTGGAATGTAAACTGGTGCAGCTGCTCTGGAGAACAGTATGAAGGTTCCTCAAAAAACTGTCAGTTAAACTCCCATATGACCCAGCAATAGCCCTGCTAGGGATTTACCCAAGGGATACAGAAGTGCTGGTGCATAGGGGCACATGTACCCCAATGTTCATAGCAGCAATGTCAACAATAGCCAAAACATGGGAAGAGCCTACATGTCCATCACCTGATGAATGGATCAAGAAGATGTGGTGTATATATATATATATATATATATATATATATATATACACACATACATATACATACATACACACAATGGAGTATTACATGGCAATGAGAAAGAATGAAATCCGGCCATTTGCAGGAAAGTGGATGGACCTCGAGGGTGTCATGCTAAGCGGAATAAGTCAGGCAGAGAAGGACAGATACCATATGTTTGCACTCATAGTCTAACAGGAGAAACCTAATGGAGGACCAGGGGGAGGGGAAGAGGGAAAGAGACTTGGGGAGAGAGAAGGACGCAAAACTTGAGAGACTACTGAATACTCAAAACGAACTGAGAGTTGAAGGGGGAGAGGGAGGGAGAAAAGAAGTGGTGGTGATAGAGGAGGGCACTTGTGGGGAAGAGCACTGGGTGTTATATGGAAACCAATTTGACCATAAACTATTTAAAAAAAATTTTTTTTTTCTTTTCATTGATAAAACTATGTCAAAAGTACATAGCCTTGGGGTGCCTGGGTGGTTCAGTTGGTTAAGCATCCGGCTTCAGCTCTGGTCATGATCTCACAGTTCGTGGTTTTGAGCCCCGCATCAGGCTCTGTGCTGCCAGCTAGCTCAGAGCCTGAAGCGCTTCAGATTCTGTGTATCCCTCTCTCTCTGCCCCTACCCTGCTCTCGCTGTCTCTCTCTGTCTCTCAAAAGAAAATACACATTAAAAAAAAAAAAACAGCCTCATACAAGATTTCTTAACGGTCAAAGCTGGAAACATTTGAGCAACAAAATAAATAATTGGATGATATTGGATTATAAATAGAAGTATGAAATAAATAACCAAAAGTCCCTAGAGATATTAAATAAGAAATTGAATAAATAATAGGGAGAATAGACAAATATTCCTTGCAGAATAATTCCAAATAATTTATGTAGATATGCCACCCTTAAGAAGGTGGCATATGATTTGCCACCCCTTAAATATGGGCTACATATAGTAACCTTCTGTCAAAGAGTAAATATGGAAAAGAGGAAATAGAATAACCTAAAAATGGAGAAACCTGACAAGTAGTGTCCCAGCTAGGTGATCAAGATGAAGGTCAACAGTGAAGTTGATAATATGCTCCTTTGATATGGTTTAATGAGAATAGAACCTTATCTCTGTGGTTTTTCCCCCAGATACCATAACTCCTGTCTGATTGTAAGGAAAGTATCAGACCAATTCCAAAACAAGGTGGCTTAAAAATACATCACAAGTAGTCCTCAAAACTGTCAGGGTCTTCAAAAACAAAGTTAATCTGAGTAACTGTCATTGTCAAGAGGACCCTAAGGATATATGACAGATAAATGCGATGTAATATTATAGATAGGATCCTGGGACATAAACAGGACATTAGGTAAAAACTAAGGAAATTGGGGTAAAATACAGTCTTCAGTTAACAATAATTTAAAAAATTTTTTTCCACTTTACTTTCAACAGACTCATCTCTACCCTCCCCCCTCTCATCACACTTAGGTCCTAAGCACACAAATAGTTGTACAATCACAGATGTAAGAACTCCCAGGCAACTGAGATTTCTCAGCAAATTGATTATTCTTCAGAGGATGAACTCTTAATAATAGTAGTAAGTAAAAATTCCATACTTTTTCACACAGTGCATACTCAACCTGAAGCAATCTTCTCTCGATGGCTCAGGGTCTTTAGGAATAAAAACTGTTAAATGATTTACAAGAATAGTTTCAGGGCCCATTATCCTAATTCCAAGGACTTCTAAGAGAGTCAGCATCTCTTTCTAAAAAGCATTTACACATAAGCAAAGGTACAACTCTCCCTGAGCACTGAATGTGCTGTGTCATTAGCTTGCCACAGTCACTTCTATTTGGTTTCACATTATGATTCCTTCTTACTCTTTGGTTCTGTGTGTTAACTACTTGGCCTTACCTGAGAATTCCTATGATTTTGTATCTTACAATTGCTCCTCACTTCTACATATTGCAACCACAGCAGGGGACAAAATGTCTCAGACCTTTGGAATACCCACGTGGGAGTGTTGGTGACTTCTGACTGCCACTTGTCCTGGAAAGGGCAGCCTCGATATCTTTGTACTAGCTCCTTTTTTTTTTTTTTTAAATCTGGAAAGATTTCCTTTACGATAACTACATGGAGTGGTTCCTGTTCAAATAATTCCTAGGAGAAATATATTTCTTGGTGACTTCATATAAAATAACATCACCTAGTGCCTATCTAACCCTTTTTTCCTGATTTACTTTTTTAAACCACTTATTGCCACTGAATTCACATACTTATTTGTTTAATTGTTTATTGTCTGTTTTCTCCATTTGAATGAAGTTCACGGAAAGTAGTCACCATGCCTTTCTTGTTCCTTGCTCTAAATTCCATGCTGATAGCAGTGCCCGGTCTGTGAATATTTATTGAATAAATGAAGATTTAACTTTCTAGGGTCAGTGTGCTCCTGTATGTTTCTAAAAATTTGGGAGGGGGGAATCTCTTTGTTTTGTCTAATCAACTTCCTCTACCCTCACAGTCGTTATAACTATTGATGAATTAGATAAATAAACCCTGATTGAGGGTCTGTGATATCTCAGATGAGGAAGTATCTGAACAGTGTAAATGGACTTTATGACATCAATTTTGGCCACACAAGGGCTTAAATTTTCTTGGCCATATTCTGTAGATTTTATGTAAAGTTGCCAAATTGTTACACTATGAATATAAGAATATTTAACTGTTACTTTAATTTAATCCTGAACAAAACATGAATAGTACAGGAAGTATTCTTGGAAGAAAAAAATGTAATACATTCCAAAACCAAATCTGTGCTATTTAACAATTTTAAGTATTCTTTAAGAAAATCACATATCCATGTCTCTCCTTTTTAGAGAGTGTAATCAAGAGGAGATTAGATTAATATTTACTAATGCCACTAATTTTATTTCCCCCAAACATTTTCAAATCATGAGTGATATGCTCCTATCTAAAAGAATCACAAGATAACAGATTTTTCTTAGGGCCACATTGCCCCTAGAAAAATAATTTTAACAGGCTAAACTGTCATTTAGTTTAGAGTAGTGCAAAATGCGTTTCCCTTTGGCACTAAGCAACTTTTTCATTAATAGCCAAGACTGATCATTGTAAAGTTCTTTTATCTTTTTATACAGTAGTGTGCAGCTCAAGGTAGTATCACAAGGTCAGAATGAATATAAAACCCATCTTTATTCAAAATACATTAACAAAGACAGTAGGAACATTCTGTGCATAGCCCAACAATGAAACACACCAAAATGTCAGAACTGCTTTAATTATGTGAGAGTACCAATTGTTCTTAAAACGAATCAAATGTGTAACAAAAGAAATAAAATTACTTTTAGCTTCTTCACACACCTACTTATCTTAGAAAATTTAAATTTTCAGGGGGCTTGAACTCCCAGTTTTATCCTCTTGTCTCCTTTCCTCTCTAGCTTTAAAGACTGTTTTCCTCACATCTTTCCTTTTGGAAGGGCCATCATTTGGTCATTTTCATGAAGTTACTTGATTCTCCTGACAGGGGTCACATAACCAATGAATATTTGCTTAGCTGAATTCCTTCTTGTATTATCTTTTTCTACTTATAATGGAAAAATGACAATAAAAAAATCAAATGTTCCCAAGTACCATCCTCTCTTACTTCAGCTGCTCAGTCTCTTTTATGAGAATGAAGTGAACCAGGATGACAGTGTGCCTATTGATTAATCACTTATAGGAGTCATCTTCACATATTCAAATTCATTATGGGGGTCTCATGAAGTCAATGAATATTCTAAAGCACACTAACACAATAAATTCCATCTCGTGCTTCCAAAAAAATAGAAAATGAGGAAAAGTGCTCATATAGAAATATAAATTAGCACAAAAATATGAAATGCACCAAACTAGGGTTAATATCTGAAGCAGAATTACACTAAGGGAATTGTTATTTGGATTTGCTGCCCACTGTCACAGAAGGAGTTTACTGTCCACACAAATTTATACCCCACAATTGTGCTAACTGAGAGACAGCTGCCCAATCAGGGACCATCATTGGTAGGTGTCCCCTTCCCTTGTACTTAGAGGTGGTCATGTCACTATTTTTCAAGAAGAGAAGCAGAAATAATATGGATTTCTCGTAGGTCAGGAGTTTTAAAAAGCAGGTGGACTTTCTGTTCACTGGCGATATGCAAATGTACCTCATTTTATTGTGCTTTGCAGATGCTGTGGGGTTTGTTTGAACAAACTGAAAGTTTGTGGCTATCTTGATTGAACAAGTCTATTGGAACCATTTCTCCACCAGATTTGCTCACTTCATGTCTCTGTGTCACATTTGGTAATTCTTGCAATATTTCTAACTTCTTATCATTATTGTATTTGTTATAGTGATCTGTGACCAGTGATTTTTGATGTTTCTATTGTAACTGTTTTGAAGCACCATGAATTGTATCCATTATAAGATGGCAAATTTAATCGATAAATATATGTATTTGACTGCAACTCCAACTTGGCCATTTCTCTCTCTCTCTCTCTTTCTCTCTCTCTCTCCCTCCCTCCCCCTTAGGCCTTCTTATTCTGTGAGACACAACAATATTGAAATTAGGCCAATTAATAACCCTACAATGGCCTCTACGTGTTCAAGTGAAAGAAAGAATGGTATGTCTTTCACTTTAAATCAAAAGCTAGAAGTGATTAAACTTAGTGAGGAAGGCATGTCAAAAACTGAGACAGCCTGAAAGTGAGGCCTCTTGAATCAAACAGCCGAGCTGTGAATGCGAAAGAACAGCTCTTGAAGGACTGCTAATCCAGTGAACACACAAATGATCAGAAAGCGGAACAGCTTTATTGCTGATATGGACAAAGTTTTAGCAGTCTGGCTAGAAAATCAAACCAGCCACAGCATTCCCTTATGTCAAACCTTAATCTAGAACAAGGCCCTAACTCTCTTCAGTTTGATGGAGGCTGAGAGAGGTGAGGAAACTACAGATGAAAATTGGAAGCACATAAATGTTGGTTCATTAGGCCTAAGGAAATAAGTCATCCCTGTAACATAAAAGTGCAAGGTGCAGCGGAAAGTGTTGTAGAAGCTGAAGCAAGTTATTCAGAAAATCTAGCTGAGGTAATCAAGGAAGGTGGTCACAATAAATGACTTTCAATGTAGACAAAACACCCTTATATTAGAAGAAGATGCCACCTGGGCCTTTCATAGCCATAAAGGAGAAGTCAATGCCAGGATTCAAAGTCTCAAAGGACTGGATGATTCTCTTATTACGGGCTCATCCAGCTGATGACTTTAACTTGAAGCCAATGCTCATTTATAATTCCAAAAGTCGTTGGGCCCTCAAGAGTTATACTAAATCTACTCTTCCTGTGCACTATGAGTGGAAAACAAAACCTGTGTGACAGCACATCTGTTTATAGCATACTTGAGTGAATATTTCAAACCCACTGTTGAGACCTGCTGCTCAGGAAAAAAGATTCTTTTCAAAATGTTACTACTCATTTACAATGCATCTGGTTATCCAAGAGCTCTGGTGGAGATGTACAATGAGTTTAATGTTGGTTTCATGCCTACTATGACAACAAACCATTCTGCAGCCCGTGAATCAAGAAGTAATTTCAATTTTCAAATCTTATTATTTAAAGGATTTAAGTAATAAATTAGGCTGTATCTGCCTTAGATAGTGACTTCTCTGATGAATCGAGCAGAGTAAATTGAAAACCTTCTAGAAAAGACTCATCATGCTAGATGACATTAAGAACATTTGTGATTCATAAGAAGAAATCAAAATATCAACATTAACAGTAGTGTGAAAGAAGTTGATTCCAACCCTTGTGCATGATTTTGACTTTGACCGGACTTCAGTGGAAGAAGTAATGGGTATGTGGTAGAAATAGCAAGAGAATTAGAATTGGAAGAGAAGTCTGAGGATGGGACCAAACTCCTGCAATCTTGTAATAAAACCTCAATGCTTGTGCAGTTGCTTCTTAGGATGAGCAAAGAAAATGGTTTCTTAAGGTGGAATCTACTCCTGGTAAAGAAGCTGTAAAGATTGTTGATATGACAACAAAAGATTTAGAATATTACATAAATTTCTTTGGTGAAGTAGTGGCAGGGTTTTAGAGGATTGACTTCAATTTTGAAATGAGTTCTATCTACTGTTGGTATAATGCTATTAAACAAAATATAGGTATCTATGCTACAAAGATATCATCCATGAAGGAAAAGTCAATTGATGGCACTTCATTGTTGTCTTATTGTAAGAAGTTGCCACAGTCACCACAGCCTTCAGCCACAGCCCACCCTGTTCAG
This sequence comes from Suricata suricatta, assembly GCF_006229205.1. Classification (NCBI taxonomy): domain Eukaryota; kingdom Metazoa; phylum Chordata; class Mammalia; order Carnivora; family Herpestidae; genus Suricata; species Suricata suricatta. Next base: position 56,377,701 of record NC_043714.1, read on the forward strand.
TCAGTAGCCATCCACATCGAAGCAAGATCCTCCACTAGCAAATAGATTTTGACTCCCTGAAAGCTCAGAAGATGACTAACATTTTTTAGCAATAAAGTATTTTTAATTAAGATGTATGCATTTTTATGGCATAATGCTATTTTATACTTTTTAAACTTTTTTTTTCCAGATTTTTACTTAAATTCTAATTGGTTGACATACAATAGAATTCAGTGATTCATCACTTATAATACCCAGTGCTGGTCATAAGTGCCCTCCTTCCTCATCCCCCACCCCCCCTCCCTCAACCCTCAGTTCTCTATCATTAAGAGCCTCTCATGGTTTCTCTCTCTCTCTCTCTCTCTCTCCCTCCCCCCCACTCTCATATGCTCATCTGTTTTGCTTCTTAAATTCCATATATGAGCAAAAATGTATGGTATTTATTTTTCTCTGCTGACTTATTTTGTTTAGCATAATACACTCTAGTTCCAAACACATCATTGCAAATGGCAAGAATCATTCTTTTTTATGGCTGAATAAAATTCCATTGTATATATATAATACTCCACATCTTCTTTTTCCATTCATCAACCAATGAACATTTGGGTTCTCTCCATAGTTTGGCTATTATTGATTATGCTTCTATAAACACTGGGTTGCATGTACCCTTTCAAATTTGTATTTCTGTATCTTTTGAGTAAGTACCTAGTAGTACAATTGCTGGATCATAGAGCAGTTCTATTTTTAACTTTTTGAGGAACCTCCATACTGTTTTCCAAAATGGCTATACCAGTTTGCATCCCCACCAACAGTGCAAGAGACTTCACCTTTCTCTGCATCTCTGCCAGCTCCTGTTGTTTCTTGTATTGTTCTGACAGATATAAAGTGATATTTCATCATGGTTTTGATTTGTATTTCCCTAATGAGGAGTGATGGTAAGCCTCTTTTCATGTTGGCCATCTGGATGTCTTCTTTGGGAAAATGCCTATCTATGTCTTCTGCCCATTTCTTAACTGGAGTATTTTTTTTTTTTGAGTATTGAGTTTGATCATTCTTTTATATATTTTGGATACTAACCCTTTATCAGATATGTTGCTTGTAAATATATTCTCCCATTCTATAGACTGTCTTTGGTTTTGTTGATTGTTTCCGTCACTGTGAAGAAGGTTTTATCTTGATAAAGTCCCAATAGTTAATTTTTTCTTTTGTTTCCCTTGCCTCTGGCAACATATCTAGTAAGAAATTATTCCAGTTGAGGTCAGAGAGGTTGCTGCCTGTGTTCTCCTCTAGGATTTTGATGGTTTCCCATCTCACATTTAGGTCTTTCATTTATTTTAAATTTATTTTTGTGAATGGTGTAAGAAAGTGGCCCAGATTCATTCTTCTGAATGTTGCTGTCTAGTTTTCCCAACACCATTTGTTGAAAAGACTTTTTTTCATTGGATATTTTTCCTGCCTTGTCAAAGATTAGTTGACCATATAGTTGTGGGTCCATTTTTGGGTTTCCTTTTCTGTTCCATTGATCTATGTGTCTGTTTCTGTGCTAGCACTACACTGCCTTGGTGATTACAGCTTTGTAATATAACTTGAAGTCTGGAATTGTGATGCCTCCAGCTTTGCTTTTCTCTTTCAGAATTGCTTTGGCTATTCAGGGTCTTTTGTGTTCCATACAAATTTAGGATTATTTGTTCTAGCTCTGTGAATAATGCTGGTGGTATTTTGATAGGGATTGCATTAAACATGTAGATTGCTCTGGGTTGTATAGATATTTTAACAATGTTTGTTCTTCTAGTCTGTAACCACGGAGTGTTTTTCCATTTCTTTGTGTCCTCTTCAATTTCTTTCATAGTGTTCTATAGAGTACAGTACAGTACTCTAAAAGAGTACAGATCTTTTACTTCTTTGGTTGTGTTTATTCCTTGGAATCTTACAATTTGGGGTATTATTGCAAATGGAATAGATTCTTTGATTTATTTTTCTGCTGCTTTGTTATTGGTATATAAAAATGCAACAGATTTCTGTATGTTGATTTTATATTCTGTGACTTAGCTGAATTCATGTATTAGTTCTAGCAATTTTTTGGTGGAGTCTTTTTGGGTTTTCTACACAGAGTATAATACTAAATAGACTACAGTTTGGGTAAACATAAGTTTTATATATACTGAAAAAACAAAAAAAAATCATTTGACTTGCTTTCTTGTGGTATTTGCTTTATTGTAATGGTCTAGTACTGAGCTTACAATATCTCCAAGGTATAACTGTGTAAAATATGATAAAGTCCTCAGGCATGATGAAATTAGAACATGGATGGTCCTGAGACCCTTTGATCTACCATGTGAAAAACTTCCAGCCAACCAGAAACACCTTCAGTGGATCAAAAGTTGTAGGAAAATTACACTCTACTTCTTTAAGCCAGAATTTGGGGGTTGCCTTCTCACAGCTGTTAGTATAAATTTAATGCACCCTTCTTTCTATATAGTTTAGGATTTCATCCCTGGCTCAGATCTTGTCCTTTCTTCTACTATATTCAGGTCTCTGTTCTTCAAAGGAGAATTACCTGCAAAGTCCAGCCTCTATGGATTTTTCCCTTCCTTGATTTCCCATGTCTTGTCTATGCTGTATAATAATGGTTCTCAGACCTATAAAGATATTGAAATAACCTTCAAGAATTCTTGCAAAAATACTTATCCCCTACTAGACCTCATAATTTAGATTCTCTAACAGTGCAACCTGGGAATATGCATTTTTGAAAGTTTTCTATATGATGCTGATATATGCCCAGAATTGGGAAATACTGGCATAAAAGAAATTTAAAGGTTTTATATTTCATTACTTCTGTTGTCAACTTTAGGAGAGTCAAGGATTTTCAATGCATAAATCTCTATTCTCATTCATCCTTTTGCCCTTGTACCAAAGTAGCCTTTGTGTGAAGCAGCTTCACCTCAAATCAGTACTTGCAAAAACTCTTGACCGCCCGCCTCAGCAATGCACCCCTCACAGGGCTCCCAGAGGCGGATTTCACACATACTTCATTTAAGACAGATTATCTTATACATATGTTCAAATCTGGTGATGAATAGCAAATACCCAAAACATAATTTTATTAATTAAAAGATGTATTGAACTTATTCTCATGTTTTCATGTTTGTCTTTTAGTAATAATCTCCTTAAAGACAAGATTCCATCCTAAACTTTCTAATTTAAGTTGTGTCTGCCCAGACTTCCTAAGTTTATGAGGACTATTCTCTTCTCCTCACTTTTAATGCAAAGCATCCAGCTTCACACAAAATCTCACCCATTAATTTCTGGGAGTCTGCCATGTTGTGTTTTACATTTCCTCGAGAACTCAAGTTACCAAGATACTTAACAGTTAAAGGAAGAACCTCTGAGGCATCAAAACCCCATTAGTTTTCACTCTAGTGTAGTATAGAAACCTTCATCGAAACGGTTCCTTCTCTTTCCATAATTTAAGGCTAGAGCACTTAAAGGTAGGTCAGAAGATCAATATTTGAAAGATAATGTACCTTACCCTATTTTCTTCCTTACAGGTAATGAACTCACTCCTAGATCCTTTTACTTCTATAGTCGCAACCACATATGCAAATAGACTTCTGACTACTTAACTATAGAGATATGCAACACTAATGTCGCACACACAGAATGTTCATACATAGTTAAATTTGATTTACATTTATCTTGTTAATGCTGGTGATTTTAGCATTGGTTTGTCTCCAAGTTATTCATATCATAAACTATTTTTTAAATATTGCATAAGATGTATTTTATAGAAAAGATATAGGTTTATTTAATATGTCTGCTAGATATCTATAAGATATGGATTTAATTTTATAAAATATTAGCTCCTTTATTAAATATGAAAAGAATACTGTTCATAAATCTAATCTTTGAATTTCTCTATTGGCCATAACCCATGTGCAATGTATGTATACACTCTTAGGGACAGTCATAACAAGGTTACATTTACTTTTTATTACCTTCAGGTGGGCTATATGTTTAAAGTTATCCTTAAAATATTAACGATTTGATATTTTAATATCAGAGCTTCAATCTTTCTTTGCTTTATGTCTAAATGACTTTCGTTCCGAACTGATTTTCTTTGGAGTGTTTCCTATGTCCACCAGCCTTATCCTCACTTTCATCACCTTTTTAAGGTTTGAGATATTCAAAGCTGCAATGACTGAAATGTAGTTTAAAATTAGGTAAGTTGGGTTTTTTTTTATAAGTCCCAGGGTCTTCCAAAGTCAAATAATAGTTAAGTTGGCTCCATTTTCTAAGTTAACATGCCTGCCAGAGATTTAATATTTTTTCATAAATAATCCCTCTTTTAAGGAAAAGATTCCTGTTTCACTAACTAAAAAAACAAAACCAAAAAAAAAAAACAAAAAAAAAAACAGGAAGGCCAAAACAGAAACCACAAATTTTGCCCAAGATCATGAAAGAAGAGGCTCATTTCTAGGCTTCTGGTTTGTCATACCATTTAGTAGGCTATGTTACATAGATATTGGCATACATAACCCAATTATTTGCAATTATTCAATTAGGAAGTAGACACTGGTTGAAAGGAGGAGTCTCCCATGACCAGAAACAACATTTTACCAAGTATCATTTTAAATATCATCAGCTCCTTTTTATAATGCAGCCATTTACTGATATGTGTGTAGCATTTGGCATATGACTAAATACTTCTTTTTCCTCATCTCATATTTTCTGTGATTGCTGGAGTCAGAATTAATTTAAATAAAAAGGTGTAAAGCACCTGTCACACTGTCAGTTTGTAAGATTCCCAATACATATTAGTGTTTATCTCCTATCTTCACATTCTAAGAAATTACACAATTTTATAACAGAACTGTCTAGATTTTATAACTAATGTGCAGATCCTTTAAAGTAGACATTATTTACGTAGCTACACCTGTTGGATTGAAAATTTTTATCACATTTTCCGACAGCTTCCTTAACTATTGCGCAGCAATTTACTGCTTTCTCAGACCCTCACCCAGCAGTAGACTAGAGAAAACTCCCACTTTGTATTAGACCAACAGAAACTTTCCCTTGTGGTTTAAGAATAGCCTGACATAAGGGCTATGTTTAAATTTTCATATTAGTTGCTATCTGCCCTAGAACATGTTAAAAACTTAACTTGGAAGAGAAAACAACTTAGCAGCTATATATCATGACTCTAATAAAGTTTAGTGGCAGTCACACATTTTAGTGGAAGTGAAAATAATTAATATTGTCCTCTAAAATGTACTGAACATGCTGCAGTCCATACACATAAAACCAAAGAATCAATTTCTTCTCAGAAACCTTAAGAATACTTCCATATGGACAGAGGAAAACATAAAGCTATGAATGAATCTTATAATGAGTCTCATGTCCATCACTGGGTCACCATGAGAATAAAGGGGTAGGAGAAAAGTTATAAAATTTCAGCTCCTTGTTCTGCCTGCTTACAAATTTACGACTTACAAAGTTCTGTTGTATGGGGCTATTACACAAAACTCACATTAGCCAATGCATGTGAAAATTTTGCACACAGGACATGGGAGGTTGAAATGGATAAAAAGACTTTGTTGAGTTTAAAAATCTATATAACTTTGAGTAAACATATAAAACTCTTTTGACTAATGATTGTAAACAAAAGTCCCAAGTCTCATTCAAAATTTTAAAATAAGTTTCAGTCCCAAGTAGTGATTTCAAATAATCTATTCTTCTTTCCACACAAAGGCATTATTATTTTTTATGCTGCACTTTGTAGTGAAATCAATAACTGCCTTCCTATTCCTTGCTACTGCCTTTAAAACTCTGCTGGCAGCCAACTGCTGTCATGGTCAAAGCAAAGTGATAGTTCAAATGTTTGCAACAGTACAGTATTTTGTTATGCAATTGAAAGATAAATATGTCTTTATCTTTCCAACCCTCCAGCTTTATTTCTGCCAAAGAGTGGTAAAAGTGAAATGGAAAATATGGTGAAAAGGAAAATGGGTGAAAAATAATGGGGAATGTAGCAGATATAGAAGGTATTGCTTAAATTATAGATTTCCTAACTTGGAAAATGTTTTGAAGATAGGTTGGTTGGCTATTTAAGTGATACCTTACAAAAGGATCATTCCATAGACTAAGAGGGACCTTAGTTTTGCAGTCCCAGAAATGAATTTTATCATTGCCACTCTACGGAATAGACTTCTGGGGACTGATTCATGCTAAGCATAGCTATCAGATTCTGACTAGACTGTCAATGAATTGTCACTGAATTCTTTACCAAGAGTAGTATGAGTATTTGGATCTGCTTAGCAGTGTTATTTCAGTTTCTCAATGTATTTCTCCCCTCTGGAAGCAAATCTGCAAGAAAAGTTAAATTACACTAGAAAGCTACTTGGTGATCATGGGAAAGAACAAGTGAAGCTCAGTTCAATCCAATTCTGGCTCCTACTGTATTCCAGATATTGCTGAGCAGTAGGTATACAAAGATGAATAAGACAAGACTCTACTCTCAGCATTTCAATGAAGCAGGGAACAAAAAATTATAACAGCCAATGTTCTTAGCTAGAAACCGACCGTAACTTTTTCATGCAGACTAATTTATTTAAAAAGATATGAGCTGCTAGAAGAAATTGCTAGAAAGTAATACTAGGGCCATATAGAAAGCAATGATGTCCCAAATCACATAGGAGAACCAGTATGATAAAGACAACATGGCCATCATCTATAACCAGGAAATACTACACCTTGCCCACTCTTGACTCATTGGCACAGTACAGTGCCACTGCCCCATTCCTCTGCCATTGTGACCCCAGGAGTTTGAGACACTTTCTGATAGCAATGCTGAGAGAGTTCCTCATGACCCCTGAAATTATTGATTTGGTACAACTAACTAGTAGAACCTAGGTCACATGCTTACACATTATAACCAAAAGAGCCTGGGTACGCTAACATAGCACTTTCAGTTTCTATAGGACATTAAACACTGGTTTCTTCAATATGTATACATTTTCTAAGTAGGATAAGAAAGTTAAATTCTGAGAAACCATCAATAACGACCAATGTCTTCTATAATTGACTAATGTCAATACAGTTAAGTAAACTATAAGAGTAGAAGTATGGTTGGTTGCTAGGTGGAGATAGAGCATACTCCTCAAGGAATTGGCAAGATCATTTTCTCTGTTATGGTTAAAAACTGTAATAATCTTAGAGACCTATTTCCATTAAAATCATGACAAGCAACAGCAAGAACTCACATCAATCTATTGTACATGTAGTTCAAGATGTTCCTGTAAGGAATACATTATTCTTTCTATTTTGCTGAGGTAAATGCCAAAATTTGGTCATATTAGGTGATTGTGCCCAGATTTCCAACTGATAAGTAAAAGAAAATGGTATCAAGCCAGGTATGTCTGATTGTAACAAATATGCTTTTTATAGTATATCAAATGCATCCTAGGATGTATTTGGTCTTGGTCACTCCATCCAGAGTTGGCCAGAGTCAGGGGGACTGTCTCATGATGCTACACACAGGAAACAAATTGACAGTCTGAACGCCAAAGATTACAGATCAAATACTTAGTCAACATGCCTTCTTCTTTAGCCAGTGTTGAAAGTACAGTGACAAAATCTTATAATTCTTCTCTTCTGGACCTCATGTAGAAAACCTTTTCTTAATAGCATATTACGTATACAGACAGATGCTAACTAGATGGATGTTTTCCTTCAAACTCCATCACATTTAAGTCATAAGACATAGCCCAGGATGCTTAATCAACCTTGGGTGTTTCCCACAATCCTCTGACCCACATTTACAAAACTTATCACAGGGAAGGTGTTACTCTTACATGTGGCTAATATTTTCCATTACATACTGATTCACAGAACTTTTTCTTCCAGAAAATAAATTTATTTCTAATTCCTACAAGTACATTGCACTTCACCATGTATAAAATTGAGACATACACAGTTGCATAAATGTCAGCAAAACTATACTCTAGAATAAAAGCACATTACTTCTGACGAAAACCAACAAAATCATCTGCCTCTGTGATCTCAGGTGCCCCGATTCCTTCCTCCGCTGTTCTCCCATACCAAAGGTGATTGATCCTTTATGAATTACACTTCTCAGGCTCCCCTTCCCAGAAGCTTCATGTAGGTCTTGATGATGATTGACACTGACAAGAATTTAAAAGGCAGGAAAGGAGAAGAAAGTGGGATATTTCTTTTCGGACTCTCTTGGATTTGCATCTTTGTGATCTCAGACTCTACTAAGACTGAAAACACCTCACTTCCCTTCCTTGCCCCATCTCGAGGAATTTTAGTGACTTTCAGATATTGTTGATCACTGGACCACCTCATTGTCCCTTATTTGTCTGACTGATCCTCCAACATCTTTGTAACTAATCTCCATACCATATACTCTCAATTCATCTACTTGGTATGGATCCTGTTTTCCTAAATGGTCTTTGACTGATAATTGTCTCAACAATATTTAAATTGCAAGTGAAAAGAAATATATGGATGTTGAAATAGAAATCAACAGAAAAAATTAAACAATGGTGAAATTCATTGAAAACTCATATAGGAAAAAAGGAAGATTATAAATGACAGAGAATGAATCACTTAAGCCTTGAAACATCCTGTTTATGTGCAACTGACAATAATAAACTTGAGGAAAAAGTAATAGGAAAACCTGAGAATTGGGGTGCCAGGGTGACTCAGTCATTTAATCCTCTTTGATTTCAGCTCAGGTCACGATTTCATAGTTTGTGAGATCAAGCCCCAAGTTGGGCTCTCTTGGGATTCTCTCCCTCCCATTCTCTCTCTGCCCCTCTCTCCTCCCTTTCTCTCTTTCTCCCAAAATAAATTAATGAACTTAAAAAAAACCTGAGAAGCAATGTTTTTGATTGGCTCCAGATCAGTATCAATTAATTGAGGAAGAATGTAGGAATGTGAGAATATAAACCTGATAGAGGAAGAAGTCCTCCTGGTCAACCTACCATCAGGAGTCTTATTCCACTCCTCAAGCTCAAGATCCATCCAATCTGCAATCATCGAAGTGAGTGGCAAAGCAGCAAGAGAGTATGCTGCAGTTGCTGAGGACCTTCCTAGGCACTTCCAGAGACACCAAGGAGAGAAGTCACCTGCCTCAATAGATGTGCAATGCAGAATAATCTGGGTTGAGAATGATGCCCAATAATACCTAAATAGGCAAGATGGAGGGGCACCTGGGTGGCTCAGTTGGTTAAACATCTGATTCTTGGTTTCAACTCAGTTCATGATCTCACCATTTTTTGAGTTGGAGCCCCTCATCAGGCTCACACTGAATGTGAAACCTGTTTTGGACTCTCTTTCCCTTTCTCTCTGCCTCTCCCCCACTTGCACATGCATTCTCTCTCTCTCAATAAATAAACTTAAAGAAATAAGCAAGGTGGAGAAGGGTTAGTTTTAAAGACTTGATGAGAAACTCATCTTCAGATTTTATGGAAATGGCTCTAGGGATTGACTATAAGATTGAACTCCTTAATGACTTTGGTCTTATAAAATAAAGTCCTCACTGAAAAGTACTCTTAAGGTGCTTCACTTTTATTTTATAGGAAAGTCACAACAATAAAATAGCCAACTATAAAAAAAATAAAATAAAATTTACCTTAAATATTTTTAGCTTATAAAAAAAACAGTAAATTGGGGATCTGTGGACTTAACTTTTATATTAAGTATTACTTAAAGCAATTTGGAAGCTCTACAACATGTGAGAACTTGGGAAATGTGAATGGCATTAGCCAGCTGTTAAGCATCCATCCTTAGTTGTAACTTGGTCAGTTTCCTCCTCCTCTCTGTGAATAGAGTAATACCCATGAAGTAATAGTTTAAAATACACAAAGTCCAGCCACACGAAAGGTAAAATTTTAGTTAATTTTTTTAAAGTTACAAGCGGTATGAGGATACACAAGGAAACATGTGACCTCTCCCAGATGTGATTCAAGAGAGAGCCAAGAACCATTACAAATAGTTCTAGAATATCAGGATTCAAGAATGTATCGAGGGGAAAAGCACTCAAAACTGGATTAGGATGTTTCCTTCACTAACATCAGTGGCTTAAAGAAATTACTTTAATGCCGTTAAGAACAGCGATGGAAATGAATCCTAGATACAAAAAAAAATCCTATATTGAAATTCTATATTGAATACTATAAAAAATGGCTTCTTAATCCCAAGACACTTACTTTATTCATTTAATTCAATTAACTCATTCCTTTCCCTTTAGTCAGGCAAGGGCATTTTCTTAATAACTATATGAAAACAATGATTATTCAGCTTCAGTTGGCTCTAGCTTAAAAACTTATGAAATTAATGTAACAGAAATTTGCGACAGGCCAATAGACAAACTAAAGGTTTTCAAAATAAAAGAGTTATTACTCATTTCTTTACTAAAAAACCTCCTTGCCCATCCAACATTGTGCTGTTTTAAAACATACCTCCGGTTTAAATAGCACAATGTATTGAAATGCACTGTATCTTGACTCCTAAGTCCATCAGTGCATTATACACAGTGAGTGCAATGGAAGAGGATAATTACCTTTGGGATTGAAACTATTCTGATGCTACCTACGACAGGCAAGAACACTGCTGTTACAGCCACATACTGTAGCTATTGTTAGAATTCTGTCTGCATTTAGCAACTGGGAATATGAAAACAAACATCGTTCCAACTAAAACAATAGTCAAAGTAACCTTTTCAATTGAATTGTTTCTTGCAATAATGAAATTGTAGTACATGCCACTTGGTTTATTTGCAATCATTTCAGCGTGCATTTTTCTCACTGGAGCCACTTTACACATCTTTAATAGAAATCTTTTATTTTTTTTAAATCAGACTGCTTGGCAGTCTTCACAGTTCCCTGAGCCCTTTTATTTATCTTGAATGCCGTATCTATAATTGACACAAGAAAGCAGAAACTAAGAATATTACCAAGAGGACCAGATGTAGAGGGATCTCATGGATTCAGGTGCGAACAGTCTCTTCAGTGTCATGTTCCTTTGGTCCACTGGCTACACCTGACCAGAACACCCTGGACATTTATCAAAATTCACAGTGATATCCTTATGTTTCCAGGCCAACCTTTCACAAAGACTTGGGTGGCGAGCTTAACAGCAAACCTCGCTTAGCTTTGCTGGCACTTGCTATTTTGAGAAAATACTCAAAGGTCCTTCCTGTCATAAAACACTGGATAGAGGAAAGCTAGGAAAAGTCCAACTTTAATTTCATGAATTTGCACTTGCAAAAACACATATCTTCACCAAAATTAAGAAGACTTGAGAATTTGGCTCCAAGCAAAATTCCACTCCTGAGACAGCAGGATTGAATGCAGATTTCTGCTGTGGGCAAAACCTCACTATTATTTCTAGACAATGGGGCTTTCTGTAGTGAAAATGGTGGCGCTCTGCACATAGAATGGCCATGAGCCAGTTCCCAGTTTTCTCCAGTGGATTTGCCAGATTGGCTGAGGCAGAGAATATTTTCACACAGACTAGTAATATGTCTGATGAAGCTTGGGGGAAATTAATCCAGTTAACTTATTTCTTTTTAAAGTTAGGGTCTAAAAGCTCAGAGAAAATATATTAAATCACTTCCAAGGGGTATGGTAGAGACCTAACTTTATAGTCTGCAGGGCAACTACTGTCAAATAAGCATTGGTTTAATGTCTTCAGGATGATATAGATCACACTTTACTGCTCCCCTGAGAGCATTGTGCAATGGCACAGTCTAATTCTGGAGGTCTAGACTGAGACCTGAGAGCCTACATTTTAACAAGTCTCACCTGATGTTGAGGGTGCTGACCTGCCCACCGTACTTTGAATAACAAGGATTTAGGTGAACATATGATATTTCACCTAAGCCACTGGCTCACAAATACTCAATGCACTTAGTTAAAAAGTATAATTGACTGAAGAGTAATGTGACTAAGAAAGATACCTATGAACCTAACATGACTCAGCAAATAAAAAGGAATGAACTACTGAAACACACAAATTGAATGGATCTCCAGGGACTTAAACTAAGTGAAAACACAAACAACATTCTAAAACATTACATTCTATGGTTCCATTTAAATAACATCTTCAAAATACAAAATTTTAGAAATAGAGTATAAATTCATGATTTTCAGACATTAAAGATGAGGTGGGGGAAGAGGCGGCAGGTAGGTATGATTATAAGCAGGTATTGGATTAGAAGCTGAACGTATGCAGATGAATGAGGAGACCAGTCTAATTCAGTGGCCCAGCCTTACAGATGACAGAAGTACACTTCAGACGCTTGCCCTGTTCAACAACTGAATTCTCCCTGAGTAATACTCCCTTAACTTTATTTCCAGTTCACGGTCCTTTCTGCCAGTTAATACAATCTGTGTGATTGAGATCTACTGCAATGCAAAGCATTTTCAAATTTCAAATCTTACAAAATTTAAGATGGATGAAAATGTACTCATCTGAAATGTATGTCAATTCTCTAAGCCTAGCAAATATGTTAAATTTGTAAAGGCATATCCTAACCAAGAAGTAACTATGTTTATAATCTTACATGAAATCCTCCTTAGACAGTTGTGTCAAGTAACAGTCACTGGCACCTGTCATCTCTTGTAAGGGAGTGTTGTGATAAATTTCCCATCTTAAATCCATCTCTAAACTGTCACAGGGTCAAAATAGCAGACTGTGTTCATTGCTTGCACCACAAATATTTCCCTTCTTGCCTTTAGCAGCACCTCAGTCTGTTCTGGGAGCTCTGGGTCCATATCCAGAAGATTAATCCAGGCTAGGCTACCTTGTACTGAAGACTTTCCACCTATCTATACAAATCCCAACTTCCTCACACTGTTCTCTACGAGGTTGATCTCTACGGGCAATATTGACGGACTCCTTTCTCATCTGGCTTTGAGTTGGATTAGCCAATGAGCTACCTGGTGATCAGACAAGGGGAAATGAGTAAGGCTGGGGTATTTTCTTTTCCAGTTCCTTCCATGTTAAGTCACTGTGCACTGGCTATATCATGTGGCCAAAGACTATAACTCCCATCAGTGGTTCTCACAACTGTCTTTGTCTCCAGCTTCAGTAGCCACTTCCTCCATGTGTCACTTTGGGACAGGTAAGAGTGTAACCCCTTCCTCAGAGCCCTCAGTGAATGCACTGTTTCTGTAGTTTCTCAACTCTTCAATGATTTCTTTGTAAAGAAGTTCTTTTGTTAAATTCTCTTTAAATTATGCATTTTGAGTGTGCAACTTTTTCCCGACTGATACACAGGGGTTTTTCTGCTTGTTTTTTTCCTTGCCAAATGCTCACTTTCTCAGCCTCCCTTCCAGCTGGGAGTGGCTAGGTGATCTGATTCTCTCCAGTAAACTATAAGGTGACAGCAGATAAAGAATTTGGGGAATGGCTTAACTCCCTGACAAAAGACATAGCATTTTGGGAATAGTGGCTTTTCCCTTTCTCTCCCTTATTGATTTAGATGTCTGGAGTAAGTACATGATATATGGAGTGACCAACTTGTGACCATGAAACATCAACCTGAGGAAACACCAGCACACAAAGGAAAGTAAGTGGGGAGAACAATGTCAATAGTTTGGAATTTGAAGACAGTACTGCCTTATATGGACTACATTTAGACTTCTTGTAAGGGATACCAAATGTGCCCTTAAGGATTGAACTTCTATTAATCAGATTTTCTTTGTCTGCAACAAAGTCATTCCTAACTGATGGAGTAATCTATCTTTGTTGCAAATATGACCTTGCTGTTTCTCTGCCTAACATATTCCAGTGGTCATCTTCACTCACAGAATAACCTCCTAGCATAGTATGCAATATCTTATGCTTTCATCCTTGACAGCTTCCTTACCTTGGCATGTTGCACTTTATCTGCTAGACTTCTAATTTGAATCTCTTTTGGTTCCTCACAGTATGGCACTTCTAGCCTCTGTGTCTTTCTTTGTGTTGAGTCTTCTTCTAACTTTTCTCTTTTTTCTCTAGCATATTCATCTTTCAAGAATATAATAAGCAGAATAGGTCACCATTTGTTATTGGTACCAAAATCTACTCAGGATTATTCAAAAAGTGGGACTGGTAGAACCAACTTTGGGTAGTTGATTTAGAGACTAGGCTTAGAAAACAAGCAGGAAGATGAGGAACTAATGCCAGAAACAAAATATGATGACAAATAAACCCAGTGAGCCCTGCTACAGACTTTCTAAGGAATGGTCACCTCAGCTTATGCAACAGCCAGCTATAGACAAGAGAAATTGAGCGTCACTGTGGCTGCCTTCTGATACTGGAATGAAGACCTCATGATCCGAGCTTTTTTGCCTCCCCGACTTCCAATTCCAAATCTAGAGATTTGGCTAAGCATCTGATTGGCTGAGCCTAAGTCAACTGCTGATTTCCTAACTAAAAAAGCATCTAGTAAGTATACTTGCTTTGGAGGGAGGTCTAAAAACTATATGTCAACACATTTACCTACTATAAGAAAAAGTTTCAGGGTGCCTAGGGGGCGTAGTTGGTTAAGTGGCCTACTTCCACTCAGGTCATGAACTCATAGTACATGGGTTTGAGCCCCGCATTGGACTCTGTGCTCACAGCTCAGAGCCTGGAGCCTGCTTTGGATTCTGTGCCTCCCTCTCCTTCTGCTCCTCCCCTGCTCACAGTCTGTCCCTGTCTCTCTCTCTCTCTCTCTCTCTCTCTCTCTCTCTCTCAAAAATAAACATTTAAAAAAATTTTTAACTATTTTTTAAAGAAAAAGTTTCAAAGGACAGATTATCAAGAAGCATTATACACATTCAGTATAATTTCAATAAACTGTGCTAAGTGCAACCATGGCTGTATAAATGAATTCAATCAGAATACAGAATAAGTAGTTACCTCCAGACCAATCCTGTACAGAGAAATAGTGAGAAATAGATCTATTTTCTATTTTCTAATAGCTGCATAAAAAGTATCCAAGCAATTAAAATTAATTTTAATATATATTTAATCTAACCCATTAAAATATTACTTTGACATGAAGTTATTAATGAGATTTTTTACATTATTTTTTAGTATTAAGTCTTTGGTATGTACTTTGCTTTTCAGCACATCCCAAATGACAATTAGCCACATTCAAGGACTCAGTAGCCACATGTGGCTAACTGATACTATGTTGGATAGAATATATCTAGATAAACACAATTAGGAGAGGAACAGTGACATGGATCATCTACCCAGTGAGTAACTGTGAATCATGCATATTTGACATTAGAATGTCAGACAGATTAGATCCTGCTAATTATTGTTTTGCCCTGGCATAGAAAGCCCTCTCACATGAAGACAACGAGCAAGGTCAGGGTAACTGAGATGGTGCAAGAGTAGGGTTTCTGGTAGCTTTGTCATTTAAATGGTTGAGTTTCAGGTGCCCTGTGACAGCTGACCAGTGTGGTCAGAATGCTGTTTGTTTTGATGCTGCTTGTTTACATTAGGTTGAGGTCATGGGAGCGAGTAAAACCTATTAAAGAGAGGCTGTAGAGGCATGAAAGAAAATCACTGATGAGTCGCTAGGGCACATCAACATTAAAATTAGAAAACAGGAGGATTGAGAATAGTGTTATAATAGTACAAGAACCAAGAATAACTAGCTTCTCAGAAGCCAAGAGTCACAATTGCAGAATTATTTTCTTCTTGGGAAGCTGACTGAATTTGGAATCATTTCCCAATTTATGTACATAGGGTCCATTAAAAATTCACTATTAAAAAATAACTTTAATTAAGCACTTACAATAACCTATTTGTTCTTGGTCAGTGCTCATTCCCATTTCACACAGAATCTCCTCTGAACCTCTATCATATTCCTGCCTACTGCTTCCCTCCTGCCCTATCACTAGCTGATCTTGCCTCCCACTTCAAAGGAAAGATAGCTTTCCCCAACATCTTCTTTCCCACACACACAAATTATTTCAACCCATATTTGAAATATTCAACATCCCTTTGTTGTTTGAGTTTGGAAGTGCCTAATAAATAACACCACTGTTCCCCTACTGCCCAGACCCCACCACAGTTCGGAGCTAATTGAGAGATAGATACAGAAGTCAGGCAGAATACAAAAATCATTTCAATTAGTGCTTGCACTGTTAGGGAATGTGGCTGAGGGCTGTGGCTAATTGCGCTTGAAGTGCCCATCTAACTTTCAAATTATCTTTTCCATTTGTAGTCAAGTTTCTAGAAATCATTTCTACTTTCTCAACACCCATGGGCTTCTCAATTTAAGCAATGTGGCTTCTGATCCAATTATTCTGGTGACACTCTTCCCGATGTTCTCAATTCCCTCCACCTTGCTCAACCCCGGAGGTCCTGCCAGTCCTTCTGTTATTTGACTATTGAAGGTTTCACACGAGTGGCCACTCCTTCCTTTGTGCAATTCCCTTCTAGTTTTGTCTTCAAACTCTCTTGGCTGCTTTTTCTCAGCTTCCTTGGACTCCTCTTTCTCCATCTGTCTCATAAATATTTGCATTTCTTGGGGATTCATCTTCTGCTTTTTTATTTTATTCACTCTTTCTCCACATACTCTGAGTCATCTAATTCTGAGATTTCAGTCACTACATGTTACCTGGTCTCCCAGGCTTTAGAACTTCCTGGTCAGAATACATTCTTAGAGTCACATTTCTGCAAACCAATTGAGATCATGCTTAAAACATTTCTTTGGCTCCTCCTACAAACACATCCTACTCCTCATTTTTTCTTATAGTAGAATATAAACCAGCATAAGACTTCTGGCTAATCTCTGCCCCCCTCTCACTTACTACTAAGAGAGGAGGGGTGATTCACTCATCTCCCTGCTGAATTTTGATGAAGAAACTGGTCTTGAAAGAGTCAGCACCTTCTGAATCCTCTCCTGACTTTGGGGAGTGTGCATTCAGAACTGCTATACTGCCACGCGGTAAAGCACGGGCTCTGTGGGAGAGTCTGCAGTTTTGGAGAAAGTTTGGTTTAGGAGAGTATGTAAAACCACAAATCTATGTATTTTCTGTCGACTAGCTTTTATCAATAACGAGGATAACAATTTCATTGCCATTTTCCTGACTCCTCATAATAGATTGATTACTTTAATAGGTAAGCCAACACTCTATGTACAAGAAACAAAAACAATGAGAGAACTTAGAGGGAAATTCTTATTTCCCATTATTCAGGTTTCCAAGGGGAGAAACCTCTTTTATGCATTACTTCCAAACTTTCTCCACATCTTTATTCTCCAGAGAAGGAACGCTGATTTATTTATCTAGTACGTGAGTTTGGTAGGACAGACTTGACGCAGATGGCATGGTCCCTTCTGAGACTAAAGGTTCTAATACTTGCAGAGAAGGAAATTTCTGGCCTGCTATTTCCCATGCTGAACGAGGCCTGTCCCTGTGGGAATGGACTGCAATTAGGGGCATAAGTTTACACCAGTAGAGTGTTAGCAAATCCATTTAGCCACAGAAGTAACCTTTTTTAAAAAATAATGTCTCTCAATAGACTGATACTTTGATATTCATCTGATTCCTCTATATCTCTAAGTTGGTTCAAAATTTAGTCAGAAAAGTTACCTATTGGATCTTTTCAAATACCTGAAATTTCTCATATATTTACGTTTCTCAACCTGCAGTATGAGATCATCTTCTTACCCCCGTTGTGATCTAGGACATAGGCTAATAAACAATTCAACAAAACCTTACTGAGCTAAGCACCTATGAATTTGCAACTAGGCCTGGTTTTAGACATAGAAAATGAATGAGCAAGTGATCCATGCCTTCCAAAAGTTTACAGCTCTGCTCTATAGGTTTGTATTTCCAACTACATGTCTGGGGTATAGTTCCATTGTACATTTCTTTAAAAGACTGAAAGGATATAAAAATAAAAAAACCTTTCAAAAGCAGGACTCATGTTAATATGGTCATTGCCATGGCACCTAAATTGATAAAGATGGATCATCCTTATCCTTATCCTTGATAAACAAGGGCTAGTGTGTATTCCAGTGTCATAGGTAGGGCCAGGAAAAGGTAGAAAAAGGAGGCAGAGAAAATGAAAATAAGGTCTCTGTGGTAGAGCACATCATAATCTAGTTAACACCAGAAATAAGATGATAAAAATACATAGCCACTTGCAAGTGGGTGCTGATGGAAAGTATATAAACATTCATAATCAACAGAACCATAGCAAGCTTATACACTGACAGGATGAGACCATTTGTTTATTTCAGCCATTGTTCAGGCTCTCTTACAGGTCACAGAACTTGTCTTCATTTTGTGCAGAAAAAAAAAGAACATTGGAAAGACTAGAAAAATTGTCATACAAAACAAGTAAGTGCTGGTAACTTCACCTAAAATTCATTCCTGCTATTAAAATTTGGCCTCAGATAAAATGGTGCTTCTAAGATCTAAGAGTTTCTAATGTTCTATTTTAAGTAAAAATAGTGTGAAATATTGGGCATGGCATGGCTCAAACCTATCTTCAGCTTCCAAACCAAACAATTTTAAAGAGAACTCATAGGACCCTGGGAAACATGAACAAGGACAATTGCATTAATTTAGATAGTTAATTCTTTTAATTCTCTTTGTACCTCAATTTCACAAAGTCTAACTTCACTCATGTAAAAAATAATAATCAAAACAGGTGATATGATTTTTTTTCCTATGTTTTAAATTTTAAAAGTCCCATCTGTCACTAATTACACATTTATTTCATTATGCAACACTATGAAAATAATTACTTGAGGTTTTTTGTTGACAATTTAGAGTTTAAAGTAAATACTAATTATTTTTGTTGTAACTGTGTATTATATTAAATAATTCACTGCTAGACATTTTTTGGGCTTCAAATAATTTTATTAGAACCACATAAGACAGCAATTATATAATTAGTGACACATCTGCCAATCTTTTAAGTCCATGTTATAAAATTTGAAGACTTTTTTTCTTTTTATTTGTCTTTTTAAGAAACACAGACAGATACTTCGTGTGCGCATTCCAACATTTCACGATGATGTATGTGGCCTGTCCGGCCAGCTGGTCTGCTCGGTCACTCTATCAAAGTAGCAATGATTCTAAGCAATTAACTGACTCTCGCAACTATCATGGACTTGAGCTGGAAAAAAAAAATGTATCTAGATAACTGCAGTGATTTCTACTTTAAGTAAATTCTTTAACAAATTAAAATACGTTTCCCAAACTTCAACCAGAAGTTGCTGTAAGTTCCATTTGGAACTTGTGCTAATAATAATATTTTCTGGAATAATAACAACAGGTTTGGATTTAATTAAATATGTTGCCTACTGAAGCATCTGTTTTAAACATTAATGAATGGCAGCTCCTATGGGATATCCAAATGGAAGTGTTTTCACTCCGTAACACGATCCGAAAGTGTGTTTTGGAATTTTCAAATAATTAGTTGGTCTTTGTTTTGAGAGACTTATCCAGAATAAAAAAGCAACCCTTTCCTCAAATCATACTGATAGATGGAAGCATTTAGGGAGAGACAATCAATCATAGAAGCAGTCTCTGAAAAGCTGTTATGCAATCCACAGTATTAAGAGTCAAGTTTTTCTTCATGTTCACACATAACTCCCATTATCATTCATGAGAGTTGTTCCCTTATCAAAAAAAAAAGAACACATCCCTTCCCAATTAGGATAAGCTTCTTTGGGCAGAAAGCCATTAAAAATAGCAGACATGAAGCTCCAAAGACTACAAGTAACCTTGCAAGAATTGGAAGCCACTTTTGAAATAACTATTATTAACTTGATTTGATTGGAAACATTATATGAATAGAAAATTTCTGAATTCATGGCTTAATCACCACTCTAAGGAAATCATATGAGTCAGACTTATTTGTAAAATGGAACTGTTCTTATAAGGCTTTATTAAAAATAAGTTGCCAGATCTACATTCCCTAAAGACAGTGATTAAATATTTCTTACCAACTAACATACCCTACCTACATCGACCAGGACCAGGTATAATAAGTACATACAGATATTTGCTGAATGAATGACTGAATAAGACTAACTACTCTTTTCAATTCAGCAAGCATTTATGGAAACTATATTTAATCTAGATCCCGTTAGGGACTAGGGATACAAAGATTTTGCTTCCTATATATATAGAAAATGTAGGAAGAGAGAGAGAGAACGTGAGAGAGATTCTTCTGTCAAAGGGTGCACAATTTCCCAGATAAAACCATAACACATCATAATGTTGTCAATGTAATAATAAAGGAATGCACAGGGTGCTATGGGAGCAAAGCACTTATGTGAGGTTATAGGAGGTATGGTACCTGACATCTTAAACAGTTTGGTCCATTAATAAACAGTAAGATTTTGTGAAAATTTATATCATTCACTTATAATTAACAGATAATATAAAATATTCTTTTAAAAATGTTTTAAATATTTACTTTTGAGAGAGAGAGACAGAGACAGAGCACAAGCTGGCAAAGGGCAGAGAGAGACAGACACAGAACCCAAAACAAGCTCCAGGCTCTAAGCTGTCAGCACAGAGCCTGATGTGGGGCTCAAACTCATGAGCTATGAGATCATGACTGAACTGAAGTTGGACACTCAACCAACTGAGCCACCCAGGCACCCCTAAAATATGATCATAAGATAACACCTTGCTTTGAGAAAATACATTTCCAAAAGAACAAAGGGAGACTTTAACTAAACAACTGAATAACAACAAAAAAAAACCCAAAAACCCAACTATTAGATTATTATGAATTCTTTGGGAGCATATAGGTTGACCCTTTGGAAACAGAATAAAGAATGGTTATGCAATAATGCACGTGTATTTAACTAATCAGAGTCACAATGGTTATGGGAAATATTTATGGGAAATAAATATTTATGGGAAATATTTGATTTATGTCTTTTCTTATAGAAAAGACGATGATATGTCAAATTTGATCTCCAAGATTTCAAAGTATTGGATGCTGGCCCGATGTTCACAATTTCAGCCAATGGCAGGATGAAACATGTTAGAATCTCTAGATGAGTAGATGTTTAGTAAGGTAGCATGCATTGAGTTCTGACAGATTCCCATATAAGAACTCAAGGGATTGCTTCTAAACTACATACTGCTAGGTTCACTGTGGAAAAGTTGCCCAAGGGCTTCCTTGAAGGAAAGATTCATGTCTACCTAAACTAGTTTCATCCTCTATAAAATGAGAGTACTGGATCTAATTATCTGTAAGGTCACTACATCTTCATTGCTTCCCATTCTTCTCCTCTGCCAAGGTTCAAGTGTCAACAAGTTGGGCTCACTGAGTCTACCTTCCTTATGTCTCCATGATCCCTTTTCTTTTTCTTCCTATCATCCTGAACACTGGAGCATCCCTTCAGGCCACATACTGTTATCCTATTAATCTTTGTATCTCTGGGTCTAATAACAGATTCTGGCACATAATAGATGCTCAGTGAATATTGACTGAATAAGGGAATAAATTGTGTAACATCTAATAACAAAGAAATTGCATGAGTTTCTTTGAATGATTCCAAAGCAATATAAGATACCATCTCCCATCTCCAAGGATCAATCATCTGCTCTACTCAGGAGACAAGGCCTTTTCACATGTAGCAGTAAAGAACATAAACTTGTCATTTAATCCTCCTAAGAACTATGATGCCATAAAAACAGTAACAATAGCATGTGGAATGTGCTGAGGGCTTATCATCCGCCCAGCATCTTAATTGGATTATTTCATTTAATCCTCACAACAATTATGATGTAGATACCACACTATCTCCTTTCTATAAATGCAGAAACTTGGACTTAGCATAGTTAAGCAACTTGTCCTCAGTCTCATAGCTGCGCCAAGATCTGGATACAGGGTATTTCATTCCAGAACACTCACTTTTAACCCTCTGTATTGAAAACAAGAAGGTCTATTTTTCTCTAAGTATTACACACACACACACACACACACACACACACACACACACACACACACTCACATAGAGTCCCTATTGAGTAAGCTCCATCAATGGCTGTGTTTTGTAACTCATGGCACTTCCTCATCTGCCAAGGTTATTGTACCAATAGTAGATACCTGATCCAAAACAGCCAATGCAGTCTGGTCAGCATCTACTGAAATTGCCTGGTATCAGATCTCTGACCTAAGGTCAATATTGATTAATTAAATCAATACAATTCTTTCATTTGGAAATAGACATATGGAGAGAGAATTACTGGTAGGGAAGGGCCAAAATTGAGAAGACACTAAGGAAAGCAGACAGCAAAGGCTGTAGCCAACACAATCAGGGAGGAAGTAGAGCAAAGGGTGAGATAGCTGGTTGGCACCAGGATTAGACCTGGAAAGACACAGAGAGAAAAGCAGAAACACGGAAAGGCTGACCCACATTAGTGAAAACCTGCAAGGGAAAGTGTCAACAAAATCCTCCTATAGAAAAACCTATAGATAAACTGAAACCTAGAGCAAGGCTGTATCTCAAAGGATGTTTCAGTCACTGAAGAAATTGTTCCACACTCAAGCCCCATGAAGACTAGTCCTCCTGTGAGAGTAGGCCATACCGGTGTTCCTGGATTTCTATAAAACCGGTATATAAAACTGTCAGCATAGCGTCCACTGCGGTTCCTCTACCCCGCTTTCACTCTGCCCCTGCCCCACTCAGGCTCTCTCCCTGAGAATAAATAACCAACAAAACAAAACAAAACTTGGGTATATGTCTTAGATACTTGTAGTCTTATTATTACGTGTATTAATTTCTTATTGCTACTATACCAAACGATTGCCAAGTTAGTGGCTTAAAACAACACAAATTTATTATCTTACAGTCCAAAATGGGTCTCAGTGGAGTAAAATCAAAGTGTCAGCAGAGCTGTGTCCCTTCCATAGGCTTTAGGGAAAAGTCATTTCCTTGACTTCTCCAGCTTCTAGAGGCAGCCCACATTCCTTGGCTTAGGATTGATCCCTTCCTACTTTTTCAAAGTCAGCAGTGTAGCATCTTCAAAACTCTAGGACTCTGACAATGACTCTCCTTTTTGTCTTAATATTTATTTAATTATTTTGAGGGAGGGAGGGAGGGAGAGAGAGAGAGAGAAAGAGAGAGAGAGAGACCCCAATGCAGTGCTTGAACTCATGAACTGTGGGATCATGACCTGAGCCAAAGTCAAGAGTCGGATGTTCAACCAACTGAGCCACCTAGGCACCCTGTGACAAAGACTCTTCTGCCTTGCTCTTTTACTTACAAAAATCGTGTGGGACATTGAGCCCTTGCAGAAAATCCAGAGCCACCTCTCTATCTCAAGGTCAACTGATTAGCAACCTTATGCCAGTTAACTGTTCTTTGATTGCCCTAGTTAAGTAGGTAGGCTTAATTTCCCTTTGCTATGCAATATCACATGTTCACAGTTTCTGCTGTTTAGGATGTGAACGTCTAAGGAGGGATCATTATTATGCCTACACACCACCTATCTTAGAATAATCTTGATATCATTTGAGTAAGTGCTTAAGCAACTTGAGTAAGTCTCTGCTTTTTGCAACCACAAGATGATATTTTGCCAGTCTGAGTAGGGCTCCTATTGCAACTGGAAAAAGTCTTGCCTTATAGGATTTTAATTCCATATAATAACTTATGTCATTCTCTTACCTGGTTTGCCTTTTCTTCTTCCTGCTTATCCACTCTTACTCTCCTAATTCTCTATTGTGAAAATCCAACTCACTCAGGGCAAATACTATTATGCAAGGTGGTATTAAATAGGCCATAAATGGGATCAGAAATGGGAGCAACATGCTACGGAAGCACAGAAAAACTGTTTGTACAGTATAGGATGATCTTGGAGGATTTCACAAAGGAAGAGAGGGCATTTAAACTAGAAGATGCTGGTGGGTCATATGGAGAAGACTCATATCAGACAGATAATTAATGGTAGAGCCAGGTATTGACCCCAAGTTTTCTAATTTCTACTCCATTGTGCTTCTAAGTGTTTCTGTGTCTGTGATGGTTTGGATATACTGAGTGGCATCAGCATATATTTGTTGAATTAACAGTGAGTAAAAAAAATAGAAGAATTAATAAATGGATGAGTGAATGAATAGACTATAATGGAAGACTCAAAGTAGATGTAAAATACAGAATTAAGCAGGTCCACTCTAATAAAAAGTAAGTGAGAGATCTGGATTTGCAGATAATATTCTGCCATGAAATAAATTACCTATATGTGGGTATTTTAATTAACCTCTTATGCCCCTTCTTTTTATGTACAAAATAGGGATAATATCTATTGCCTACTAATTTCGTTGCACTATCAAGCACAAAATTATACAAGGAAGTGCTTTTAAAGATGAAAAAATGATGGATAAGTAGGTTGGTAAGCACTAAATAGATTATAGATAAATAGTAGGTAGGTTTTAGAATGTTTCATAATTATTAATATTGCTTGAATGATATTTTATATTTACTTTGTCCTTGATGACATTAAAAGCACTTTCACATGTATTCTTTAATTAAAGATAAATAAAAACAAATGTCTAAACTAAGAAACATGAATATATCATTCGTTACTGTCATGAAAACTGAGGCAGATTCAACAAGGTATGTAAGGTGTGTTTAAGAGGTAATTCTAAGATTTTTCTTTAAGAAACTTATCATTTCTCATTTACAGAGATTTTTTATTTACAGAGTTTTACTATTGTCTATTAAGATTTATTATTATTAACATTATGCCTACTCTGATATCACAAAAAATATCAATAACAACATTTATTAAACACTTTCTAAATGCCAGGTACAATGCTAAATACTGTATATTAATTAAGTCCCATAATCTTTACAATAATCCTATAAAGTATGAGCTATTATCACCATTTTATAGATGATCTGTAAGTGGCCAAAATGAGTTGTGAAAGACTCTACTAGACTGCATGCTCCTAACCACATTTCTGAAATAAAATAATAATTATTATCATTATTATTACCTATGTCATCATCAGCATCACACCATCATTATCATTGTCACAAAAATAAGAATTAATTATAATTAAATTGCCATTTACCATATACATTTTCTCTCAAATCCTCACAGGTACCTGTAAAAGTTATCCTATTTCATAATTTAGTAGATAGTCAAAGAGTTTAAGTTAATTCTCCAAAGTCTCACAGCCCACAATTAATAGATTCAGCAGCAAACTTAGGTCTATCATTTCATCAGGTCAAATGCTTTTCAGTGCTCCATGTTGTTTTATTAGTTTCAGCAAATTTGTTTATTAATTTTAGCAAAGAACATAATGTCAAATATATTGGCCAGAGATCTATCAATCTGGCTTTATGACTGTATTCTAGTGAATTCTAAAATAATGATTTTCTGATTATTTTAGAAAAGTACTCAAAATACTTAGTTAGAACTTAATTAAATGACACATTTATTATTATTCTTTTTAGAGACTGAGAACACAAGCAGGGGAGAGGGGTAGAGAGGGACAGAGAGAAAGGGGTAGAAGGAGAGAGACAGAGAGGAGAGAGACAGAGAGAGAGAGAGAGAGAGAGAGAGAGAGATATTGAAGGGAAGAATCTTAGCTTGATGAAGGACTTGACCCCATGACCCTGGGATCATGACCTGAGCAACATCAATATTGAGAGGCTTAACCGATTGAGCCACCCAGGTGCCCCATTAAGTGATATATTAAAATTAATTATTGGTGAATAATCATAAAGCATAATCATGAATGATGATCTAATCAAATGATCTAGTCAAATATTCTGACTTTATATTCTCATTTTTATTGTTGTTTTAGCTAGTTGTAACATAGGATCTACAACTGACATCAATCAAGCTTTCTTTGTGTATTGAAATAGTTGTTTTTGGTAACTAACTCCCTGCCCAGAATTACCATGAAAATCCTTCTCTGTCATGAAATAAATTTCTTTACTTTTCCATAAATTAGTTATTATGTTTATCTTCATGAACTCTAAACTAAAATAACATAGGTGAGTAACACATTACCCTTTTGTAGTGTGATATCCATAACAGCTTAATCATAAGGAGAATGGGTTTTGGTCTAAATGAAATCTGAATGTGAATCCTGCTCTACCATTTACCAGTATTAGGCAAATAATTTTACATTTCTAAGCCCTAATGTCCTCTCTTATAGAATGAACACCATCAAGTTCATAGAATTATTGACACCACTGAAAAATATGATGGATGTGAAATGCTCAGTACAGTACATGATGAGTGGTAGATAGCCTGATCACTAAAATTACATGTAAATTCATTTCCTGATCTTTCTTCAGCTTTATTAAGTTAATCTCTACCTTCCCTAGTATTAAACTATTCCTTGTTCTTCACATCTAATGAAATGGCATCAACATCAACCTGAATATTCAAGGCAGAACCTAAATAGTTATTCCTTATAAACCCTCTCTATCATCTCCTTCTAGATATTATTCATTGCAAATCTTGTAATTCTCTCTCCAAAATGAAACTGATTCCATTTACACATCTCCATTGTCATCACTAAACAAAGTACCAATATTTCAATAAAACTATTTTATAAAACAAAGTTATTAATATAAAAACTAGACAGTGTGCCTAATATATGCTATTTTTTATAAATATTCAGAGATCTACATGGTAATTTCAGTTCTAAGATAATATTTCAAAATATTGACTTAAAAAGATATATATACATATGTAAGGTCAAATCTCTGATTTAAATATATTAAACATCAAACATTAGACACATAAAATCTTGATTACAATATACCCTTTATTTCATCCTACTTAATTGGAACTATATAGCATATTATTTTTAAGTACTTGACTTAAATAAAGCAAGAGTATTAGACTGAATTGTTTTAAGTAGCTATGCTTTCTGCCTTTAATTATCTATTAGAAGTGCATTTAATCACTATAACAGACTATATCTATACAAAGGTTCAAAATGATTTGTAGGTTTTCAAATGGAAGAATCCACAATCCAACAACCTCAAGAAACCAGCCCCAAATGATGATTCATCTTTGATCCCAATCCTGAGTTCTACAATTTTCTTATTTTCAATAAAAATGGAGGGATGAGCTAAGGTATCCATAATATTTTTTACTGCTTTTCTTTGTTCCGAAACTCTCATAGATGCTTATTAGCTTGAGCTTATTTATAGATATGAATACAGAACTCAAATACTTTGAAACAACTATATGGAACTTGTATAAACACAGGTCTTATATACACAGACAGTACTTTGGAACTTCTGACATTGGTCTTTCTGGAAGTTATAAGCCTAGAATAGCTAAGTGGTAAAGAAATGAGAAAAGTTCTGTAACTAGAACAAAGTGATATTATAATAGATTTGGGGAGAAGCTTCATTATATAGAACTCTTCCTAGTAATGGAAGGGTTATGGTTTCCCATCAAATCCCCCCACAAAAAAAACTTCAAAGAAGTCTTTGTTGATTTAGTTACAATACAGTCTTTAAGTGGGATAATCTAGTACAACAAAAGCCTTAAACTAACTGAGTCACTGGACTGTTTAAGCTTCTAGAGGAAACAAAATTACACCTAATTCGGATACTAAAAGTTGCTGACTGAAATATGGATGGGCCGAGTAATGACTTTGACTCAGTTTGTTTTGACAGAATAAGTTAGTTTAGAAACTGGTAGGAAATGGTATCAGGACAGAAAATAGGAAGAGGAATTGGAGAGAAGAGTTCTTCTAAAAGAGGTGTAAAATATATGTGTGTGTGTATATATATATGTATATATGTTTAAGCAGTTTAATAAGCCATTAAACATCAGCATTATCACCAATCACACTCAATTTAGTCAGGGTAGGAGAAGGGTTTTGCAGTTATAAAAATTATTTGGGGGAAGTTTTCCAAATGTTTCTGTCTCTTAGAGATTGAGACACACCCTCTAGCAAACATGCCAGAATGCTGGTGAGGGTGAAGAGGAAGAAAGCAGGAAAATGGGCTTATCTGAGCTCAGAAAACTCCATAAGTGATTCTCATAACTTCTGATTTATAATTCAGGTAAATATTTTTATGAAGCGTCACTAATAAATCCAATAATCAATCAGACAGTTCAAGGCTTCTCCAACACCATACAAAGTTGAAAGAAACTTGATAATGAGACTCTGGTTATATGATCTTACCACTTAGGGATACACACACTCCCTGTGTATGGGCGTGGCCCAGTTGTAAGTAAAGCTAATACAATGTGTAATTTATATAAATACATCTTTGCTAAAGAACTTTTTAATTCAGCAATCACTTAGGCTGAGCCCTAGGAGAGAGTCCCACCCATTTTAGTAAGATTTGTGGATTTTACCTTCCTGATTTATAACCACAGATCCAATTAGCTGAAAGTGATGTTCACCTTTTTAATCATTTACTTGTCAACATTGTAAGGCAAGTCCTAGCAATTAAATATTGTGCAAATGTCTCAGGTCTCTAGGGCTGGTGGACCATTAATTCAACATTTCTGAGCAGGAAATCACTCTGACTATGATTGCAATAATGCAGGTGAGGTATGGTAATGGCATGGGTAAAGTGGGTTAGTAAGAGGAGAGTGATGGAAATGCTTAAATATTTTGAAAATACAGACAACAGGATTCGCCGATGGCTCAGATATGGCATGTGAGAAAAAAATGTTAAGGAAGAATCCAAAGAAATTGAAAAGATGAAGAAGTGAATAGGAATTCAGGTGGATCAGGGCCTCAGTTTCAGACTAATTTATCTTAAAAAAATGTCTTTTGAGAAAGAAAGAGAAAGAGCACATGCAAGCATATAAGCAAGAAAGGGGCAGAGAAGGAGAGGGAAAGAGAGAAAGAATCTCAAGTAGGCCCCACACTGACTGTGGACCTGGGGCTATATCTCACAGACCGACAAACATGACCCGAGCCGAAATCAAGAGGCAGTTGCTTAACCAACTGAGCCACTCAGGTGTCCCCTCAGACAAAATTTTTAAAATGCTTATTAGACACTGAAGTTAGAGATGTCAGGCAGATGGTTGGATACAATACATGGAGTGAAGGGAGGAGGTCTGATTGGATCTATTCAGTCCATTTGGAAGTCATCAGATACAGGATGGTGTTTAAAGCCATAAAACTGGATAATGGAAGTCTGATTCTGCTACGGCAGTAAAGATCTACTACAACTCAACCTTTCCTCGAATTACAACTAAAAACTCTAGGGGAAAAAATGCTGCAAATAGCCACCTGAGGACAATAAAATGTATACAAAACAGGAGGCATAAGGAAAGGACTCAAAAGTTGGAGAAGCAAAATGTATGGAGTTAAACAAAAATAAACAGCGGCAAAGGGATCTGTGTAACAGTATTTACTGATCTACCATGAGTGATGTAGTCCCATAAGGAAAGGAAAAAGAGATAGGGGGAAAATAAGTATATGAAGAAATTATGGGTGAAAGCTCCCCCAAATTTAGTAAAACATATAAATTTACAGATTTAAAAACTTTAGCAAATCTTAAACAGCATAAACTCAAAGAAAGCTATACTCAGATACACCATAATCAAACTGTTGAAAATCAAAGATAAAGAAATAAATGTTGAAAGCAGCTAAGGAAAAATGCCACATTACATACAAGTGCAAAAATTGAAATGACTGTAATCAAGCAGAATCTATTTCAGGAATGTAAGATTGTTTCATATTTGAGAATCAATTTATGTAATTCACCATATCAAGGAAACAAAGGGCAAATAAAATCTTTTCAATAGATGTAGAAAAAGTAGTTGACAAAACTTAACATTCATTCATGAACAAACTCTAAGGAAACCACAGGGGAAATTCTCTAATTAAAGAGAAACTTTACAATTCTCTAATTAAAGAGAAGCATACAGCTAATGTCATAGCTGATGTTTTCCTCCCTCACATCAAGAACAAAACATAGATGCTCACTTTATCACTTTTATCCAACACTGTACGGGCAGTCCTAGCCAGTACAAGAAAACAAAAAAAGGAAATTCAAATAATAAATATCAGAGTTTAAGAAGTAAAACTTTATCTGTAGCTGATATGACTTTTTAAAAGACAAAATCCCATGGAATCTTTAAAACCCAAACTAGAACTAGTACGTGAGCATGAAGTTCATAAGACACAATATGCAAAAATAAATTACATTCTTACATATTTGGCAATAAACTAAAAAATGAAATTTCATAAATAATACAATTTACAGCAATGTCAAAAAATCTGTTACACTGTCTACTTAGCAATAAGGCTAATAAAAAATTCCATGACCTTTACATTAAAGAAACAAACAAGCAAAAAACATTACTGGGAGAAATTAAAGATGGCCTAAATAAACAGAAATATATGTTGTGCTTATGAATTAGAAGGTTCAAAATTAGGCTGCCAATGCTTCCAAAATTTGCATGTGGAGTCAATACAATACCAGTTTACTTTATAATAAAATTATAAAATATTGCAAAATATATATGGAAACCCAAGGGATGTAGGATAGTAAAACAATTTGAAGGAGGGGGGGCAGGAAGCCACTTGATTTCAAGACCTATTACAAACCTACCATAATCAGGACAGTTTGGTACTGACCAAGATATATATACATATATCAACTGAATGGAACAGAGTTGAGAAAAACACATATGTCTATTACGTTTTGACACAGTTGCTAAGTCAATACAACTGGGAAAGAAAATACTTTTCAAAAAATCTTGTGGATCAACCAGATATCCATATGGAAAAAAGTAAACATTACGCCTTACCTAACATCATAGGCAACAATGTACTCTGAATGGACATCAGGCCTAAAGTAATGCCTACACAGATAAAACAAAGAGACAAAACACATAGGACATAATCTTTGTAAACTTAGCACAAAGATTTTTTAGATAGAAATAAATCATTATCCATAAAGTAGAAAATTAATAAATTGGACTTCCTTAAAATTAAAAACTTTATCCTATGAAAAATGTCACTAAGAAAATTAAAATGCAAGCCACCAAATGGCAAAAAAAATTAAACATCATATATATCAGACAAAGGACTCATTTCATGAATACAAAGGAAACTCATACTTCAATAAGAAATCAACAAAACAAAGTGACAAAAAGAATGCAAATGGAAAAAAGATTTTTTAAAGAGATTCACAAAAGAAACTAAAGGAATTGCAAATAAGCACATGAAAGATGTTCAATCTCAGTCATCAGGGAAATACAAATTAAACCACAATTAGAAACCACTATTACCCATTAGAATAGTTTAAAAAAAAAAAGATAATATAAAGCAAGGGTCAGGAAACATTTTTGTATATAGATCCTGGATATTTTAGGCTTAACTGGCCATATGGTCTTTGCCAAAACTGTTCAGCTCAGCAGTCATAGTATGAAAGCAACCATGGATGACAACTAAATAAATGGGCATGGCTTTATTACTTCAAAAAACAAGTGGCGCCTGGGTGGCTCAGTAGGTTAAGCATCCAACTTCAGCTCAGGTCATGATCTCACCATTTGTGGGGCTGAGCCCTGTGTCAGGCTCTGTGCTGACACCTCAGAGCCTGGAGCCTGCTTTAGATTCTGGGTCTCCTTCTCTTTCTGTCCCTTCCCCACTCATACTACGTCTGTCTCAAAAATAAATTTACATTAAATTAAAAAAAAGTGGCAAACCAGATTTAGATCTTAGGGCATAGGCTGCCTTAATATAAATTCTTCTCCTGGACGTAAGTAACTAGAACTCTTATATACTGCTAATGGGAAAATAAATGATACTCTCATTTTGAAAACACTTGGGCAGTTTCTTCAAAAATTAAATATGTGTGTAACATAAAACCCAGTCATTCCACTTCTAGAAATTTACTCATGAGAAATGAAAACACAGGTTCAAACACTTGTACACAAATGTTCACAGCAGGCTTATTTCTAACAGCCTCAAACCAGAAACAACCCAGAGGTACAACAACAGTTAAAGGGGTATCAGTTAAACTGTGGCATATCCATACAATGGAATATCATGTGGCAATAAATGGCAACAAATATTGGTATACCCACAACACTGATGAATCCCCAAATCAGCATATGAAATAAAGGAAACCAGCTTAAAAAAATAAGTATATGTCATAATGACTTCATTTGTATAAAATTCTAGAAAACGCAGACTACTCTCCAGTGATAGAAATCAAACCAACGGTTACCTGTGGACTGGAGTGTAAGAAAGCAAAGATTACAAAGGGAAATGAAGACATTCATGAGGGGTTATGGAAATGTTTGTAATTCGGATTGTAATGGTGATCACTTCAAAGTGTATCAATATGTCAAAACTGACCAAAATTATACACTTTAAACATCTGCAGTTTATTTTATTTCAGTTGAATTCCAAAAAAGTTTAAAATAGAAATGGATGAGATCACCAAGGGAATAAAGAAGAGCAAAAATCCAACACTGGTCTCTGGTGTATTTAGCGATGGGAAGATGAGGAGCAAGGACCAAACGGGGACTGAAAAGGAACAACCAATAAGGTGAGAAAAAATCTAGCAATGCAGGAGGGGTTTGCAATCCAATGATAACAGAGTACCCAGGAAATCAGCTCGAGCTACTGAATTAAATACTGATGTTAATTCAGGTAAGGACTGAAAATCATCATGTGAATTAACAACAGAAAAATCACTGCAGACAATGAAAAGAAGAATTCTCCAATACAGGTGTAGAGGAGTTTAGTGGTAAATGAGAGCAGAGAAATAGGGTGATAGGCAGGGAAAGGTAAGTTTCAAGAGAGTTCTAGTTAGTTCACTTATTATTTTTCCAAATAGGAGAAAACATGGCACATTTATATATTCATAAGAATGCAGGAGTGTGGATAGATACTGAGGTTGTATCCACGAGTAGAAGAGAGAGGGTGAATCTTATGTTATGTATCAGTAGGAGAGATGACCTTGACTATAAGCACAGAGTTCATCCAAAGAGAAGCAAAGCATATTAGAATAGATACACACAGGCAGATAAAGGAGGCGATAGGTATATGTGGAACAGTGGTTCTCATTAACATTTTAAAATATTAATATCTAGTTTCTCTTCTACTCAACACCTTGAGTTTATTATTTAATAGGTTTGGGTTCCAGACTAGCTATTGCTCCTTTTTGTTTTTGTTCTTTTGGTAATGCAGCAAATTCTAGGTGCATCTCAGATTGAGAACCACTCTAACACAGATGTCCTTTTATGACTGCTCCAATGCTTTTCAAAAACATAGAACGTAAAATCTTCAGCTACGAGGAAGTATTGTGGCTGCACACAAATCTAATTTCATCTGGGCAACTAAGTGATACAGCGTCCTGACATAATGAGAGAAAAAGTTTAAGGCAGAATTGAATCAGAACAAGTCTTCAGGAAAACAATGAGGGGAAGGGAAGTGAAAGGTCAATGCAGCATCTATAAGAGACACATGGTAAGGGTAAACACCAAAGGGGATATTTGACAAAGCTAGGTCTGGAGTTTCTATGGAAGGCTTGGCAAGAATGTGAGGTAGCGAAAGGAGTCAGGGAAACTGGGTTGTTATCCAGGCTTTATCACTTGAGTGCTTCCCTGCTAGAGTTTAATTTATTATATGAACGGTAAGGACTGTAGTTACATTATACAATATGCAATAAAATATCTGTCACAGAAAGCTAGGCTGCAGAGGACTAAAACAGTTTTGGGGGCAGTATACAAGTTTTATGTGCCAGTCTAAGACAACTGACTTTTTCTTTGAGGGAAGTGACCAGTTGAGGGTATTTGAATAGAAATTTGACATGATCAAAGTGATGCTTTAAGAGGGGTCGCCCGGAGGTGGCAGGAAGCAGAAGGCTGGGACATGAAAATTCTTGTTTATCTAAAAGTGAGGCCATGAGTTTTCATTCAAGTGGTGCCAGTGGGAATGGGAAGGATATGATGTATGCAAGATAAAGTTTAGAGTAAAATTCAACCAGTTGGATGACTAATTGAATGGAGACAGCAAAAAGTCGGGGATGACTCAGTTTCACGCTTAGTTGACTGGGTAAATGGTGGCAGAATGAATAAGAATCAGGGATCAGGATAGAAGTTGGGAGGAGGAGCTGAATTTAGACAGAAAGATGATGAATTTGTTTTTTTGACACAGTTGTGGTTTTGTTAGCTATGGACATGCCAACGAAACGCCCACCAGGCAGACAGCTAGATATTTGGAGCCGAGGTCCAAGCCCAGAACAAGGCATGACCAGAAGATGAGAATTGATGATTAGCCACCAAAGATGTGATTGTTATAGGCTTGGGAATAAAGGCTGCCACAGAGGCACAGGAGAGAAAAGCTGAGCGGGGAGAAAGCTGTTGGTCCCAGCGTTAACCCTTTAGTTGCTGGACTGTGGGCTGAAGAGTGGCCTGAGGGATGCCAGGGGGAGAACTGGTGTGGAAATAGGGTGCTCAGCAGACTGCAGGAAATGGCTATTTAGCAACTTGATTGGAAATATTTCTTAAGTATGTGAGGGCAATCTGGCTGCAGCATTTGTCACCCCATTGATTGCCAGGGTCAATTCAGCTTACATGACTGGCTAGGCAGGTGCCCCCTTCCTCCCTCATCACTGCACCTGCGTCCCACCCAAAGCTACACGCTAGGTCAGAGAGGACGACCTTGCCTCATGGAGGAGGATGATTCTCCAGTCAAGGGTATAGGAGTAGCTGCACTCCCATGCTAGAACCTCCAAGCAAGCTCTCAAGGTCCATCTGTAGGACAATACAGGGCCATCAAGCTTCCAAGGCTCCACATCCAGATGAGGCACTGAGTGTGGAAGCCTATTTTTCTTTAAAAAAAAAAAAAGGAAATATCTTTTAATAGCTTAGCTTATTTAGCTATGTCTGTGCATAAAAGCTGAATGTTAATCCTAAGTAGAAAACAAGGTCCAGTATTGGTTTATATCAGGTAAAGGAGAAGCTTCATCTTCCTCTTTGGGCTTTCTCCAGTTAGGGGCCAAGGCAGCAGGACTGAAGACAGCAGTGATGGGCCTTTCGTGCAGCAGTGGGGTACACTGAGGGTCAAGGACTTGTATTTCTAACAAGTATCCCAGATGATTCTGAAGCATATAGCATCATATTAGTAACAACTGGCAAAGTTAGTTGGGTGCTGATTTTACTTGTTAAGAGCAGAGCAGAATAGGGATCACCCTTCCAATGCCAATAAAACAACATCTGAATTCAGGTAGACCCGTAAGGAATATTTGCTTACACACCACAAGCCCCAGGGTCTGTGGCTACCTTTCTGGGACCACAAAAGGCATGAGTTTCACAGTCAATATATCTGATTGGTGGGATCTGGGGAGCCCATTTTTGTGAAATAAACATGATGAGCTGTTGTAAATACAAACCAGGGAGTAGATCAGGCTGCCTTTGTTCCCAGGTTAATCTTTTCACCAGTTGGATCCATTAAATTTCCCATAGGCCATTTTGGCTCTTGTGGGTGGCAAAGGGAGAGAGGCCATTCTGGAGACAGAAGCCATATTTATACACGGTATAATTAAAACACAAATTAAATTTAAGTCCTAAAAAAAGAAAGGAAAAATATTCTTCATATCAGAAGTGTGCAGATGTACTATAGCTTTATATAGTCTGAGTCAATGTCAGTGGAAATAAAAACACTAGGGTGTCATAGAAATAACATTTGCTAAAGGAAAATTGAGCTGGCAGGACTGATCTAATTCTGATAAAAAAAAAATACTGGTTTGAATTTACAGGCTAAGATGGCTATAAACCACTCTGTGATCTGCCATATTTTGCATAAGTGGTAGTTTTCTAACTTAGAGGAGACTCAACCCTGTGACTGAATAAATAGTCTGAATCATTGAGCAGGTCAAAGCTAAGACGTGTTGGCAGAACTAGTTCAGCAGTGGAATCCATGAGCCATATCAGTGTTGCACACTCACAAACATGACCCGAGAATTTAACCGCAGCACATCCCAAAATATGTCTAGAAAAGCCAAGAAAGACTGTTAGACTCACTTACTACCACCTAAAAGGAAGGCCACGCTTCTAAAGGCGTGAGGATTTTCAGCCGGCTGTTCCCAAGGTGCCAATAGCTTATTGGCTCCATTTGAATTAAGCCTAATTGCCAACCTCCCTGTTGACCCCAGCACTGGTTCCAATCTGCTTAGACAGAAGTGCACGACGCAATATTAGAAACAAACCTCTCCCCAAGCAGACGACCAATGACCTAATCACTTGTTTTTGTTACAAGAATTGAAAGTATGGAGGCCGTTCCCCTCTCCCCCTTAACATCTTGTTCTATCTGACAGCTGACAGAAATCAAGTTTTGTTCCTTCTGGCAAAAACAAAGAAAATAGAGAAAATGCATTGTAAGAAAGTGCATTTCAACAGACTTGAACAAGTACCCTGGAACCTTGAAATTATGCTAAAATGAGGTAGAAGCCCTGGAACTGTGTTATAAGTGAGAGACTGTTACATTAATGCCCTCCCGGAGCTAGGAGAATAGGACAGAATCTTACGCTCCCTCGCACAGTCAAGTAGAAAGTAGGTTTCTACAGCAGATAGGATTTCTTAGAAAAAGATTTTTGTTCTGTCAATATGTAACCATGACAGAATCTTATAGAGAGAAGGAAATTAAATTAATACCTGTATAAACCTTTAGGATCAACACATATCTATAATAAGTGGTATTCATTCAATCAGATGAGAAGCTATCCTAAGAATGGCAAAGTCTGAATAGTATACAACCAGGAAAGTGGGAAAATATGGCAGGAACAACAAATATTTGTCATGTGGACCACCCTTCCCAGACAGCAGGCACCATCAGCTAATTATGGGACTCTTTCCCAATGAGCTTGAATAAGCCACAGATTCTTCTCAACATAGGTCCAAGAAAGTTACTATTGATCAGTTTGGGTAAATGAAATGAAACCCTTCTTTTATCTCCAATTTGGCATATTTATAAATGACCTTTAGGGAATACACTTTCTTGGTACCGCCTCATAATTCTTTTCCATGTGGATCATGCAAAAACAAAACAACTCTTATATGTAGTTCATTTACTCATTCATTCACCCTGTATTTATTGAGCACCTACTATGTGCTAGGCACTGTATGTTTTTGAGGACGTGGAAGTAACAAAGCAGGCAAAATGTCTACCCTGTGAAAGCTCATATTCTAATGCTGTAAAGTGCAGAACACTGAGCCAACTAAAGTTTAAGCTACGTTAGTCCTAAACTATTAAACTGGCCACCCATTAACAGAGCTACTCAAGTGAGGAACTACAAAATCAGAGCATGCATGAACAATTTTTATTTTATATTCGAATACAAACTACAACTAAGTTCATCTGACACATGGTTAGTGCACGCTCAGTATTACACAGCATGAAAATACAGGATAGCCAACAAGCCCTGCCTGCGTTTGATTATGATCCGTATTGCACTCAGAGTAAATCTGAACCTCTCCTGCCGTTGGTCTATGGAAGTGGGAGGTTGAGGTTTCATGGGGTGATGGGGAAGAATACAGAATAATGCCAGAATAAGTTATAAATGGAATTATTCAGGTAATCTAACTCTTGAAATGTATGATTAGAAAATAAATTTAGGAAATTCATGAATATTTGAATCTTCTAATATTTTGTTTATCCTATCAGGTTAGAATATGGCTTAGGTTCCCACAATCTCTCTGACCATATACTATATTTATACCTCAGTGAGTCAACATTTCCTTGTAGGAAAGCCAGTCTTCCGGAGTTTCACCCTTTGTAACTATGCAGTCCATCTCAAGAGACCCTATGTACAGGACAGTATACCAGATAGACAGACTATAACCATGTAATTGTGTGAAATATTTAAATTTCTGAATAGCAAGGTTGCCTTTGGTTTGGTTTTCATCTTTCTCATATATCACATTGCTGTTTTAAGGTAAGAAATATTTGACAGTTTTATCAAAAAAGGCTGACAGTCCTAAATCAAAAATTTTTAATTTTAATGTACTTCCACATTCCTTAGGTGGAGGGAGGTGTAAGGGTTTTTCCAGCATAAAGATATATCTAGAGAAAATGCTACTGATGGGTTCATATAGTCAAAATTGTTCCTTTGAAGCTTTGAATGTATATGCAAAAGGAATCCCTTATAAAGAAAAGTGGTTTCCTTTAGAAAATTAATCCATCTTGTGAGCTGAATGCTTTGAGTTTGACTAACTTGAAGAAACTTCCATTGATTGCAGTCATTTAAATCTAAATTTTTTAATCCCGTGGAGTAAAAGATCTCCCTCTAAATTTTCTTTATGAGTAAGTTTATTGTCTATGATGGGATTTTGTGTATTCCAGGGTGACCACATCCTTACAGAGTGAAAATATTTTTCTTTTTTAACAGCAACATGCTACTTTACCTTTGTTGAAATTGTTCTAACATGCCATTTAAAATTCACTATGGAAG
Organism: Suricata suricatta; assembly: GCF_006229205.1. NCBI lineage: Eukaryota > Metazoa > Chordata > Mammalia > Carnivora > Herpestidae > Suricata > Suricata suricatta. Next base: position 56,416,087 of record NC_043714.1, read on the forward strand.
GATTTATTTTCTTTTAGTTACACATAACTTGTGAAACTCTGAAAGCAACAAGTTGAGTGTTCGGTCAGTATGAAATAAATTCGTGTTCTTAATAATATATCTCTCAGGTTTAATAACGAAAATTAAGTGTTGAAAATTGTAAACTAATTAAAAGCTGTGTGATCTGATGAACTCTGACATCATACAGAGAGATTACCATCAATAAACTTTCCTTTTTCCGATGGGAATTTAAAATGTTAATTATTATTTTACTCAATATGTACCTAATGTTTTCTCCATCGGGAATTTCCGTGGACACTGTGGCCACATTAAGAAGGATGTGACTTGGGGCGCCTGAGGGGCTCAGTCGGTTGAGCTTCCGACTTTGGCTCAGGTCATGATCTCACGTTGGGGGGTTCGAGCCTAGTCGGGCCCTCTGCTGACAGCTCAGAGCCTGGGGCCTGCTTCTGATTCTGTGTCTCCCTCTGTCCCTCCCTGCTCGTGCTCTGTCTCTGTCTCAAAAATAAATAAAACATTAAAAAAAAAAAAAAGAAGGACGTGGCTTGAGTTTCCTGGGAAAAGGCTGGAGAAGAGAGGGTGAGTTGCAGACAGAGTGACAAGGGACACAACCAACAACTCTGAGTTCTGAATAATTTTCACTGGCCTTCCTAGGGTGAATGCTCCAGGTCCAGAGGAAGCGTTGACCTCCTGGCTTCTCCACTTGAATTCCTTCAATGCCACCTATCACCTATTCATCTTCATTAACTCCTACATGTGCCCCAAAGACCTAGCATCGTGCTGGGGGCCGAATAAGTATTTGACAAATGGCAGCTATTTTCATTTCATGATATCCATGTGTATATGGAAGCAAAAAAAAAAGGAATGGAAAAGAGGAAACTTCGGGTTTAAGTCCTTGATGTCTGTCACAGTATTTCAGCCCTTAGCCTCTCTCTGCCCACCCCTTCTTCAGACAACATGTCACTGTGGTCCATGCAGCAGGAACCCCAGGGGACCAGAATAACTGCATGGAGTGAGGTAACCCTGGCAGGTGAGATAGCAGAGATAGGAGGTGACCTTGGTCACTGTGTTTACCACCTCAAACCCGTTGGAGCTCAAGGCTGCCATATGGGTTTTAAAATCATTAATACCAATAAATCTCATTTTTATTCTAACTACTCTTTTTTTTAGAAGTTTATTTTTCTTTATTTTGAGAGAGATAGAGAGCAAGCAGGGGAGGGGCAGAGAGAGAAGAAGGCAGAATCCCAAACAGGCTGTGTGCCATCAGCACAGGGTCTGACACTGGGCTCAAACTCACACGAAGTATGACTTGAGCTGAAGTTTAGTCAAATGTTTAAACTACTGAGCCACCCAGACACCCCTAACTACTCTTAAGTGGGTTTTTTTTCCATTGCCACAAAAAACGTACTAGCACAACTATAATGGTTGACCTTGGTTTTGTTTTTGTTGTTTTTTAAACAGCCAGGATTCTTAAAATGCAATCTCTCTTCAGGAGTATTTGTCCAATAAGAACTATCTCATGATAAATGTAAACTCCACGCTTTTAATTTCTTACTGTTTTGGTTATCATTTGTTTTTGATAAAACCTGAAGCCAGATCTAGACAAATAAATGAAGAAGAAAAAAATAAAACTGCAGGCCAGTGTATGATAAAGACACTCTGGACTACTTCATAAAGGAATTTCATAATTACGAAGGAATGATTCCTTTATGAAGGATATAGTAATGCCTAATTAAAATAACAAGTCGATGGTTCAATTATTGTATGTACATTCAACCAGAGGGTTGCTCCTACTTGCAAGATTCTGTGTAACTATTGTAAAGGTGTCTTTTCTAGGACAAAATTCCTAAGCATAATAATCATTGATTTCAATACAATTCCACAGAATAACTATGAGGTTTATTTCATTTGACAATTTGTGCACGTGTGCAGCTGTGTGTATGCAAATTGACTATTTTTTATCTGCTATTTCTCATCCTATAGCCATATCACCCGACCACTTTTCAAAGGCAGTCGTATGTGGATCACTCTGAACATCATTGGTATTTTTTTCCCTGAATAACGTAAGGCTTTCATGGTAGTACAGCTAAGGAGACTTCTAATTTTGAATGATTTATGGAATGTGGCCTCTCTCTCTTTCTCTCTCTCTCTCTCTCTCTATATATATATACATAAATATATACATACTATACATACATACTTACATCTACATATACACACACATATGCCTAAGTTTCTGTTACAGATTTAGGTCATCTGCAGCTGTCTGTTTTTGTTTTTTATTTTATTTTCCCATCTGTGTCACAAAGTTTATAAAGTTAACACATTTTGCTAATGGATGTGGATATACACCCAAAATGTGGAGAAAATTTAATTTAAAAAATTTAATGTCTTGAAAATGATGACCACAAGGAACAAACAATACCAATAGCCAAAAAGTAATTTTTTTTAAAAAAGGAAAATTCAAGTCATAGTCCACTACCTTAGGAAATCTAGATTTTTTTTTCAGTTCAGTTTCAAGTAGCAAAAAAAAAAAAAAAAATCAAACCAGAATAACTTCAGCAAAAAATGTTACTTTTTTTTTCCATGGAGAAAACTATTGAGAGACCTTGAAAGGAGCTGATGATTGAGCAATCCCTGATGAAGGGCAGGTTTACTCCCAGGACCTATCTGCCCTGTCCATGATGTTCAGAAGGAATCTCCTGGATGATAATAATGACAGCCATAATAATCTTAAAATCTAAAATCTATTGGATATAGAATATATCACACTTTAATTCCCTTCTCTAAATTTTATACCAGCTATTTGAGAAAGTTCACATTACTTTTCCTGTTTTCCAAATTAAATAACTAAAGATGAGAGGTTAAGTAAATTTCCCAAAATTCCATTGCTGGTCAGCAGCAGAGCAAGGCACTGAACCCAAACTGGTGTGAGAGCCTGGGTACTTAGCTCCAGGATTGATTGTATATGGCTTCCCTTCAAACAACTCCTAGTTTTTGCTGCTCAGTTTGAAACAAAAGAATTTGGGACAGGGATGGGGGGAACAATGCTTATGGCTGTACCTTGGACCAAGTACCCACCTTTGTTTCAACCAACTTTCTAAGACAAAGGTTTAAGCATTACAAGTAGAAAACGCTGGCCCTTTGTGTTCTGGGGGATTTGTGGAGAGCTAAGCAGCCATAAGAGAAGGTACCCCTAGCCTATTCATTCTACATTCACCTGATCATCCCAATCAAATGTCACTGTTCCCTCCCTAGAAACCAAGCACTTTGTCCCCTCCTGGGCACTCGGTGAACTTTGCTTTTGTAATTGGCTTTCCTATGGCCTCTAGAAAAGCTCTAGGCTGCAGCAAGTTTTACCCTTCTCCTATATAACCCCTGCTGAGTCTACCAGGTAATGGCCCATAGTAGATTCTTTGAACACTATTTGCTGAATGAAAAAAGTCTGACTGAGAGATGAATGTGAAGAACGCCATACTCTTTGCAATCATAATAGGAAGACCAGGCAGTCATATTGGCAAAGGCAAATGGTGGGGGGAAAAATAGAGAGAGAGTAAAATATAATCTACGCATCCATTTAAAAATCAACACATGAAAGTAACACTATTTTTAGTTTCAGTTTCAAGATTCAGCCTTTCCAGTGTAAATAATTTATAAGAGAAGTGAGACAAACATCAGGTTTGTGGGAAATGCAAATTAATTTGGATCTAAAATTAGAAGGAACCTTCCCATGCACCCAGATGACAAGAGGACAAAAAGGGTAAGAGGAATTTGGTGAAAACACAGTGGAGAAATCACAGAAGCTAGCAGGCTGATGCTCTTTTGATAAACAAAAAAAAAAAGAGTCAAGAGTCCAGGGTGACCAGAGGTTTACACAGAAAGACAAATAATATAGTACAGGAAAACAGATACAAAAGGACATAGAATTTCCAACATATTTGCTCTGTAGATCTGGCTTGAGGCAAAGTGGGAAGCAGGCACAGATTGTATTCCAGCGTCCAAATCTTCCATTTTGTGTTCTTGAGGCTCTCTGGCACTCCTTCCGGCCTTTAGTACCCACAAGCCTCTGGTCCTGCATTTTCCTCTGTTCCTCGCTAGTGGAAGATAGGCTCAGGGACCTCTCATTCGCATGGTAGTATAAATGAGTCAGTTGGAGATTACCACTATTTTAATTGTGGAAGTAAAAGTTTAATCTGTGTTAAGGGAATGCCAAGTGCAACAGGTAGTTGGACAGATTTAGAAGGGGCAGGATTCCTGACTCAGAAATCAGAAAAAGATGGCTGTCCACTAAAGAGAAGTCTGTGTAGGGAAGAGGCCTATTCTCTACTGTTTCAGAACAAATAACAGTCTCATGGATTACAAGATACTTTGGTCCTGCTCAGACACTAAATACTGTGTGACCTTGGGTAAATCATCAACCACTCTGGGCCTAATTATTCTCTTTTTAAGCCTCAGCAATAAAACCACTCCTGGGGAAACTGTAAGAATTGAATTTATGTAATTGCCTAGCTCAGGTCTTGGCACTTAGCAAGTGCTTGCTAAACAGTACTTTGTGTTTTATATCTGCTACTGTTGATGCCATTACTGTCATTACACTTGGGGAGTGGTCCCCAAAGTGGAATGTCTGCAAATCAGAATGTGTGTGAATGTTACTAACTGTTGAGATGTAGGATGAAAACATATGTAGTTGCATTAATATGTGTATGTACATAAAACCTAATTAAAAAAAAAAGAAATTTGGTTTTACCAATATTTAAAGTACAGACTGACACTCATGTTTTTAAATGATCTCTGCATTGCTATTCAAACACCTCATAGGGAAAAAAAATCACCCTGTTTCTTCTGGGACAAAATGGGGGACTCACAGTGTGGGAGGATTGATGTGGTATCTCCTTTGTTTGCCCTCTGCATATATGATTATTTATGAATTATGGAATGTTGTTTTCAGAAAGAACTCATCAAATAAACAAGTGCCTTGAAAGAATTCCTACAAAGAAACCATGAATTGAATATGGCCTTAAAAACCCACAAGTTTAAGAAAATAAGAAAATGCCAGCACTGGCATGTTCTCTGTTCTTTAGGTGAACTCCTTGTCTGCCATGACTAAGTCATTAAAACAGGAACAGCTGATAGAAGGCATCAGCAAAGGAAACTGTCTCTTGAAAATTGACATCTATTGTCATTAACAATGCACTACCACTAAGTAAAATAAAATTTATCTTAAAATATTTGTCATTTCTTCCTTTAATTTTTCTATTATTCTGAATGTACTTTATAAATATTCAAACATTAGGGGTATGTGGTCTTGAAACAAATTTTTAGGATGCAGCACTTAATGAAAAATGTTTGGAAACCATTTCACTCAGCACATGAGTTTCTTGCATTTCTGGGAGCTCTAATTTAATGGCAAGAAGAAGAAAACAATTTTCAGTTGAATCTGGGGAAATTTTTATTTTGGTCCTGCTTTGATACTAAATATGAATAATTACTTCAAGGTAAAAGAAAAGTAATCATTAAGATTTCATTTGATTTTATTCAATTAGGTATTAAACACTCAAAAACCAAAAATATTTATTATTCACTTCTTCCCCATCTTCTAGAACTTAGTCTTTTATGGCTAGTTCCTCAAAGAGTCACAAGATCATTTCATCTTTCTGCCCACCTCAAGCCAGTCTACTGGGAAGCTTTCTAGAGTCCAGGAAAATCCCTGATCTCACAGCCTGAACTTATGTCTAGAAAACTAAAAGAACAGCACTGAAAAATAAAGATTACCTTCAATAAAATACTACCAGGATAATAGATTGATAGGTCTCTCAATATCTCACAACTCCTTGTTTATTCTTAAAAATATAGCACTACCAATCAATTGATGGATTGAGTGATCAATCTATATCTAGAAGGATCCTAGCTCACTCCCTTGCAAATATACTCCAGAGCATGTGTTCAACCCTTCTCTAAGAAAGCTCAGAAGGCTTTGCATAATTGTGTTTTGTGTCCATGTGCTTCCAGGGAGGGATACTGTTAAATAAAAATAAGATTCACTGGTATTTCTATTCTGAGGCATCACTCTTCTTGGTTGAGTAGGATCAAAATTAATATAGTATTCTAGACAGGCTTTATATTTCCTTGTTCTTCTGCATGTGGCTTCAAAATTGTCTTAAACCAAACCTAGATTCTTGAAACTCTCTTTAACTGAGTATATTTTTGAAGCAAGAATGCCCTTCCAATTCTGCTCTGTAGTTAACTGACCCCGAAATGGGAGTTTGTGCATCATAGCTTCTCCCCATGAGCCTGGGAGTCCCCGTCATTAAAATAAGTATCATAAGATCATAATGCTCACATGTTTCTGAGAGAAGTCCAGAACAACTGAACATTTGCCTGGTGCTGCAGAGTCCTTGGGTGGAAGGCAGGCAGGACATGCTGCTAATATCACTATCAGTGCCAATTTCCAGATGGAACTCTGGAACTAAACAGAGTTCACTCCTTTTCAAAATCTGTTCAGTAAGTGCTCCCAGGGCTGGTATGGGCTATGGGGCTCGTTTGTTTTTCCTGGTCACCATGGAGCTGCTAGTTTCAATCACAGAGCATCAGAACAACTAGGAAAGAAGAGTAAGTGCCAGAACCCACTGGCTGTCTTTAGAGAAGCGGGAGGGTTGAGTAGCAGGAAGCAGTAAACCAAAACCATAGCTGCCAATAAATGACCTAGACAGTGTTTTCTTGGCATTTCTGTTTGAGTTCTTCATGGCTAAGCAAATCAAGACAAATGGGGGTGGGGGTGCGGGGTTGGGGCTAGGGGAGATGACGTTTTCTCAAGAATGATTAAGGTGACTCTCCTAGCTATAAAGTGAGTGAAACTCTTTTAAGAAGTTCAATTCTCGCAGAGCTTAGATTCTGAATCATTTAGTTCCGCAAGTTGCTGGAACATTGCAACTCTCAGTTGCTTAATTCGTAAAATGAGTATAGTAATAACAACTGAATTGTTTAATAAAGTATATAAAGTGCAAAGCTCAGGACCAGGGCACATAGGAAGCCACTGTGATTGCAGCTCTTGTTATTCTAGCCTTTGCAAATGATAGTATTCAACGTTTAAACAAAAATATATAAGAAGATAACTTAATGCTGAGTTTTAAACCTTTCTCTATGTTTCACTCCATTGTTGAAGAGACAAGACATTTTAGAACAAAAGCTGTATGATATTTAAAAGTATTTAAATTTCTAAGCCTGTAAAATTCCAGCACTATCTAATTTTAGCAGCTGCTAAGCCCTATACATCTTGCTTTGCTTGGTTAAAAATCAAATGCTTTCCTGACCGTAATCATTTTCACAAACACACTGGATGAAAGGGGATACGTGTGCACTTCCAGGGAATCATTTTTTAAAACATGACCTATTTAACTCCCCCTGTATTATGAAGTAGACACCACCCCATCCTTAACTGTATGGTCAGGCTAGGATTAATGATAGAAAATCTCTTGAACAATATATCAAAATTCATAAAGCTACAGGACAGAAAAGGCACCAGAGTAATTTAACGTTTGAAAACTTTGAGCCAAAATGCTTTCTGGCTAGGCTTTCCTCCTGTAGAAACAGCTAACCTTCTTTGTGGTCATAGGTTTCTATTGTTAGTTATTCTCTCTTTCTCTCTCCAACTAGTCCAGAGCTGCTATCAGTAGTTTATAAGCCCATCTTCTCTCGTGGGAAGTTTCTCAGTGGAACCGAAAGATTACTCTCCTGCTATTTGAAGTTCCTGCATGTCACCGAGGTATGCTGGCCCAGGGACTTAAAAGCAATCCTTTCTTTATCATGGTTAAATGCTTGATAAGCAGCAAAAGGTTTTGACATTCAAACTGGCCCATTCTGGAACCTTTTAAAGGAAATGCTCACTCCAGTGTTTTAATAAAATTCAAATGAAAATATTCTGGATTTAATAATATGAAACAGAAAAATTATTCCCTTTATCCTGAAATTTCCAGCTGCCTTGTTCAAATATTGGTTGAATAGTAGGGGCTGGATGTGGAGGAGAAGGGTGTAACAGGATTTCTTGTTACATCTCTGAAAATTCAGGTGTCTCCTTTGACTCTGATACCTTGGAAGAATAATGAGGGAGTTTTGGTAGGGCAATTCTTGATTTTCTCTACAGTACATATTATAAAGGAAAGTATCCTTGGATGTAGAACTACATGAATTCAAAGTTTCTAAGGCAACATGTCTCCTAATGGACTTTGTTCTTTTAATTTCTCTTTCTGCTCCTTCTTTGCCCCCATATATCTGAAGATGGGGAGCGGAGGACACAGAACTGTTAAACTGAGATGTGGTGGAGGGGAGGAGGGTGGGGTGGCTGACGTTTGATACATCAATTCAATTCATTATTTTATCACCCGGAGAACAGAATTCCAAAATTTCTCAGGCCCAAAGGTTATTCTCTCTCTCTCTTTTTTTCTTTACCCATAAAAGGAATCTAAGAGCCTTTTATAGGAAACCAGCACTTACTGTGTTTCAATGAACTGAAAATCTACCTAAATGAATAGTGAGAGAAGAAAGCTAACACACTGTAGCCACCCAAATTTCAACAACAAATTCCTCCTCTAAGGCACTAGGGCTGTGTAACATGGTAGAATCCCAACTTAAGTACCAATAAGAACAAAGGTAACATTTCCAGGCTATGAAATGTTATTGCTAGGAGACTTAAAAAGAATAGTAATAATGAAAGGAATGAGCAATCAAGTCATTAGATGTTCCCTAACTCTGATACTGCAATCCACATGTGTACAACTGCAACCATTTCTTGCTAATTCTGACCACTGTGATGTTTCAAAGACCCACTTACTCATTTATCTCCCTCTGTGGCCAAATTACTATCACTTGCAGATCTCTCTCCTTGGTTTTGTTTCCAGCGTTTCAATCATGTCCAGGATGTCCAATATATAAACAGAAGACGTGAGTGTTTGGATCAATGTAGCTTAATTATAATCCTGCTTCTTAAGTCTTGCTCATTTTCTTTTTTCATTTATTGTAACAAAATGAGACAGTTGGGCACTGACTGCTGCACATATATTCTAGTCACTAATGTTTGTGAGTTACAGATATACGGCTTGATTGTCGATTTTAAAAGTAAAGGAGAAAGTCCTTTTGATTTCATTTTCAATTGCACAACTAAATGAGCTTAACAGCATCTTTCTTCCTCTTCCCAATCCTCTTGCTTTCATTGTGAAGACTACAATAAAATAAAAACACAAATGTAAAGAATTATTGGTTTAAATGTTTTTGGTCTGTCTTTCAAGCTATCTTTTGATGTTTGCCTCTAGAACTCCAATGTTGCAGCCACCACGGCTTGAAGTATTTCCCCCACTGCTTGTGCCATTTCAAACATTCTCTTAGTATTAAAACAAATCAGAATCAGGAGGTATCTAATTGTGCTGGTTTTGATTTTGTTAATACAAAGTGAAAGATTAAAATGGAGCAGTAACAGCAAAAACATTTCTTAAAGTGGCAGTCACGACTAACCATGAAAGGCAAAGACGCTGAAAAACGAAACCTGAAAAACTCTTAAAAACAAACAAAAACAAAAAAAAAATTTTTTAAGGAAAGTACAATCATGACAAAGGGTGCTTCATAAACGTTTTATTAAAATGTTACCATTTGGCAAAATGTCCTCCTGCAAAGGTTTTCTAATAAATAATACCTGTTTTTCCCCTGTGACATTTACAAGTGCACATATTATAGCTGTCACTTAGGGTGGCAGTTGGCGAGTTTTGCAATGGTCTGGGTGCTTTCTCAACATGTCCCTTCTCCGGTCTTGGTTTCTCAACTTTTTGCCTGCTTTTCTGATTCTCTAGTTACCTCCAGAGCTATACTCCAGCTTTTTCAACCTTTTACAGCTCATTTATCATCCCATCTGGAGGGCAATAGTCCTGGGTCCCCCCAACCCCCATCCCAAGATCCTTAACAGAATCTTTAAGAGCACATCATCTGAACTAAAGGGATCTCAAGAGCTTTTCTGACCTTGCTCTTTCAAGTGACATAGCCCTTTGTTTTTGTCATAATGACTATATTCCTGATCTCACGTAAGACAACTGCTAGGATGAAAAGGTAGAACTTCCCTTGGTCAGTGCTTGCCAAAGTCAATAGTAGAAATTATAGCAAAATCTCCACCATCCCTCCAAATCTCAATTTCACATGTGTTCAGGCATACACCAGCCCCCTCCTCTCTAGTGATTACTCTCTCTTCCCCTGAACAACAGTGGAGGCAGGCCAATTTGCAAAGGTAATGTCTTCCCAAAAATTGCTGAGCCCATGGATCTTACCTGTTGGCAGAAAGTTAAGGGGGAGAGCTTCCTCAATATAATTTTGTGTTTGTTTTTCAATATAAATTGATTGCTGGTAAGCTGAAGACTGATCACACCTTGGTGTGACATAGTCATCTACCAGTCTCTGAGGCAAATTTTTCAAATCCAAGATTGGAAAATGTGGTTTCACCACAGAAAATTGAGCATTTGGATTAGGTACCATGATTAATACCAATTATTCATTCAATCATAATTGTATTCATTTAATTAGTGGGAAGAGTAATGTTTCCACTGAAATATGAAGGGTAGATAGAATTGGCAAGCCAGGCAAGTGGAAGAGGAACATTTTGAGAAAAAGGAAAAATATGAAGACAGATATATGAGTGCATGGCACATTTAGAGGAACTGCACGAAGCTCATTATTACATAATTGCAAAGGGCTTCAAGATGAGTGCCAAGGAAGAAACTGAGGGTATGGACATGCCCTCGGGCAGGGAACAGACCATCAAAGGCTATGTGTTTTGAGCCAATGAGTGAAAAATTTCATCCAGTAGGAGAGTAGATGAAGGATTTTAAACTGGGGTGCGAAATGGTCAAATTCGTATCTTACAAAAATGGCCAGTGGTAGCATAGGAGAATTGATTACAAAGGGTCAAGGCTGGAAGCAAGAGCCTAGGAAAAAGTTAAGGTGACAAATTACAGAGTGCCTCAACTAAGGCTGTGACAGTCGGAATACAGAGAAAGGGCAGGAAGTTTGGAATAATGTTAGGAAGAGGATTGGCAGAGGTTCAGGACTAATAAAATATGAGAGATGACAGAAGGCACTTTCATAATCAATGGAGAATATGTTGACCCTCCAATATAAAGCTGCTCACCCACCTGAGTATCAAATCCATTTTCCTCTCATTGTACTCAAGGACTTTGCTTCTCTGAGTATATTACATCTCTATCCTTAGTTTATCTCCCTTTACTGAATCATTCCTATCTACATACAAACATGCAAAGATAGCACTTATCTTCAATTAAAAAAATTAGTTAATTAATTTTTAATAAAAGCTTTCTACTCCACTTTTCCCTGAAGCAGTGCTTGATTTCTGTCTCTGGTCCCTTTTACAGCCAAGTCTTGTGTGAGTTGTTCATGACTTTCTCATTTTGTCACCACCCAATCTCCCTTGAACTCACTCCAGACAAGCTTTGGTCCCCAACACTCCACTCAAACTTCTCTTGCCAAGTGTCTAGTAAAAATAACTTTGATTCTGTCCCACAGGGCACACATAAAGATAGTAAAGGCACAATTCAGTGTAGTCTTGCTCAGAGATCTGTAGTATTTATACTCTGGCACCTGCAGCAATGGTTAAGGACCATCTAGGGTAGGATGAGGAGATATAAATTCCTAGGCATTCCTGGCCCTGAGAGAGCCAAAGCAGGGTGCTGATACTTGAGGCTCATCCTTTTACAAAGAGAAGTATGTGCTGGCTGTTAGAAGACAGTAAGCCAGTGTTCACAAAAATGGCATGGGGAAGGGAAACCCAAAGTGTGGTTTCCCAGACTAGAAGTATCAGAATTGCGTGGAAATTTGTTGGAAATACAAATTCCCTAATTCCCAAGATTAGAAACCCTCCAGGTGACTCTAATATACATTAGAGTTTGAGAACCACTTCAGAAAAATCTCTGTGATGAACATACAACTATATTATCCTTTTTTTATAGATGAGGAGAGTCCAGGAGATTTTGACCCCAATTTTAACAACACAATAGTCTGACTCCACATTTATGAATACAAACTTTTAAATCAAAATTATAACAGGGTTGAATTTTTAATCAAGAACATAGTTTCTGCAGCAAATTATACTAAATCAATCTAATTTCTTGGTAAGTTTCTTATACATTTCATGTAAGTCTTTTACTATTGACTTAAATAAATTAATATCACTGGGATTAATACAATGCACTATCTTATTTTATAAAGAAGTTTTAGTTAGTCAATAATAATTTTTATTTTGTCAAAAATCAATTTTTATGGTCATAAATTTAGCTAATCTGAAATTTGTCATGTGGTGATTATTTTTATGAAGACAGTTATTTTCCATGACAAATTTTGCAAACCTACATTTTGTCAATAAGAGTGATTTCTTAATTTTTAGTTAAAAGCATATTTATAGTGAGCAGTTTTAAATATTGTCAGTTTCATTTTATGTTGACTAGTTCTGCAAGTTATAAATTGTGTAAAATATTCCATGCTTATGCGTGCTTCTCAGCTAATAATGAGAAAAACCATAAAAAGTTATCAAGTATCACAGAATTATCTCATTTTCAAAATTCCTAACCAATCGAAAATATTTAGTGCATGCCAGTTTTCCATAACTTCTTATCCTTAAGATTACCTTAAATGTGTATTCCTAATCTCTTCCAGGATGGATCTAGTACATTTTGTCAATGTAGAATGTAAGAAGCTGTGCTCTCAGAATTCTGCTGGCTTAAAACAAGATGTAACTTCAACAAAGAGATTTATTCTTATTGTTTACTGAGTGCAAATAACAAACAGATTTGAAATACAGAAGAAACAAGGGATTACTGAATTTTTCCACAACATATGCACCTAATCTCATGCCTTCTCTCTCTCGCTTTCTCTCCCTCCTTCTCTTTCTCCCACTCTCTCCTTCTAGCACTGAGAATAATAAAGTAAAAATAATAATTAAACTTAAAGCTATGCAGTGTTTTCCATATATGAGGCATTATTCAAGTCCTCTAACATCTATTAACTCATTTAATCTTCTAAAAACCCATATGAATTAGGTATAATTAGTAAACAGCATTTTATTGATGTGAAACTTAAGCCTAAGAGAGATTATATAAAGCCCAGATTTCCAATATAGAAATCTATAGTTAGAGACTGTTTCTTAATGGCTACAAATAGAGAAAGAAAAATAGTCAGCTAATTCATTTTCCAGGGAAGATGGGTCCCTCTCATTCTCTTCCCCCTTTTCCTTTCTGCTATCAGTCTCTTCTAACCAGGCTTCTTCCTCTTTCCACTCCAGTCCACTTCCTCTTTCTCCTTTCCTTTTCACATCTTCCAAACTCCCTAAAGAATGTTGTCATTTTATGAAATGAGATTCCCCCATTTTTGGATTTCTCTAATATATATCTTCAATATATCTTAATCTATTTTTAAAAAATCCTCCCTGTTTCCCCCTCCCTCTATCTCTCCCCCTGTAATACAAATGATATAGGTAAAATCCAATAAAAATGATAGAAATACATCCTTGGTTAACCCCAAATAAGAAGGAAATAAGAACAGAAAACACAATAATTTATGTTACAAACAAAATTTAAAATGATAGACAAAAGCAATATCAATATCTACAATAATTGTAAATGGGCTAAAGATTCCAATTAAAAGGCAAATACTGCCACATCAGCTCTAAAACACAAGAACACACTATATGATGTTTATAAGAGGTACACATTCAATAGAGAGACACAAACAGGTTGGAAGTAGGGGTACAAAATGGTATACTATGCAAGTAGTAAGACGGTAAAGCTTGGATGGCAATAATAATATCAAAAAAGAAACTATTCAAAACAAAATTACCAGAGATAAGAAAAGTAATTTCATAATAATAAAGTATCAACTTATCAAGCAGATAATACAATCCTAAATGTGTATACATTGATAGAAAGCATTAAATTACATGACACACAAACTGATATAAGGAAAAACTATACAAATCCATAATCATAGTTGGAGACTTTAATACTCCTTTTTCAGTAAATGGTTTTTAAAAGTAGACAAAAACCAACAAAAATAGATGTTGTGAACACTGTCAACTAATTTGACCTAATGATAAGTAGAAGATACATGTATATGTGCATTAGTCCCCAACAGAAAACACATCATCGATCATAAAACATGTCTTATTAAAATGTAAAGGATTAGAATCTTATAGAATATATTCTTTGACCAAAATAGAAAATTAAAAATCAATAATAATAATAATATGATATCAAGGAAACACCCCAGTGTCTATAATAAGCAATATACAACTAACATGGTCCATAGCTTAAAGAAAATTAAAAACACCTTAGCTGAATAATGAAAACATCGAAATTTGTGGAATTAAGCTAAGCAATTCTTAGAACAAAACGCACCAAGCTTTCATGGTAAGAACCTTTTGCAAATAACAGAAGTAAACATCCTCAATTTGATAAAGAGCATTTACAAAAACTAGAGTTAACATTATAATAGTAATGAAATATCAAAGACTGTGAACAAGACAATGATATCTGTTCTTTTCACTTAAAGCCAATATTTGTGGGCCCCAATCAAGGTCAATGCAATGGGGCAAAAATAAACAAATAAAAAAGACATAGTGGGGTGGGGAAGACATACAATTTTAAAAAAGAGAAATATTTCTTTGATTTGTAGAAAACATGGTTGTTTATGTATAAAATCCCAAGGAATCAGCATAATAATAAATTTGACAAGGTCTCAGACAGAAGATCTTATTTTAAGTTACCATAAAACTATGGTAATCAAGAGAGTGACATCAGGAGAGACAAATACATTAATGAAATAGAAAGGTAATTTTGGAAATAGGTCCATACATATTGGATCAGCTGATAATTGACAAAGGCACCAGAGTCATTCAATGGAGAAAGAATAATCTTTCCAAAAAATGGTGTTGAAACAATTGTAGGTCTACAAGAAAGGAAAAACCTCAACCATCTAATTTGAGAGGACTGAAAAAGCTAAATATAAAAGCTAAGAAACATAGGGAAAATCTTTCTAATAGTAGGGGCGGGCAAAAATTTCTTTCAGAGAACAACAGAAAAGCAAAAAGAATTTCACAAAGATAATTAATTATACCATGTTTTCAGTTGATGGATTTGATTTATACACTTAAGTTTCTGTTATTCTTTGAAAATAATTTTTCTTTTATGCTTGATTTATAGAAACTTGTAGAATCAAATGTTGACTGGGATTTTCTGTACTAAGAATTACAGTTAAATACCAAAGGTAAGAAAAAAGTCTTTAAGTACCCTGCATTCTAAGGTCAGAGAATTAGGGAGGGCCATTGCTTCTGAGGACATACTTTTCTGCTCCTTTCCAAGTCAATACTCCAGCAAACACTGAGAAAACTCAAAAACGGGTAAGCTGTATAAAGGCTAAATGAGCAAGACCATGAAAGAGTCACTCATAAATAATAGAAGCTCCTACAAGGAAGGGCACCAGCATGTTATTCCCTGGCTGAACAGTGAGGATCTTATTTGATGGGGTCCCAGAGCGGAACACAGAGAAGTTCTTGAAGAGCAATCTGAGAAATTAGGAGTACAGCACATCATTGTTCTTAGATCTTCCATTTCCACAATAGAAAATAGGGAGATACTTCATATATATTCCCAGAATTTGGGAGAGAAACTGAATGTAAAAATTCTTACCTATTTCTTGCCTAGGTTTATTGGCTAGCCCTTTCCAGCTAAGTTTGAAAGGACCATAGTGTAGCATAAGATAAAAATAGAGCAAATTGCATACTATTTCAGCACTTTGTGGCCCTCAGCAAGAACAAGAAAGTACCACATTGATTTCTATGGAACTGTTTGAAAAGATACTTCTTAGAGTCTCTTCTAAGAGAAAGAAGGATGAGGTATAAGACCGCATCCCCTCCTTTTCTCCAAGTACACTGAGGGAGGAGAGAAGCATTGAACTAAGCTTGAGATTTTTTTTAATGAAATATTTAGAAATAAAAAGAACTGAGTATTACTGTATGAGCCTGTTTTATACCCAAAATTACTGAGAAAAATTTAAATGGAGCCAAGCTTTTCCAAGTGTACAGTATGCAGATATATAGAGGAGAGAATTTAAACCACTTAATATTTACATCCCAATGAGTAGATTCCTCCATAAACCTGTTATACATTTCATTGTCATTTCATGGTAAAATAAAATCACACCATAATAAACTAAGTTTGCTGTTACTTAAATTAGGGTTAGAGTTATAGGCCTCTTCTCTTTTGTTATATATTTTTTTCTCCATAATATTTTATTGTCAAATTGTTTTCCATACAACACCCAGTGCTCTTCCCCTTAAGTGCCCTCCACCATCACCACCACCTCTTTTCCCCCCTCCCCT
>NC_043714.1:56432600-56452530 GCF_006229205.1 Suricata suricatta
ATATGGTTTCTGTCCTTCTCTGCCTGGCTTACTTCACTCAGCATGACACCCTCAAGGTCCATCCACTTTCCTACGAAGGGCCATATGTCATTCCCTCTCATTGCCATGTAGTACTCCATCGTGAATATATACCACATCTTCTTGATCCATTCGTCAGGTGATGGACATTTAGGCTCCTTCCATGTTTTGGCTATTGTTGCCATGGCTGTTATGAACATTGGGGTACATGTGCTCCTATGCATCTTTTGTTATATTTTAAGCTGGGGCCTCCTCAGACCATCACTAAGCTATCAGTGGGAATTATACAAATTATTATCTTTCTGGGGAGATATTTTGACATGGTAGATTCTAGGAGTTAGCTGAAAAATTTAGAGATGGTGACCTCTATTCATGTATGTATCTCTGTAAAATTCTATGAAAGTAACTTTAAAAAGATATTCATTCTCAATAATTATATTTGAGTTCTCCATAAGGAATAATTTAGTTCCATGAAGGTTGGCTTTTTGATCATTTTCAAATGGAATCTTTCATTTAAAACTAAAATCAATCAAACTCATCATAAATATTGAGATTGATTTTTGAGGCCACAAACCTAACTAGCAATCCTCCTACACTTTTTGAAGAGTTGAAATGTACTTTGTATTTCAATATACAAATGTTTTGTACATATAGAACTAAAATCATAATCAAAGGCAAAACTTAAGTATTTCATCTGTTGTATGATAAATTTGATAATTAAATCTAAAGTTTTAAAAGTTCCCCAAATTTTAAGTGTTATGGACACACTTCAGAAAGTAAGATAGAACAGACCCTTCAGGATGACAAGTGAACTTTTCAACTGAGAATAAAAAGTTGATTTTTCCAGATTCATTGTCAAGCGTGAAATGATTAAACAGCTGCAAATTAGCAGATGAGCCTATGTTTTATATACATGGATGAAACCAGGACATCTAGATTGTGTCTGTTTCTGTTTGATGGGCAAAATGTGCTTATGAAATCACATTAATAAAATCTTCTAGGTCAGCCCTATCACCAAGAATTTGTTTCTTTAATAGAGAAAAGCACCCTTCTTTTTTTTTAAGTTTATTTTTGAGAGGAAGAGAGAGACAGACAGAGAGAGTGTATGGGAGGGACAGAGAGAGAATCCCAAGTAGGCTCTGCACTGTCAGCACAGAGACTGATATGGGGCTCAAACACACGAACCATGAGATCATGACCTGAGCTTAAACCAAGAGTCAGAAGCTTAACCAACATCACCCAGGCGTCCCTAAATCGACACTCTTCTTAGGACACACTTATCAGTATTTGTAGAGAAGCTCTGGCCAGAAATTTTCTTTACTAAACGACTCCATAATTGCTCTTCTGCAGCATGTGGTAACA
Source organism: Suricata suricatta (assembly GCF_006229205.1). NCBI lineage: Eukaryota > Metazoa > Chordata > Mammalia > Carnivora > Herpestidae > Suricata > Suricata suricatta. The sequence continues at coordinate 56,433,981 of NC_043714.1, forward strand.
TCATTGATATCTAAAGGAAGTCAAAACTGGCTGAAAACTTTAAAAAATCAATTCAGTCATCTGGATCATGTTAGTGTCATGAGGACATAAACTGAGGTCTACTTTGGTGAGGGAACAAAGTGTGATCTAGTGTTAAGAGTAAACAAGTATGTCATTATTATTTTTGAAGAATGTACATTTTCATATGCATACTTGGATTAAAAATGACTCCCCTCATGCAGTTCCTAGTTTATGTGTTTCCCCACTCCCTTTCCTGTCTGTTACAGTACATTAGGAGTTTTCATGCCACAGTGTATCCTAGAATGCAACCTTGAGCCTTTTACTTAACACATGGGAAGAAAAGCATGTATCATTGTACACTGAGTTAATAGGACAAATGGTTTTGGTCCAATTATGTTTCAAAACTGTAACAAGAACAAGAAATAATTCCTTATGGGGGGGGTAACCCATATGAAATCACTGTTTTTATTTGGCCTCTCAGCAATGGCCTCATTTTCTATATAAACGCTCAGAAATAAAGAAAAAGGAGCCCCTTTTAATTCCAAATCCAAACTTTTCCAAAAGGGTGCCACAATAAAAATTTTAGAATACTATACTCTATTAGGAGAGCAAATGTTTGTTTCCCTTGACTGAAACATACTTTTCCTTTATCAGATAAGGCTGTCAAATATCCAGTCTCAGGAAAAACAAGCCTGGAACTGTATAAAGAAGAAGTAGGTATCTTCCTCGTCATTTAGGTCAGCAGAATCGATCCTGGCAATCAAAGGGATAGCAGATGTCCTTTCAAGAACACCCTTACATGCCAGTGACACACATAATCTCCGGACACACCAGCAGTGCCAGGCCGATGACCTACGTTTAGTAGTACCTCAAGCCTTAGGTAAATTTTAATCATGGGTATCATTCATATCCTTTGTTAACTTAATATTTGTTCCTCAAATTATTGGAAACTTTAACACTTTCTGTGGGTTTATAGATTGTTTAATCAATGATACTTTTTTCCTGTTGCTATACTTCAGCACAGTTCTGAGAAAACTGTAGATACATATTTGTTTTCTTTTAAGTGGAATTTCAAAGTTTCAAACAGAATGAAGTACTTAGTTAGGTGCTGAGTTAAAATATTTCAGTAGTTCAGTCATCAGTTATGGTATAACCATTGTCCAAAGAAGATCAACAAATATAAAGCATTGCCATTTTTCCTTCTTTTTTTTACAACCTTGTTCTAATAATTAGCATTCAAGGTTCATTTTTACGTACTAGAGGGTAGCATCACCCACATTAAAAGTTTTGGAATCCTGATCCACATTATTAATTGCCATGTGGTTTGAAGAGTAAAAAATGGCTCCGTTGATGAAAATCTGTAAAAGCTTAGATACCTATGAAAAATTCTTATAGATTATGTTAAAAGTCTACCAGGGGAAAATCACTAACCATAAAGTTTTATTCTTTTTAGAATCAGAGCAGAAAAATTAGCTAAATAATATAGCAGAGCAGTGGCCACGTGAGGAACAATTTAGCAGATGCACGTACCTCAAAACATGTACATTTTTTTTCTAGGCAGTTTTCCACAAAGAAGATGTCATTTTTTACCTTCCCAAATTCACTGAAATAAAGAGGAAATATCAAGGGAAACCAAAATCTGCTTGTTGACTAACCAGGCTTTATATTATATGTTATTATATTTTCTTTGTTTTGAATAGAACTTGCTAATTTCTGTCATGACAGATGCTACCAAATCTGCTGGGTCATCCTTACAGAGCGAGTTAGGCTTAGGAATCAGATACAGTTTATAGGATAAGCCACATTCTGCAAATAATGTTTTTAAAGGTGGTCTCCTTAAGAGCAAGGTTAATATATTTTTCTTCTTACAAGAAGATGGGGAAAAGATAATCTACTTCAACGAATATCTATTTCAACAGAAGTCCTGTACTGAGGTCTGGCTTAAAATGCAAATGAAAATATCATCAGGATACCCACAACAAACCTATTTTATTAGTAGACCAGCAGCTTAGAACAAAATACTTATCACACTCCTGCTAACATCTTATTTTAAAATTTGAGTGGTTTTTTATTTCCTTCCCACAGAATAATGTGCAGTAATTAAAGCCAGCAAGTCTCTGATTAGTATGAAAATGTTACTCTGTTATTAAATTAAGGGTAATAATGTCTTCTGTGCACATAGCAGGCTAAAACCTGAAGGATCCTTAAGAGGTTGTTTGTGTGTAGGTTAAGGACTTCATCAGTATGAGGACTAGGAGAAGGATGCTAAGAACAGTGGACCTTTCAAAATGGCAAGTACAATTTGCTTATTTGGGAAATTGGCAGGGCATAATCACTCCAAAAAAAAAAATTGGCTAATCTGGCAATAACAGCCATGAGACTCAGGATCTGCCTGGCAAGGAAGCTACCCAGCCTCATTTTTTAAACTCTTTTATTTAATAATTAAACTAAACATAACCCCTCAATTGCTGGCCCAAAGTTTCCAGCCATTCTTTTAGCCTATCCTCTTGCCATATGATTCATTCCCGCTGGCCTTCTGAAACCAGTTAGGAACTAATATATCCAGGGGTCTTGAATAACCACTGCAAGTCTGTTGAATCTGATGATATGTTCTTTGATCATGTACTGACAACCTTTCAAATACTCCCAAAGCAAATATGACAGAGCAAGCCAATAGGTTAGAAAGAAACTATGTACATTTTTGCCTGTAACAATCAAGTCATTCCTCCATGGCACTTTCATAGCATCATTTGCCTTTCCTTGCAGCTCATTTAGTAATTATAAATTTACATGTATTTATATCACTCTTTGCTAAGGGATGGCTTTATCACAACTGCATAGCACAGAATCTGATTTATTATGGGTATATAATACTGTGTTGAATAAATGAATGAGTGAATAATCAAGTAGATGATTTTTTAGTGCAGAAATGCTCTTCTCCTAGATTTTAAGGCTTATAAAATTGGGAGTATGTTCACTTTATCAAAATTAGTATAAAATTTCACTAGCCCAGGACGTATTGGGAATCTCTGCACAACTAAAGCTCTCATTTTTCTTTCATTATCCTTGACCTAAAAGTTTGCTAAGCAAATTGATTATATGAGAAAGTTTCCAGGAAATGTAAACAATATTTCACAGAATGTTCAACTTTCTAAGGTCAAAATCTTTTCAAATTACTTGAAAGGCATCAAATTGAATTTAAATATTATGCTATTCATTACATTTTAATTTAATTCATAAATCTGTACATTATTTCCAGATAACCCTTCCACAGCAGTTGCCTCTAGTATTTTTCAGGGTAAAGAGAAGTAAAGTTGCATTTCAAGAAGCACCTTCCACTGCATTCAGATGGGCTTTTCTTCAGTTTGTCTGAGTTAGGAAAGTTTTGATGCAGATTAGATATGTGAAAATAACTCTCAAAGGAAGAGGGAAAAGTACAATAATCATTTATATGATATATATGATCTGGGCCATATGGATTCAAGTCTGACCTTTTGCGTCTCTATAAAAGACTACATTAAAAATGAACCAAGACCTAGAATGAATGGACTGAGAAATTGTTCTATAGATCAGAGGTGTGGCCCACCATCTGGAAGCTTTATAGAAATTCATGGGTGCTGTACCACATCTCCAGACTCAGAAGCTGTGTGATAGGCTTAGGATCTGTGTTTGAACAAGGTTTCTAAGTGCTAAAGTTTAAACACTGCTTGACTAAAGCATTAGTTACCAGAGTAGTGTGTGTGTCCTTACTTGAAGGATACCTACCAACAAACAAAGATTAGAATTTGTTTATATATATATGTTTCCAGTCTATTTTTATGAACGTTTTATAGTATTTTATATAGAAGTACATGCATGTAGCATAAAAATAAATATCCATTATAGGATGCCAAATGTTTTTACTTATGAAGTCAAAAAAGTTTAGATACTCTAGGTCCAGAAAAGAGTAAGTAATCAATCTTTTTGGATAAAATCCTTTTGTCTGCATACATCCTTGTAAGTGGGTACTGTTCCCAGAAAAGGAAGAGGAGGGAGAAGAAAAACAACAACAACAATACACACACACACACACACACACACACACACACACACACAAGAAAGCAGCAAGAGTTTAGTATGGATGATTAGGATTTTATAGCTTTGTCTTTAAAAACACAATGAACCTTGTTCAAGGAGTACACCCTAAGCAAATTCCTCCGAGGAAGATGTTAGAAAGGCTTTAAAAGGCTTGCAGGGAAGAAAGTACCTACTGTCAACCTAAATGGAGTCAGGTGGGTTGAGAGCAAATAAAGGATTAGGCACTTCGGGGAAACAAACAAGTGAGGAAGTAAACGAGGGTTTAGGTTCTGCCTGAAGTCTAGGATCAATTAGTTTGGGTTGCTGCAGGGGCATTTAACAACTTAAACTAGGTGGAGTGAGCCTGTAAGCATCAAATTTAGCAGTTGAGGATGAAGTCCCTAGTAACAAAGAATCCCATTCTCAATAACGGTGAAATTGACTTCAGCTGTTGGAATGTAGCTAGAGTAGGACTTGATTTGAAGCCTAGGGAAATGTCTTAAGAGTCTACAGAATATGCTCTTCCCTTTGTTATTTTTCCCCTGTCTTGTATTGTACGCTGCCTTCGATTTACGAAAAAAATAAATAAAAGGGACTGTAATTGAATTAAAAACAGTGAGTCCCAAACTGCACAGTTCTTCACGTGAGACCAAAGGAAGATTTGGTTTTGATCTTAGAGTAACCAGATGCCTCCCTTTTACGATTTCCCTAACTTAACACACACATACTCTTACCGAATCTTAAAAAACAAAACAAAACAGAAACTAGAGCGAAAAGGCTAAGAGGTAAGTGTTTTTGTCATATATCAATTTCCATTATTTTGTAAACATGAGAAAAAAAAATTCTGCCAATCATCAGGACATCGGGAAATAAATGAACATTTTATATCAAAGGAACATTTGACACCTTCTCTGTGAGGTTTTAAGATGGCACTACTCACATGAGTCTTGTCTTCTCTACAGTGAAAGATTTGGGGGTAATGATTTACAACAGAGACCTTAGTTCTCATGAATGTTTATCCATGTGCATATTACAACCATTATTTTATCTTTTGCAGTTCGTTGGGTTTATTTCAAAATTGTATAATAGGGAAACAAAGAGCAAACAAACCTTCTTACATAGCAAAGGGTCCCTGACTTTATATTGTTTATTTGACCACACTTATCACAAGTTGATCTTAAAAGTTCTAAATAAGAAGTCACTCCCAGAAGAAGAGTTATTTTTTTAAAAAATGAGGCTTTCTATCTTTCATCCCTTCCCCTTGCCACTAGCCAAGGTAACATGCACAAGACTCCAGCAGTAAGAAAACTTTCTTGTAAATCTCCAAGAATAAGCCAAAACAAACAAGCAAACAAAAAAAAAAAGTAAAATGTGCTCAGAGTTCTAAAGAAACAGAAGCAGACCATAAAAAACACATTTGCACCCTTTCTCTTTGTACTCAACGGTTTTTTCAGGAAGCTTGCTGCAAGCCAGGAGCATCACAATCTTTATTAGCAACTGCCAAAATCTTAATCTTGAAGGCACAGCTGATCTCTGGGGGTTGTGTGTGTTTTGTGAACCAACGTTTCATGGGTGTGAAATCAGAAGAAATATATTCATAAGTTTTTGACCCAGATACTCCATTCTAAGTTTTGCCAAGACATTATATTCTTGGATCCTTTACCATATTTGCTTAAATTAATAAACTGAGGTTAAGTGCAGACTTGACCCTAAAACATGCTATGTTTGTACTCTGTCAAAATGTCACATATGGAGCAGAGCTGTGTGTGTGTGTGTGTGTGTGTGTGTGTGTGTGTGTGTGTTTCTTTTCTTTATATAAGAGAAAAGTTCATTTGCTAGTTTTCTGATATCAAGCTTATGCAACCTGAGGTAGAATGGAGTACTTGCCATTTTCCAATAAATTTCATCTGATACACTACATTTCACAACCAAGATTCACTTATTGGACATTTTAAAATAATGTTCCAATTTTAAATCTCTTTGACAGAAGCTATCACTAAGATTAAAACTTCAAGATTTTCTTAAATGGAGTGATTTCTGGTATACAAAAGCTTCCAGTAGTTGCTAGAAAAATTCCAATAGTAACTTCAGCCATGCATCCTTTATATAAAGTCTTTACCACCATAATCAATTCCATATTATCAGTCAGGTTAACCAATGATCCAATGGGATGTGTGTAGTCTATTCTTTTAGTGGAGTTGTTGTTTTTGGAGTCTTGGCATTTTATGTGAGAGTAGACAGTAACTTGCATATGATGGTCAAATGTTTTGTTTGTAACATAGCACGTTCATATAGTGCAATACTTAATGCTTTAAACTCAACCTTAATTCTCCAAACTTCATAAAACCCTTAGATCTTAAGTATTATTATTAGTCTTCTTACTCTGATGCAACATTTGGGCAAGATATTTAATATATTATTTAATAAACTGTGACAGAGCAAAATTTCCAGAAGCCATGTATAGGCAGATGATTGCGAATCTTCAATTTGGGGACTATAAAAAAATAAAACCTTGCTATATAAAGAACATAAGGCTGAGCAAAGACAGCATTAGAGATTAGCATTCTACTCATGAAAACTTGTATCAGCACTGAAGAGGTTTTAGGTAAACCTCTTCCTGTCTTCTTGGTCTTTATAGAACAGATAAATTAGTTATTTGCTTATTTCCCACTTCATGTTATAATGTATAAATCTGGCCTAATGCTGTCATATCTTGTGAATATGAATGTAGATTAAAAAGTTAACAGGCAAACAAAAATCAGCCTTTCCCATTCCAATGTCTGCTTTTAACTGGCCGTGGCTCCTACCACCCAGCCCCACTGTGAACCTACTTCCTCTAGATGGCTCAGGAAAATTTTAGATATTTTTAGACAACTAAGAGATTCATTTTGAAAAAAATAAAAAAATACACATCCACATAAGTAAATAAATAGGACATGAATGTCATCAACAAGCAATAAAGAATTTTGTATTCTTTATTGCCATATGTCATTTCAGAATTTTTCTGTCATTGAACATCACTTAAAAATAGTTACAAATTTTCCCATTGTATAGATGTGTCAAAATTGATTGCACTAATCCCCTATTTTAATATTTAAGTTATTTGCAGTTTTCACTATCGAAATCAACATGCAAAGAATAAACTTATAACTGTTGTGGAAATTCCTAATTTCTAATTAAGATAAACTCAACAGAATGGAAATGCTTTTAGCATACTACAATTTTCTTCCAAAAAGCTTATACCAATTTACCCTAACAGTGGGGTCGAGGGATGTCTATTTGCCTGTCCCCTTGCCAACACGGGTTAACAGTATTAAAAATCAAACAACAAAACAGCAGAAATAAACATTATTTTGTGCCATTTCTCTCATAAGAAAATCATATGTGAAATTTTTTATATTGGTCTTGTTCTGGCTAAGAAGAAAATTTCAGAATCAGACATTCCCATAATATAGAGGTATTGGGAACATGAGTGGGTCAAATCTAGGACAGGGAGAGAATACATGGTCTCTGGGTTGGAATAGGATGACTTCATGGAGTCAACACCAATGATTTTGACATTGCCAACACGGAGAACTGCTCTTTTCAACAACTACTACTAGCCAGCAGGAAAAAAGGTAAATTTTCCATAAGCCTCCTCCCTACAAATGTCAAATAAAGATCATGATAATTAAATGAAAGGTGACCAATGAGTTGATAGATAGATTGTAGGCCAAATGTCTGCCATTATGTACCCCCAGGTCCACACACTTAGGGGTCACTCTTTGCTTCTCAGCCAGCAAGGCTGGTATTCTCATCCCATGTTCTATAAAAGAATCCCAACATCACCCTCATTTCTCTGAGAATTCTTAAGGTATTATACTTTTCCTTCTCTTTTTTATTTTTTATTATTTTGGCCTTTATCTCAGTGTCTACAATTTCTCTCTGTTACAGTTTTGTGTCATTTCATCCCATTCTTCTGTCCAAAATGATGCAAAAATTAAGTTTTGACCAGAAGCTTACTGTAAAGGAGGGATTAAAATAGAAAAAAACAGGCTGTTCATATTATTAGTGATATAAATATTCATCCACCAACCTTTACTATTTTTTTCACTGAATATGAACTGGTGATTTACTGAGGGATCTGTTAGAGTTAGCAGATGTGGCAAAATGGCATTCCACCTCCATCAGAGGTGTTTCAGGCACAAGAGGCAATAGCTTGGAGGCAGAGCCAAAGACAGGAGCCATATTTGTAGGCAGTGATAGATATAAGAAAATGGGCAAGGAAAGCACCCCAAAATTAAGTGTGCCAACCCAAGTATTGGAATGCATTCTGAGAAGGATGGAGATTTACCAGAAGGTTTGCAGCAGGACAGGACATGATTAGATACTTGCATTAAAAAAAAAAAATGCACTCTATAGGTAGCATGGAAGATGCCCCTGTCAGATTCTAGAGAATTCATAAGGAAGCTAATGTCATAGCTCCAGAAAATAATAACAAAGTCCTAGAGAAGAACTGGAGTAGTGGAGATGTGGAGACCATCTTGGGACATATCTGAGACCATGAACTGATGGGCCCTGATCCCATCATAAAGAAATAATTAAGCATTATAAAAAAAAAAGTCTAAGATTTAGACTCAGCCCCTTCAGACACAGCTATAAAATTTCAAGTTCCTTTTGTAAGAAATATTTTTACATTTAAAACTATTTATTTAGAAAAATGATCAAGAAAGTGGACTCTTCTTCCTTAGAGGTCTGATGATATGTATGCTGTAGTCTGAGAGAATCAAAATAATTCCTTCCGGCTTTTTTTTTTTTTGTAATTTGTGCCCTTTAAACCGAATCCAGATCTAACAATTTCAAGCTATCGTGTGAGACAGAAAGCATAAAAGCATTTTGCCAAAGCCACCCAAACTACACGTCTTTTGGGAGATCTACCACTAAGCAGGCAAGAGAGAGAAAATCGGAGAGCAATGCTTTTAAGATGAGACAAGAAGCAGATCAAACATTTTGGGTTGAGGTTAGTGCTGTCAGCTCCTTTAAATACTTAACTTGCATTAGAAAGATCTGTAGTACAGACTAGAAAGCGGAATCGGGTTCTAAATTTAGAACCCTAGCAGGAAATTATATTATAGTTCTGTGATTAATTTATGCAAAAGTGGAATCATACTGACTCATAGCCCAGGCTGGAAACTGAGTCCCTTTGTCTCTCATCTTAACATTAGTCTGCAGATTCTCTAAGCCTCTCCTCTGGTGAGTGAGTTTGCAGACCTCACTAAGTCAGATGACACCTTTACATAGACCTTGCCTAAGCACCGGTTCTTTTCTTCAGTTGGTATATGGTTTCCTGCCCTTTATTTAATGTTTCCAAGGTGATGTTTCCAAATGGATGAGACACAGTTTCCTGAGCCTGAATGTGAACAAAATTGGAACTGTGATAACTGGTCCTATGGGCTCTAGCTGGGGGCCTTAAATACTTAAAATCTTGATCTTGGCTCTCATTGTATTAAATTAACGTCTGTGATTAGCAACCTGAGAACATTGTTGCATTTTGGAGTCCTTTGAATCCCAGTGTAAATCTATCATTAGAGCTCATAGATTTCAGGCTTTTGATGCTGGGACGGCAACACACAAAAGCTTCTAACAGCTACTGGAAAAGTCAAACAGTGCCTCCCAGCCATGGTTCTTTTGCATTTCTGCCACGGCAATATGTTCCACATTGATCTTGCAGTTCTTATCCTATTAGGGGTATTTGTAGTGCTCGAGAAAGACAGCATCCTGCTACTCGGCTCTTAGGTATCAGAGTTTTATATTGTATATACATACTTTGAGGACAATCTTCTATATTAAAGCAGCACACAAATATCTTAAGGAGAAATTTCCCTTTGTAAACCTTTAACATTTTATGTTCACTCTTCATGTTTCTCCATTTCCCAATATAGGGGTTTTCTTTGAAACCTGTGGAAAGGGGTTTAGTATCTGGTCTCTTGAAAAACATGTTAAGAGAGTTTTACTGGAAAGAAACACTGTAATTAGATTGCTATATAAACTTATTTAGCTAAACGACTCAATATTCTTTTGAAACAAGATGGTATTGTTATTCTAACAGTTTTTATGGAGACATAAAGGTATGCAGGGGGCACTTTAGCACGTGCTACCACACAGCTGGGATTTACCCAGACAGTCTGGAATCCAGTGCGCCAGTCTGGTGCCTAGACATGAGGAACATCTGGCATGGTGACGGTGCCGGTGGTGGCCATGTTCAAACCCCTTTTCTTCCACTTTTATTCTTCTTTCTTCTCTTCTCCCACCAGATCCTTGAGTATTCCATCCCAGCTGGGAGACTAGAGAGTAAGGGTACTTTTAGTAATAATTGCGTTCCTTCTGCATCACTATGCTGGACAGCTTTCTGTGATCCCTAAGCACTGTTTGACAGCGGGCCAAACACATTCATAGGAGACTTCCTGTCTGTTCCTGCTGAAGAATTAGTTTCCTTAAAACCCTGAAATTCTGTTTCTCAACAGCTCAATTAAAAAAGTAAAACTAATAAATAGTAACTCTGAGCTCGGCCCTGTATTAAATAGGTGTTGAGGAGACATAATGAGCAAGTTATAACTCCTCATCTTGACTTTCCTCCACAGTTTTACTATCTGTATGATGGTCTCTCAGGTTTGTGGGATGGAACCATAAAAGGGACAAGTATCCACAGCTAAATGTACCTGCTCTGAAAGAGGCAGCCTTGCTTGTTCATTACAATAAGCGATGGCCAAACAGAACTGGAGAAGGCAGGAAGGCCTGAAATAGCTGCATGGAGAGGAGCAAAAAAGAACTCTGAAGAAAACCAGATCTGGAAATGAGATGGAGAGTGGGATGGGGGTTAAAGATTAACAAGAGCAATTTGGGGGAACTGGGGACAAAGAATGCATCACCCTGAGGGTGACTGATGAATAAAAAATGCATTTTAAGATCTATTGTTGTGCCTCATGCAATATAATCCTCCTCTTGGCAAATTTTAAGGGCCACAGTAAAGATTTAATTGTCTGCAATGGTAGGATTTTATTTCCTCTGAAGGCTGTGCTGTGCTGAGGATTGCTCATAGGGTAGCACAATTTTATGGGATTTCTCCTTACTTCTGTTTTGCCTTTGAATTGTTTGCTCGAGTGGATTTATTTCTTCTAAATAAGCTTTAAATCACTCAAGTGTTACACAGTGCTAGGCAGATTTCAGTTATCTGTGATGTCCTGCCCACCATTCCTTCCCCATTATGTATGTATGTATGTATGTATGCATGTATGTATGTATTTATGTATGTATGTATGTATATATGCATGTATGTATGTATGTGTGTATGTACGTATGTATGTATGTATGTATGTATTTTTGTAGTTCTGGCTTACTTTTCCTGTAAAAAAATATCTCTTTTCCCCATTACATGTGGTCTTGATAGGAATATAAATCAAAATGTCCTGCCATACATTTCTTCTCATCACTACAACCAAGATAGGTTCATGGCCTACACTGGTAACCAAGATGAGCTTAATGTTTCCCTTTTCTTAGAGAATTTTCCTTATTAAATTTATAATTATGAATTCTTTCCCTGAGGCTGTAAATGGAAATCTTTTTAAAGCTCCTTGCCAGTTTACAACCCTAGACTCTTTCTCAAAGATCTGGGAGTCATCCCTTTGAAGTGTACTCATCAAGAAAGATAGCACCCCCATCTCCCAGTCCCTGTGGTAGGATAAGAGATAAATTTTGGTGGGAGACTTGTTCCAAGTTATAAATTACCTCCTGTTATAAAGATACAAGAAAGTTTCTTTTGGGTAAAATCAACTAGTAAATATAAATGGCCCACAGTCTACTCCTCACCCCACCTCTTAAAAACCTTATTCCCCTTTGTTTCAACAGAGTTCACTTCAGACTGAATTCTGGACTCTCGCTCCTACTGCAATAGCCTTAAATAAAGTCTCCCTTGCCTGTTTAATTTTGTCTAGTGCAATTTTTATGGACATTGAGCTCATCAGAAACTTTGTTTCCCCTGGGAACTTAGATCCTGAACAGATAATGCTAGGACACAAATCATGTAGAAATGAGATATCCCAACGGTAGCAACTTGAATGCATGGCCTTTTTGGTCTTTCTCCCTACATCTCTGAATTTGCCCTCATTCACCCTCCTGCTCCATATCCTTCCAGTAAGTTCCTTTTTGCTGCCCAGATTTGTTTAGAAACTGCTGTCACTGATGAAGGTGAGTTATCTATATTGATTCTTACAAAACCCCTATTAGGCAAGGAGTAGGAGTCCAATATTAAAGATGAAGAAATTTGGGGGTTTTTTTGAAGATTATTCTTTTTATAAAGGTCACCAAAATTCTAAAAACACAAACCCTTTTCAGAAATTATCATTAAATTAAAACTCACAAATATAGGGATGTCTGGGTGGCTCAGGTCATAATCCCAAGATTATGTAGTTGAGCCCTGCGTCAGGCTCCATGCTCAGCATGGAGCATGCTTGGGATTCTATCGTTTTCTCTCCCTCTGCCTCTGCCCTTCTCTATCACTCTCTTGTTCTCTTTCTCTCTCAAATAAAAATAAATAAATAAGGGAGGAGTCAAGATGGCAGAGAGGAAGGGAGCTCTGTAAACTTTGTCTGCCCCATCTATCTAACTGAGAAGGACATTACTCTCATCTGCAAGAGTGGAAGGAGAAAATACGGACTCCAGAAAGAAGACAACCTAAAGATGCCTGAGTGAGTGAGTGCGAACTGGGCAGATTGGAAAACGGGCCAGCTCAAGAAAAGCAGGGGAGGGGGGAGCCCCAGCCCAACACAGGGAAAGTGCCTGGAGCTCCTGAGAGACAAAGGGAAGAGAAAGAGAAACTGACCACACTCATAGTACTGTCTCTGGGGGAGAGATAAAGAACGTTTAACCCGACACAGAGAGAAAAACTCTCATTCCTTATATAACTGCTGGGCAGCCCAAATCCCAAACCCGGGTGGCACAAGGGAAAAAACAGCCTCCACCCCTGCGCGATTCCGGCAGGGAGTCGACAGCTGCTGCCATGGTGGTCCCAGGGGCACGCACTTCAGCCTTGTCTGCAGGAGTGGGAACACACACCTCATTTCCACAGCGCATCTCGCCTCCAGCATTGGCTGCGCGAATCCCAAATTCCCAGTACCAACAGGGAAAACAGCACCCACCCCTATGCAATCTCGGCAGAGAGCTGGCAGTGGTGGAGGTGGGGGCATGCGCTTTGGCTGCAGGAGCACACAGCTCATTTCCAGCAGCATCCGGCACCTAAGGCAGCAGCAGCCAGCAAATCCCAGACTATCCAAGAGAAACTGATCCCTCTCCCTACTCGATCGTGATCCTCGCTGGGGGCTGGGAGATGGCTGCGGTGTATGTGAGGGCATGCACTTCCCCTCCTGCAGTGCACCTTGCCCCTGACAGTGGCATGGCAAATCCCTGCGAGCACCAAGAGAAACTGTTCCCTCCCACTATGAGATCTCCGCTAAGAAACCAGCCAGCAAAGCAAGTACATTTCATCTGTGGTAGCATAAAAGTGCATGGACTAGGATTTTGAAATGTGGCGGGCCTGGATTTTACAACTTGGCTCAGTTGCAGCACAAGGAGAGGAGACTCATTAGAGTGGCCTGCAGCACTTAGTTCTAGCAGACCTTGGAGTGCCACCATTCATCCTCCACAACCACCATGGCAGGGCCTCTGAGAGCAGACCCCAGACCTACTACACCAAACCACCCCTATATGCAAGGGAAAGCTGCTGCTATTTTTTAGTACTTATTTTTTATTCTTATTACCATTTTTACCTTAAAACTTTTTTTAATTTTACTCCTTATTTTCCTTTTTCCTTTCTCCCTCTTTTTTTTTTCTTCCTCTTACTGAGCAGATATATTCTTCCATATCTCATCCTTATCTCTACCCTCAACTGGTCATACACTTCTAGACTGTCCATTGTCCTTTATTGTCTCACTCCCTTTATTTTTTTTCTTCTTTTTTTCTCTTTCCTCTCCATTTTCTTTTCTTCCTTTCCCCTTTTAATTTGCTTCTATGTTTGATTTGTCTGTGCATTTGCATGCTTCTGTTCCTTCTGCGTTTGTCTGTCTGTTTTCCTTCTCAGGGCTACCCCAAGAAAAAAGCAAAAGTGCACATGATGGCAAGTTGCAAATATAGCTGACTAGGGAAATAAAATAATCAAATGCACAACAAGAGAAACTGAGAGACACCATGAAAGAATATTTCCTGATACGACATGCCCTGGACAGTCAATAAGCCTCCTTTAACAGAGTGATACAAACAGGTGCACAGTGCCCAATAAGCTTTTTAAAACTGACAAGAGACAGAAAACTAGCCAAAATGACAAAACGAAGGAACTCTCCCCTGAAGAACCTCCAAGAAAAGTCACAGGCACAGAATTGCTAAACAACAAAACGGAACAAGAATTTAAGAAACTTATAAAATTAATCACTGGGGTTGAAAAAAGCATCAAAGAAGCAACTGAGACAATGACTAGGAACTTTGAAAATAGGTATGACAAGTTAAAAAAGGACATAAATGAGGTGAATAATAAAATGGAGGCAGCTACCTCAAGGATTGAAGAGGCAGAGAGAAAATAGGTGGATTAGAAGACATAGTTACAGCAGAAGAGGAAGCCAAAAAAAAAAAAGAGAGAGAGAGAGAGAGAGAGAGAAATTGATCCAGGAGCAGGAAAGGAGAATTCGAGACCTGAGTGATACAATCAAATGGAACAACATCCATATCATAGGAATTCCTGAAGAGGAAGAAAAAGAGAAAGGCCCTGAAGGGACACTAGGCCAAATTATAACTGAGAATTTCCCAAATCTGGGGAAAGAAGTAGGCATTCAAATTCAAGAGGCACCAAGAACTCCCTTAAGATGTAATTTGAATCGACCTTTGGCATGACATATCATAGTGAAACTGGCAACATATAAAGATAAAGAAAAAATTGTGAAAGCAGCTAGGGAAAAAAGAGCCCTACCATACAAAGGGAAACCTATCAGAGTGGTTACAGACCTATCTAATGAAACTTGGCAGGCCAGGAAGGAATGGCAGGATATCTTCAATGTGATGAACAGAAAAAACATGCAGCCAAGAATCCTTTATCCAGCAAGCCTGTCATTCAAAATAGAAGAAGAGATAATGGTGTTCCCAAATAAACAAAAATTGAGAGATTTTATGACTACCAAACCAGCCCTACAAGAAATCCAAAGAGGGATTCTATGAGGGAAATGTTGCAAAGAATACAAGGGGCCAGAGACACCACTATAAACATGAATTCTACGGAGAACACAATGACTCTAAATCCACATTTTTCAATAATAACATTGAATGTCAATGGAATGAATGCTCCAACCAAACGACACAGGGTAGCAGAATGGATACAAAAACAAAATCCATCTATTTTCTGTCTATAAGAGACTCATTTTCGACCTAAAGGTACCTTCAGGTTGAAAGTAAAGGGATGGAGAAATATCTATCATGTGACAGGAAGCCAAAAAAAAGCCAGAGTAGCCGTACTTATATCAGACAAAGCTGGACTTTAAAGTAAAGGCAGTAACAAGAGATGAAGAAGGACATTATATAATGATTACAGGGTCTCTCCATCAGAAAGACCTAACAATTATAAACATCTATGCACCAAATTCGGGAGCTCCTAAATACATAAAACAATTAGTCACAGACAGAAACATTCTTATTGATAAGAATGTGCTAATTGCAGGACACTTTAATACTCCACTGGCAGAAATAGATAGATCAACCAGACAGAAAATCACTAAAGAAACAATGGAGATGAACGACACATTGGAACAGATGGAACTGATAGATATATTTAAAACTCTGCATCCTGAAGTTAGGAAATTCACCTTCTTCTCGAGTGCACATGGCACTTTCTCCAAGATAGATCGCATACTGGGGCATAAAGCAGCCCTCCATAAGTATAAATGAATAGGGATCATACTTGCACAATTTCAGATCACAATGCTATGAAACTTGAAATTAACCATAGGAAAAAGTCTAGAAAACCTCCAATAATGTGGAGGTTAAAAACCACCCTACTAAAGGATGATTGGGTTAATCAGGCAATTACAGAAGAAATTTAAAAATATATAGAAACCAATGAAAACAAAAATACAACAATTCAAAATCTCTGGAACGCAGCAAAGGCAGTCCTAAGAGAAAAGTATATTGCAATCTAGGCCAATCTCAGCAAACTAGAAAAAGTGCAAATTCAAAATCTAACAGAGCACCTACTGGAACTAGAAGGGGAGCAGCAAGAGCACCCCAAACCCAGCAGAAGAAAAAAGTAATAAAGATCAGAGGAGAAATAAACAATATAAAATCCAAGAAAACAGTCAAACAGATCAATGAAACCAAGAATTGGTTCATTGAACGAATACACAAAATTGATAAACCTATAGCCAGGCTCCATAGAAAGAAAAGAGAGAGCACCCAGATAGACAAAATCATGAATGAAAAAGGATCTATTACAACCAATCCCTTAGAAATACAGGCAATCATCAGAGATTACTATGAAAAATTATATGCCAACAAACTGGACAACCTAGAAGAAATAAATGCACAAATTCCTAAATATACATGCACTACCAAAATTCAAATGGGCAGAGACAGAAAGCATGAATAGACTTATAACCAGTGAAGAAATTGAATCCGTTATCAAAAATATCTCAACGAATAAGAGCCCAGGTCCAGATGGCTTCCCAGGGGAACCTAACATACATTTAAAACAGGGCTAATACCCACTTTTCTCAAACTACTCTAAAAAATAGAAATAGAAGGAAAACGTCCAAACTCAATCTACGAAGCCAGCATCACCTTGATACCCAAACCAGACAGAGACCCAGCCAAAAAAGAGAACTACAGACCAATATCCTTAATGAATACAGATACAAAAATACTCAACAAGACACTGGCAAATCGAATTCAACAGCATATAAAAAATATTATCCATCATGTTCAAGTGGGATTCACTCCTGGGTTACAGGGCTGGTTCAATATTTGCAAATCCATCAATGTGATACATCACATTAACAAAAGAAAAGATAAAAACCATATGATCCTGTCGATAGATGCAGAAGAAGCATTTGACAAAATACAGCACCCTTCTTAAAAACCCTTGAGAAAGTCGGAATAGAAGAACTAACCTAAACATGATAAAAGCAGTTTATGAATAGCCCACAGCTAATATCATCCTCAATGGGGAAAAACTGAGAGCTTTCCCCCTGAGATTAGGAACACAAGGGTGTTCATGCTCACCATTGTTGTTTAACATAGTGCTCGAAGTCCTAGCATCAGCAATCAGACAACAAAAGGAAATAAAAGGCATCAGAATTGTCAAAGAAGAAGTCAAACTTTCACTTTTCACAGATGACATGATACTCTTCATGGAAAACCCAGCAGACTCCACCAGAAGCCTCCTAGAACTGATCAATGAATTCTGTAAAGTTTCGGGGTACAAAATCAATGTACAGAAATAGGTTGCATTCCTATACACCAATAATGAAGCAGTAGAAAGAGAAGTCAAAAAACTGATCCCATTCACAATTGCACAAAAAACCATAAAATACCTAGCAGTAAACCTAACCAAGGATGTAAGAGACCCATATAATGAAAACTATAGAAAACTTATGAATGAGATTGAAGAAGACACCAAGAAATGGAAAAACATTCTCATGGATCAGAAGAATAAACATTGTGAAAATGTCATTATTACCCAAAGCGTTCTACACATTCAATGCACTCCCCATCAAAATTGCACAAAAATTCTTCTCAAAGCTAGAACAAGCTATCCTCAAATTCATATGGAACCACAAAAGACCCCGAATAGTCAAAGTAATATTGAAGAAGAAAACTAAAACGGGAGGTATCACAATCCCAGACTTTAGCCTCTACTACAAAGCTGTCATCATCAAGACAGTATGGGATTGGTACAAAAACAGACACATAGACCAATGGAACAGGATAGAGAACCCAGAACTGGACCCACAAATGTACAGCCAATTAATTTTTGACAAAGTAGGAAAGAGTATGCGATGGAAAAAAGACTGCCTCTTTAGCAGGTGGTACTGGGAGAACTGGACAGCAACATGCAGAAGAATGAAACTAGACCATTTGCTTACACCATACACAAAAATAAACTCAAAATGGCTGAAGGACCTGAATGTGAGACAGGAATCCATCAAAACCCTCGAGGAGAGATAAGGAAAAAAACCTCCTTGACCTCAACCGCAGCAATTTCCTATCAACACATCCCCAAAGGCAAGGGAAATGAAAGCAAAACTGAACTCTTGAAACCTCATCAAGATAAAAAGCTTCTGCACTGCAAAGGAAACAATCAAGAAAACTAATAGGCAACCGACAGAATGGGAAAAGATAGTTGCAAATGACATATCAGATAAAGGGCTAGTATCCAAAATCTACAAGGAACTCACCAAACTCCACACCCAAAAAACAAATAACCCAT
>NC_043714.1:56452630-56490274 GCF_006229205.1 Suricata suricatta
GTAAACTGGTGCAGATACTCTGGAAAACAATGTGAAGGATCCTCAATAAACTATCAATAGAACTCCCCTATGACCCAGCAATAGCACTGCTAGGGATTTACCCAAGGGATACAGAAGTGCTGATGCACAGGGACACATATACCCCAATGTTCATAGTAGCACTGTCAACAATAGCCAAATCATGGAAAGAGCCTAAATGTCCATCACCTGATGAATGGATCAAGAAGATGTGGTACAATGGAATATTACACAGCAATGAGAAAGAATGAAATATGGCCATTTGTAGCAAAGTGGATGGACCTTGAGGGTGTCATGCTAAGCGAAATAAGTCAGGTGGAGAAGGACAGATACCATATGTTTGCATTCATAGGTCTAACAGTAGAGCAAGAGGAACCTAATGGAGAACCAGGGGGAGGGCAAGAGAAAAAGAGAGTTGGGGAGAAAGAGGGATGCAAAACCTGAGAGACTATTGAATACTGAATAAGAACCAAGGGTTGCAGGGAGAGGGAGAGGGGGAAAGGAGGTGGTGGTAATGGAGGACGGCACTTGTGAGGAAGAGCACTGGGTGTTATATGGATACCAAACTGACAATAAACTATTTTAAAACAAATCAAAAATAAATAAATAAATAAATAAATAAATAAATAAATAAATAAATAGAAACTGGAAGATGGGGGATGAGTTAAATACGTGATGGGCATTAAGGAGGGCACATATTGGGATGAGCAGTGGGTGTTATTCATGATGAATTGCTAAATTCTATTTCTGAAATCATTATTACACTATATGTTAACTTACTTGGATTTACATTAAAAAGAATAAAAGATAAATATAAAAACTGGAAGAAATGAAAAGAAATTACTAAATAAAATTCACAAGATAGATCTCATGAGATTACAAAGACCAAACTTATCTCAAATACATAATTTTGCTTTCTTTTGTTTAATAAACATTTCCTTTTTCTTCTCTTTATACTCTTTCATAATGACTTGTATAAAAGTATCTCTTAACACACTTCTTAGTCTATCAATGGGTTGTATTTTCTTTCCTGAAAGTTTTTGAGTTGAGCAGAAATGCTTGAGAGAGAGAGAAAGAGAGAGAGAGAGACTTAATTCTGATAATTCATGCATTGGTCAATATCAATTTTTATTTATATTTGGGAGGGTGGGGAGATTATTACTGAACTCAATGCTTGTCTTGCTTTCTACAAGTTCATCTCCATTACTTCCTAATCAAGAACCTTCAGTGTCTTTCTTTTTCTTCTAACCTTTTTTGTCTGGCTTTCAAATCCATATATGATACATTTCTATATTCCAAGTTGCATACTACTATGACATTAAAAGACATGAATTCTATTCTTTTAGGTAGCTCTCTTCATTTTCTCCAAGTATATCTTTTGTCTCTCATTCATTATTTTTTTATTTTTGCTAATTTTGTTCCTTTTATTTAAAAATCTATTTCAATACTCTCTAAGTTGCATTACAATTTCCAGCAATTAGATCATTCTTTACAGATGTATCTCTCTCTTGAACTTTAATTGTATTCCTGGTCAGCACAATTTATCTATCAATTTTTCTCTAATTGTTACAAGTTCATTAATCTTGTTTCTTTAAGAACTATGCCATAATGTGGTATCTTTATGGTGAACTGATGAACAAAAATGACAGATAAGAAGCTTTTAATAATGATCATTTTTTAGGCAGGACTGGGTAATAAACTATAAAGAAGGTCTTAAATGGATGAATGTTACCCTTTTCTCTTGAAAAGAATAAAGGATATCTCAAAATGTTATAACCTATAATAAGCTTTGAGAGGTTTTTTTTTTCATATTTAATAGGATGACAAACAAGAGAATGTTCTTTCACAGGTTAAAGACTCCTGAATTCTCTGACACTTACAGCATCTTTATTACAACCCTGGGTAGTAGTTAACTCAATCTTGCCATCCAGGCAACTCAAGGAAATTAAGTAACTTGCCCTAGATCAAATAGCAGATACAGAGTTGAGAGCTACAAGCATGCCTGTTATTAATAACTCCATATTCTTGCTTCTCCCTGTGGTAGGCAGAATATTGGCCCTCCAAAGATGCCCATACCCCAATTCCTAGAACATGTGAGAATGGTAAGTTACATGGTAGAGGGAAATTAAGGTAGAAGACGAAATTAAGTTCCTGAATCAGTTAACCTTAAACTGAGAGATTATCCTGGATTATCCAAATAGGCTCAATATAGTCATAAGGGTCCTTAAAGGTGGAATAGGGAGACAGAGGAGTCAATGTTAAGGTGATACAAACTGAAAAAAACTCCACTGGTCATTATCAGCTTTGAAGATGAAAGGGGGCTTCAGGGCAAGGAATGTAATGTGGGTACCTCCAGAAACTGGAAAAAGCAATAAAATGGATTTTCCCTAGAGCCTCTAGAAATCAACACAACCTTGCCACACCTTGATTTAGCCTAGTGAGATCCATTTTGGACTTCTGATATCCAGTACTATGAAATAATAAGTTTATGTTTTTTAAGCCACTAAATTGGTGGCAAATGGTTAAAGTAGCAAAAGGAAATTAATATACTACCCAAACTAACAGTTAAAGTATATCAATTGTTTAAGAATTTTTAATCATGGGATACATGATCTTGATTCCAAAATATTCTAACATGTACAGTTTAACCAAAGACTATCCTGAGGCAATAAGGATATTTGAAATAGCTACTATAGCCTTATACCATTGGATTTGCTTTAATTCAACAATATCAATTCATAAATTTAGTAGTCTCTGCTAATTAGAGATACAACTGTCTTTTAATGCAATATACATTGCCTTCCAGAAAGTTTCTAAAATCACCAATTTATAGCTAATATAACGAGTGAAGATTATTTTATATGTACATATATATAAAATACAAAGAGATCCTGATTTATACAGTAACTACATACAACAGGCTATGTGTCTCATGCAAGTAAAAATATTCATACATCACCCTAAAGACCTCCCAATATGCCCCAAGTTACAACGCTTATACAATGACCCTAAGCATTTAATTTATTAATTCAATAAGCACTCACTGAACAATCACTACAGGTACTTGGAATACATCAGAGATTTGCTCTACTTCCTAGGAAATCTGTTTTTCTTGAAAATGTAATAAACTAATATTGTTTAAACCTGTTTAACTTCTAACCCACACAGTATTTCAGGACCCATAATCCTGACACCCCTAAATTTTATTGTACTAGTCAATGCCTGGCACAATGATTTAAAAAACAGTTCTTAGAATCAGACAAATTTGAGTCCTACACCATTACTTTCTGGTTGAGATATTGGGCAAGGTGTTAAAAGTAAATTTTAATTTTCTTTCCGGTAAAATAGGAATAAGTTATGAGGGCAACACAGTATATATATATATATATGATATCTGACACTGTGTCTAGTACATATCAAGTATTTACTAATGATCATTATTATACTTCTTTTGTTGTTATTTGTCTATTACTAGAGAACTCTACAAATAAAAGACATAATATATCCTTACAAAGATATAGGGGTAATATATATTATGCCATGATATTTATCTCGCTGATTTGTAGCTTACCTGCATCTATAATAATAACATTCCAATTAATTTCGAATGGGTCTTATCAGCTTGTTTGTTTTTACCCTAAATCTAAGCAGTCTGATCATCCCACTCACCAAAGAGTTGGGAAGGTGGAGAAGATACACTGCCTTAAAGATATACAGGAAAAAAACCATTTCTATCCATTCAAACATCATAGTTAACACCTAACTCTGCCTAAGGTTACATTCAGGAATCCAGGTAAATATCACCAGTTTTCCAATCAACTCAATAGTAAGGAATATAATTTGGGCATCTGAGCTATTTTTTATTGTTACAAGAAAAAAAACCAAAATGCTGCAGCTATTTTAAAAGCGTTTTCTAAGATCACTTTTCCAGGCACCTGAAAAGAGAATATTTAAATATCTGACAACTAAATGTCATTAATATAATTAATAAATTAATATAGTTAATTATGTGTCTGACACCTAAATCAACATTTCTACTATCTTTCTCTCTCTGGTTTTCCCTACTGAAACCCAAAGAATATTTTTTGTGTGATATTTCAATAAGTCAGTTTTGTTTGTAGGTACATTTTTTTTATTGAGCAAAGAATTATTAGAAATGTTTCAATTTCATTGGCAGGACTAAGTATACATTTTTTTAAAACATTTTAAAAATTAGCCATAGAAATATAAACACATTTATTATCATCCTTTGCCTGAGATAATAGCTCCCCGTTGGGACCAAATAAATAGCCTGCAATGTTTTATTTGCTCAATAAGCAATTAAATTGGATCTAAAGGTCAACACACATAGAGCCAGAATCCATGAATGTGTTGCCCTGCTTTGGAACCAGCCATTTAACCTTGATGCACACACTTCCCAGCTCAGAGCGGGCACTTTGCAGATCAGCCACACACGGTCTTGATCTGGGGAACTGAGACGGAGCCGCAGCTGACAAGGTACACCTGCAGTGGCTCAGCCTTTGGACACATCTCCCCCCCCCCCACACACCAACCAGGTAGGAAATGGGCGGGGCGGGAGGTGAGCCTCCAGTCCCAGGAGTGTATCTCTACCTTAACAACATGTGAACGATTTAAGACAAGCCCACCCAGCTCTCAGGAGTAAATCATTTCCATCTTCCACATTGCCACTATCAGGCCAAAAATGTGGTATTTGGCCATTTTGGACATATATTGAAGACACTGAGATTTTCAAACAAAAGTTCCTGAATAAAATGTATAAGACTGACAAAAGACTGTTTTCATTTCAAATCAAAGTCATTCTTCCTTTCCCTTTTTTTCCCTTCTGTAAAGAAGGGAGACTTTTTATATTTATGCCATTACACAGAACTTTCTGTAACGATGGAAATGTTCCGTATCTGAGCTATTACAGTAGCCACTAGACATGTGTGATTAACAAAAATGAAGGTAATATGACTGAAAAACTAAATTTTAATTTTAATTAATTTAAATCAAAATAGTTGTATATTGTTAGTGGCAACCACATTAGATAGCACAGCTCCAGATATTTGAGAGAGCATTTCACATTTTGAAATTGGGAATTAATGACAACCAAATAAACATTCTGGCAAAATAAGATAAAAATTGATGTGAGAAAACAGGAGGGCAAAATCACTATTTTTTTCAGTGCAAAGTCTAAGGGCTTCTTAAATACAAACTAGTTCTCAGGCAACTGTAATTATTTTGTTCAGGTCAACTGAGTATCTTGATTAACCAAAAATTACTATATACCGTGGAGTTCTAGTTGCAAATGATGCTACCCCAAATAATATATAGTTCTTATAAAAATACCCTTCAGGACTAAACTAGCAAGAATCAAAATGTCATGGATGTACTCACCTGTTCCAAAATGATGGGAATAAGAATGCTTCTCCTTTTTATTGTACTCAAAATCACACTCCACCAAAATAATGTAAGAATTTCCTTTTGCTTAATCCCTTCAAAATAACACCCCAAAATAACACTTAGAAAAAGACACTCAGACTTT
This sequence comes from Suricata suricatta, assembly GCF_006229205.1. Lineage (NCBI taxonomy): Eukaryota > Metazoa > Chordata > Mammalia > Carnivora > Herpestidae > Suricata > Suricata suricatta. Next base: position 56,458,194 of record NC_043714.1, read on the forward strand.
GCCATCAATGAAAATAAAGCCATTAGTTACCCTGTCTTAAGAATATAAAGATAGAAAGTGTAGACGGCAGAGAGGAGAAATGATAAATGATCTAATGGATCAAGTCAATCATTCCAATAATCCTGCACGGGGCTACAGAGAAGGAGAGGAGGCTGAGGCAAAGTAGAATTTTACTTATTTTTCCCTAAAGAGTCCCAGAAAGTCTCAGGAAAGAGACCGCAGGTATTGAGATCAGGAGTCAAGTTTGAGATGGTGAAACAGAAGGATTGTCTAAAAGCCTTATAAGTTAGACCACCATGCTGTGCAGTTAGAGAGGTCTCACTCACCTCCATGCAGAACCACAGCACTCTAGAGCAGTGCTTCCCAAACTGTGGTCTCCAGGCCTCAGATCTGGGAACTGTGAGGAGTCAACCTTCTCCAGCCTCACTCCAGACCTACTGAATCAGAAGCTCTGGAGGTGAGGTCCAGTTGTCTGTGGCTTAGCAAGACTTCCAGGTGACTTTGATATATGCTAATTTTTGAAAAACACTGCTCAACGGTAATTGAACAAGAGAAGCTCTGGCCTTCTGAACCCAGACACAAGGATGCCATTTAAATTCAATACTGAAAACAAAAGAGTAAAATGAAAGTACTTACTGAGAGACTCCAGCTCCAGAAGAGCAACATTCACACATGCCCTTCAGACACTAGACTGTAGGATCTCCTACTGACTAAACCAACTAGCCCAGAGAAAAATAAACAATTAAAAAGTTGTGGGCTACCTGATTGCCCTTTAAGCCCACAGTGCTAACCAATTAGTTTTTAAGTGCCCAATTTGAGCATTAAAAGACATTGAACTGAGAAGTTAAATGAGATGAGAGAGAGGGAGGCAGTAAATGTTAGTTTGTATTAAAAGCCTTTTGGCACTATGGGACTTTTAAAAAATTTTGTATGTGATACTTTACAAAAAAATTTAAACAAATTTAAAATATGAATACATAACATTTTCCCAAATGTAAGCAGATCTCTTTCTAAGAAATGTCTGATAAATCTGTTGCTAAAAAGATCTTGGAAACACTCAGAGTTCGTTAAAAATTATAATCTGGTGTACTATTTTTCTATTGCTGCATAGAAAACCAACCCAAAATTTAGCAACTTATAACAAAACAATAAAATACTATTTTGTTCATGAATCTGCAATTTGGGCAGGGTTCCATGAAATTAACTTGTTTTTGCTCCACACAGCATCAGCTGGAAAGGCATGACTTGGTACCAGAAAACCTACTTTCATCCATGAACTACACGGACCCCCACATAGCACTGTGGTTATGTCTATGAATAAACAACCCACAAAAATGATATCTCTATGACTCATCCTTGAATGTTCCATAGGACCAATTCCTTTGTACTTCACTGGCCAAGTCAATTGCAAAAGCCTAAGTTCAAGGGGAGGAGCCCATTGGGTCCACTTTTAATGACAGAGTGATAAGGCTCTAAAATAGCACATGATATAAGAGATATAGCTATCTCTAGAAAATGCAGTACAACAAAGTCTCCCATTTGGCCACAATTTCTAGCTTTTCCACACTCATCTCTCTTTCCCAAAGAATCCCCTAGTCTCATCTTAGGGCATTTGGCTTAGGCTAGAGGCCCCATGTCTCATAAGCTAAACCAGACCCAAGTGTGGATCAGGCTCCTCAGGTACAACATCCTCAGGCAGAGGTTTTTAATTACCATTCTTCTCAAACCCAAACTTGCAAATTAAAGAGACAAATTATCTGCCCTTTCCATACCCAACATACAGGATCTGCATACTGCATAGTGTACGGGTATGGGTCCTTTGCAATTCTGACATCCAACCAATCACATGCTGCCAATTCCTTGATTGGAACTCAGTTCAACTCTTTAGGAGCTATCCTTCATACCTTCTGGCTATACCCTCTGGGTTCTTGATTCTACCTTATGAGTCATATTTTCTTTTCTATAAAAACTCACCTGTGTTAGCATTCTGCCTATTTCCTACACATAGAAATTTCAGAGACAAAGGCTTTTTTTCATTTTATACTGCCTCTGTGCTTTTCAGACCAAACCAATATAATTCTTTAAAAAATATTGTGGGTTTCCTGTGTATCAATTCATAAAACCCATATAAATTAAGTCCTATCTATAAATTCATAAATCTTTTTGTGTTAGTTCTTTCTCTACCTAGTGCTCCCTGGGAGACTTCTGGGACAAGATCTCTAAGACTCTTAGAAGCCTTGTTGGTAAAAGGACAGTATTTATAAATTATACACTTAGGGTCCTTAAGGAGCCTATTTTCTATCTGAAAATGTCTATGAGGTGCAATATTTATGTTTCTGAGGTCTTATCAAAGGATTTTATAGTCCTACCCTTGAGGGAACCTTGGGCCTGAAGTCCTCCTTAATTTAGAACTTGTTGACTAGGACTTGAACTTGTTGAGTATGGAGGTCATGTGAGAAAATAGTTTTTTCTTCAAACACACCAAGTCCTGAGTTTATGTTCAATGGTTTAGTCTTTAGCTAATTTCTCTTTCCTTACATTTTATCACCAGCCATGAGACAAAGCCAGGTGACATTTTCTGAATTCTTCTTGAAAATCTTCAGTTGTGTCATTGAATTTCTTTACTATTTTCCAAGTCGTTGTAAGTTATCAAGGTGCCAGAGTTTGTGCCACTACATGACAAATGTAGTGCTAGAGTTTTGTTAAATTTTCAATAACATCTTCCTTAGTTTCTTTCAAGCCCTCAATATCAGTCTCCCTTAAGCCACCTCTGCTTCTGTTAACTCTCTCCTCAAGGCCTGTAGGTTTCATTAATAACCTGTTGAAGGCCCTTGGAGCTTTCACCTGCTATCTGGTCTTGAAGTCAAAGCCAAATGTTTTAGGTTTTTGTTATAGCAAACAACATACTTCCAGGTGCCAAAATCTTTATTTGTCATCTATTGCTGCAGAACAAACTACTGTAGAATTTATTGGCTTAAAGCACCGACAATTATCTGTTTTGTTCATGAATCTGCAATTTGAATAGGGCCCATTTCTATGTCCCATGGTATCAACTGGGAGGGCTCAACTGGAGAATGGAAGGTCTAGTTTCAAGATGACTCCCTCATGTGAATGGCAAATTAGGACTGGCTGTCAGCTGGGAATTCAGACTTGGCAGTGTGGTGGGATGTAAGTTCATCTACATGTGGACCTCTCCACAGGCTGATTAGGCTTACTAACAGCATGATGTCTGGGTTGTAAGAGCAAAAGTCTCAAGAAAGTAAGATAGAAATTCATGGTATTTGCATGGAAAATCATGAATGGTCACTTAAGTCAGATGCTATTGGTTGAGGCCAACATAGGTTCAAGGAGAGGACATACATTCTGTTTCTCAACAAAGGAGTGAAGAACTCTAAAAGAGTGTATGGAATGGAAGCTATTGTTGTAGCTATGTGGCTATCAATATTACAAACTGACCTTCAGAAATGAAGATTTGGTAACATAAGTATAAGAAAATCAGTATAGATTATATGAAGAATTTCTACTAACCTATCCTCTTATTTAGAGTCTCTAAAGGGAGGATACAGTATGTAGCTGATGCATAAATTGACTGATACACTATTAGATACAGACTTCAACGGGTTTTCAACCACTCTGTAGTGAAAGGCTTCTCTAGAAGGAGATAACTAAGTTTTTGGCACTGTGCTCTTAGCAGAGTTCTAGTAGAAAGTCAGCATTCATTACATGTTAGGCACTCTTGAATCTCACACACACACACACACAAACACACACACACACACACCTTTGCTGCTATGCCAGCCTACCATTTGGTAATTATGCAGTCTATTCAAGACATATTCATTGAGCTCCTTCTATGTGCCAACATTATATAATACAAAAATGAATGAAGTATGGTCCCTCTCTTTTTGATATCACAGGTTAATGGGGGACACACACAGGTAAATAGATAACTGTAACATGTTTCTAAAGGAGCGTTCATTATACTGGCCGTATTATCAGAATCACAAACTAGCATATAGCTTAAAGTACGATTTTCCCCTAACTTGTTAATTAATTTGTATAAAAACTTACATAAGAGCTAAATGTATACATTTATTAAAATGAATTTATTGAAAAGAACAAAATTACATGAAATTGTAAGTCTCCCAGTAAGTAGAGTTGTTATATTTAGCAAATAAAAATACAAAACACTAAAATTTGAATTTTGTCTAAAACATGAATAATTTTCTAGTATTAGTGTCTCCCCTGCAATTTGGGGGACATAATGTAAGAAAATTTAATCATGGTTTATCTGAAATTCAAATTTAACTGGATGTCTTGTATTTTTTTGGGCAGCTCTACCAGTAACCGCAGGTTGTATGGCCACAACAACATTAACAAAGTAAAACCAATAAATAATGAAACAAAAACACTAACAATGTACTCTGGGAATTACAAATTTTAAAAAATACTAGAGTTAGAGAGCTTTGCTCATTTTTGTTTGCTAAAAACTGGCTGTATGTGGATTAGAGTTAGGTTAACCAAATCAAGGGACAATTGCCTGAATAAACAAAATTATGTTTAAGGCTGATTAGCTTTAAAGCAACAAACTTACAGACAATTAGTCTGTACAGCTCTTTCTAATCCATAAGGCAAAATTAACAATAAGATTTAAGATCATAAGGCAACAAATAATAGCAAATGCAATCCCAGGCAAGATTATTCACATTGTTTGCCAGAATCTGGTTCTACTTTCTTCTCTAGCCTCACACACATCATTTGGGTCATCAGACTCCATTTCTCTATATGAGAAATAAATGCTAACTGTGGTCTTATCTATTTTTCTAACTCATAAAGTTTGGTTAATACATTAAGTGACAAAATTGGGGCGGGGTGGGGGGAAAGACAGGTTAGAAATGTGATCAAATGGACTTGAAATCAAACATAGACAGAATATGTCTCTTGTAATCAGAAATACTCCAGACTCAAGAAACAACTGTCTTGTACCTCTACATAGATTGAAACAGTGGAAATTTGAGCAAATAATAATTTTCTTGATTTACTACATGACAGGAACATCAGGTGGCTGGCTAAATAATGCAAGACACAGAAAATTAATAAAAATTTGCCCATAGGCCTCCTCATCACAGAAATGGTGTCCCATTACAATTTCTTTTAAGTCTTCTCAGCTGAGGAAACAGAATGTCTTATCACAGTCACTGACAGTCTGAAAGCTGTCTGGGATACAGTGTGAGTCTTCCCATACATGGAAAATGGAAGCAGATTTTTCCCTTGGAGGTATTTATGGCAGGCATCAAGACTTACTTGGGATGTTTTTTAGTTCCTTTTAAATTAACAACACTTAATTTCTAAAACAAGAAATTCAGGAAATTAGTGGTCCTAAGTGATTGTGTCAATGGTGAAACCTTAATAATAAGGTTTCAATAGGCTTTTAACAAGGAAGGAAATAAAAGTTTACTATCTCACTCAGCCTTTGATCCTTGTCATGTGAAGCTCGGTAGAAACTGTGCCTTCTGCAAAGGCAAACCTTTCCAATTGCCAATCTCTCCAATTGATACAAGTGGGTTATAAATACTGCAATTCTTACTGCAAAATAAAAAAGAGCAAGCAAAAGAGAGAGAGAGATACAGGCAGTTTATAAATGTTTGTGATTTCTTCACCTTCTTATTTCAGTACTTTTCTCCAAGGTCCTACATAACAAATGAAGAGGAAAACTGGAAGAGCCAGAAAACCCTAGATTGAAAGATTGGAAGAAGGAAGAAGAGGAAAGAGAACCAAGCAGAGTTACAGACCTATTTGGAGGAGTTTAGCAAAGGTCAGATCAGAATCAAGGTACACTTTTTAGGTTATGTAAAATGAACTTTCCACAAAGATAGGGGAAGAAAATCAGTAAAATGTTTTGCTTAATGTCATGTGATGCTTTACTCACTTGCTATTTTTCAAGAGAGTTTTACACTAGTTACCAAAATAAATGAATAGATGCCATATGGATTTTTAGAAGAGGGGGAAGAGAAAGTAGCATAGATAATGCAGTCAAATTAGAGAGGGTCATAATATCCAAATTGTGGGAAATCAAGGCTCCTAACAAAATTATTTATAAACTTAAGAACTACTGGACCAGCTCCAGTAAAAGCCAGGTGGAAAGGGGGCAGAAAGAAATGTGCATACATTTAAAGTTGTTGATGTGTTCACATTCCTTTGAAGAACATGAAGCATTTATTAATCTCTTCTCCTTCTAAGGTCATTTTCATTATCATTATCATTCATCATTCCTGTTCAGTCTCCCTCCAATATCCCCCCATGGTTTGTAGAGTAGTAAAGTCTAACTTCTTAGTGTAGTTTTCCAAGTTTCCTATAATCTGATCCCAAGTTCTAGGCTCTTTTTCTATCATATCTACTCAAGTTCATTTTGGTAAACTACTTTTCTGATTCTTTACCTGAATTTATTATATTCCCTCTACTTGGAATATCCTTCCCTAAAGGAATGGGCTTAAATCTAGGATCCATTATTTGTTAGCTGGGTGGGCTTAGACATTATTTTATGTCTCAAAATCTCCTTGGTAAGACACAACTAATAATAATTTCTATACCAGAGATACTCTGTAAATATAAAATAATACATATAAAGAACTCAGCACAAGGCATAGTGTCTAGAAGTTGTATGATAGCTGCTAGCAATAATTTTTTTCTCTTATCCTATTAAAATCATTTGCATCTTTCCTTCAGCTTCATGGAATCTTTCCCAATCTGTACCTTACTTTCAACTGACATTTCTCTTTCGCTCTTCCATGCCCCATGACATTTTGCATTTGGCTTTTGATGTACTTTCTACATTCAAACTTGTTTTATAATAGGTTGGAACATATTTGTTTCCCACTAAAATGATAAACTTAATTTTTATCAGGGCAACATCCTGTTTATCACAGTGCTTCCATAACAGAATATATATTCTGTTATATATGTTGAGCATGGCACAATGCTAGCTGCAGAGGAGAAAAGGTCAGTTAGACCTCACCCCTGCCCTCAAAAGGCTTCTAGTCTAATGAAGAAATTCAACCTTTTAGATCTTCTTCTGTAAATATTGTTGAATTAAATTGAATCTGCTTTTCCAGTGTTTAAATTTTAAGAAGTGCTAAGCGTCCAAAGGCTCAGTTTGTTTTACCAAGAAGCACAGCCTGAGATGGAAATTGTGTGCAAATGATTTAAAGTAGGAGTATTTTCAGTGAGAAAAATCTGGATGGGTGCGGATAAAGCTGGGCAGAGATGTTTACAGAATTCTAGCCTCAGCGTCATCCCATGGGGAACTCTGGAGCAAGAATTGTGCCACAAAGTTTATCTTGCCTAGATATAAGGGATCTTGGATATTGTACCCTCTTCAACCCCCTACTATCTGATAAAATTGATTATCAGTGTAGGGAGAGCTTCTAAACCTTCCTGGCATTCCCATGATAGACAGGCCTCCAGAGAAAAATATGGGAATGAGCAAAGCAAGCTATAAAATCATGAGAAGAGAGGGAAATGTAGGGAGAAATAAGGGGCTGTGGATATGGAAACTAACATAATTGTTGGGGGTAAAGCTACTTTATCAATGATCTGGACATTGGGAAGAGAAAGATGTTTTGTTGTGTTTTTCCACCTTTTTCCAGTGGAGAGAGATTTGCTTCAAGGAGACAAGACTTTTGATAGTACAAGTAGTTGGAAGTTGTTGAAGGTCCAGAGGGCTTGGGGGTAAAAGGTAATTTATGTGCTAATGGAGGCAAGGGGAAGCTGTTGAATATATGCTAATTGGCTCAGAGCAAAGGAAACATGGAAACATCATATTTTAAATATGTCACCATCTACTAGGTCTCTTACTAACTGCATGAAGGCAGGAAGTTTCCTGGACTAAAAAGCAGTGTCCTAGTAGGAGGTCTCCATTACTGAGGATTATGGTGTTTTCCCTCCTTGTCTTCTCATTTTAGTATTACTGAAGGTAAAGTGCAGCTCCCAGCAGCAGGAGGCTTTGGGGCTTTCTTTTGGGTTTGCTTGTTTTTATATTTTTAATATCCATAGGGTTTGGGGTTTATTGAGTGGAACTCCTATTGTAATTCACTAGAGCCTTTCCAGACTCTCAGCATCTAGAGCAGCCAAGAATCTTGTGGTTTTCTCTTAGTTGTCCTATCATGCACTTCTGGGGGACCCACATGATAAAAGGCAAAAAAGCATAAAGGAAAATCCTTACATATCGTTTTTTTTTAATTTAAAAAATCAATTACATAAGGACAGGATGAGAAATACATGGCTTGACTGCACTTCCTAGGGAAAAATAAAAGGCCTGGGGCTTTAGACCACAAGTTCAATAAAAGCCATGAATATAACGCTACTGTTTTAAAAGCTAATGCAAACTTAGGCTGCAATGACAGAAATACCATTTCTAAAGCATGAGAAGTTATAGTTTCAGGGTTTTCTGCCCTCCTCAGGCCACATCTGGCTTACTGAATTCTTGTGATGGAGGAGAATATCCAGAGGAGAAAGTCCTGGATGGTGAGACATCTGGAAATTAAGTCAAATGACCACTAACTGAATGAACTAGAGATTTTTGCCTTGAAGGGAGGGGACAGCAGAGGAGGGCATTAGGAAAAAACAGGGTAATTCTCTTCAAATAATTAGGAGTGGCACTGGGAAAAACCAGAAGGTTTTTTTTGTTTTGTTTTGTTTTTTGTTTTACTTTATCTAATCTAATCTAAAACATCATTGTTCAGAATAAGGGGAAATGGGGCAATGTTATAGAAAGGAAGATTGAGGCTTATTATCAGAAAGAACTATTTAGGAATTATAAATGCCTAACACCGGGCCAGACTTACTCAAAAGCGATGAGTTTCCTGTTACTGAAGGTGTTCAAATAAAAGTTGAATGGTACTATGAAAGGATCACAACATGGCAAAATGGTTCTAGAAGTTTTCTCCACTAAATAACGGATTGGACTCAGAATCTTTAAGGAATGTGAGAGTAGGCTAGAGATTTAAGAGCTAAATATGCTGGGGGTAAAGTGAGAGGAGGTATTAGTTTTCTTCTTGCAATTTGGATTTACTGTACATTATATATTAAATGCAGACTATGAGCAACACAGAGAAAATTCCTCATTAACCTATCAAGAATTGTTTAATATTTGTAGACTTCCTGTTCACAAAGGATTATTTTGAAAACTTTTTTCTATATAGGATTTTATTCTCATTGACTGGAACAAACCTGGTATTACCATAAAACTATGAATTTTAGAATTCACTTTTATGCCCCAAATCTTATTATCCAATATAATTTTTGTTGGATGAATGTCTAAATTGCATCTGAAGTTATAGTATGTCAAGGCCATGGTCTTTTTTTTATAAAACAATTGACTTTATCACCATGACTGAATTGATCGATACAGTAAGATCAACCAGTTTGGGCAACCACTATGACGGAGTTTCTTAAACAATCAAATCATCAAATATTTATTTATCATTTACTTGTAAGAAGCTATAGGGAGGCCAAGTTACTGATGATATGCCTGGGTAAATACATAAGAGCATGCAAAAAATAAAGTCAAACAAAAAATCTCAATACTTGTATGAGACAATAAATTTGCCATAGAGCATTTGAAAATTAATCACCAAATTGAATTATGTGTCCAGGAATTTCATGTGCACCTTTAGTATAGGGTGGTTAGATAAGACTTTAAAAAGGAAGTGGAAAGGAATACATACATTATAGCAGCATTATTTACAATAGCCTAATTATGGAAACAGCCCAAGTGTCTATCCATTGATGAATGGATAAAGAAGGGGTACACACACACACACACACACACACACACACACACACAGGAATAGTACTCAATCATGGAAAAGAATGAGATCTTGCCATTTGCAATGGCATGGATAAATCCAGACAGTGAAATAAGTCAGTCATAAAAAGACAAACACTCATATGTATAATTTAAGCAACAAAACAAATGAGAAAAGGGAAAGTGGGTGGATGGGAGGAACCAAGAAACAAACTCTTAAATACAGAGAACCAAGTGATGGTTACCAGAGGGGAGATGAGTGGAGGGATGGGTGAAATAAGTGATGGGAATTAATGAGTACACTTGTGATGAGCACCAGGTGATACATGGAATTGTTAAACCACTATATTGCACACCCAAAACTAATAGAATACATTAAAAATAAAATAACATAATAATAATAATAATAAAATAAAAAGGAAACAGGGTTTGTGACAGGCTTTGAAAAATGCATGACACTTTCCTTGACAGAAAGAAGGGCATATCAGGTACAATGGCATTAAAAAAAAAAAATAAGAAGGACAATGGCAAAAAAAAACACTTAAGAAAATATAATTAATAATTTGCTTAAAGGCAAATGTTTGTGGGAGGCATTATAAATGTTGCTTACAAACAGAGCTTTGGTTAAGCCCTATCTCTAGAACCATGTAACCTTTGGGTAGCTATTCAAATCTGCCCAAGTTTCTACTTCCTTATGTGAAAAATGGACATAATACCCACTTGGTTGTGACAAGGATGAAATTAGATTATACAGCTCAGTACTTGACAGATTGAAAAGATTCAAGTCTTCTATAAGTAATAGTACTATTGTCTGAAGGTTTGTGTGCCAGCCCACCAAATTCACACATTGAAATCCTAATCCTCCAAGGTGATGTGAAGAGATGGGGCCTTTGAGAGGTGATTAGGTCATGAGGCAGTATCTTCATGAATGGGATTAGTGCCCTTATAAAAGAGGCCCAAGAGACCTGTCTTGCTCCTTCTGCTGGGTGAGGTTACAGGTAAAAGAGGCAATCTAGCAAATGGGTCCTCACCAGATACCAAATCTGCAGGCACTATGATCTTGAACTTTCCAGCCTCCAGAACTATGAGAAATAAATGTTTGTCCTCACGAGCCACACAATTTATGGTATTTTTGTTGTAATAGCCAAGTAGACTAAGACCACTAGTGTTAATATTATTTAAAATAGAATATGAAATGAAGTCTGCAGAGAAACCTGACCAATGGGTTTGGAGTTGAAGTTATTACTAAAGGGCTCAGAATGAGAGAGGAGAAACAGGACAGTGATATTTTAGAAAGATGCACCAGACAGCTTTGCATGCAAATGATTGGTGGGATGGACTGGAGTGGGGTGAAAAATGAATTAAAGGCAAAGCAAGTGCACAGAAAGATATTGACATGGTACCTAGCTGGTGTTGTAAGCATCTGGATAGCAGGGGCATATGGAGTTAGAAGTCAAAGCAAGAAGACATCAAATGGGTAAAAATAGAGATTATCTAGACATGGAGAGAATCACACTTGTAAATCAAAGTTGATTGTTCAGTTTAGAGCTTAGAAGCTGAGAACGTTAGCACTAGCAGTAGAAACCGTGAAGTTAGGATTGGAAAAAGATTCAGAAAGAGAATGGAGATTACAGTTTTATGCCTACAAAGCCAGTGATAACATCAAAATGCACCTATGGAAATGATCTTTAGAAACCCACAGATTTTTTTTTTAACCCAGATTTGCCTTAGAATTGAGCGACAGCAGAGAACCAGTTAAACACACTGATGTGCTCCTTTGTACAATAACATAATTTTTTGCTTTGATCTAAATAGAAACAGTGGGACACATTGGGGAAGAGATGCTCTAGACATTAAAAATGAAACTACCTCAGTGAAAGCTGCATAGGCCTTGTGCTTCTCCGCAAGGTTACTGACTGTGAGATGTGAAAAATTACATAAAAAAGCCAACTCGCCATGGTTGGTAAATAGCAGAAACATAAACATTTCTCTGGGATAAGCAATACAGATCACATGGAAAGTGGAGTCCCTTAAATCGTCCAGTTTAAAGAAAAAGGTGATGGAAAGTTTTCTCTGTGCTGAAAGAATTTAAAAAAAAAAAAGAGGAAAGAGTTTTAAAAGAAAGGCTCCAATGTGTATGCTTCTAATTACAATATTATGAACAAATGTTTTATAAATAAAAACAGAGGTTTTTAACAATGGCCCAAATACTGACGTCGTATATATACATGGTAAATGTGGAATTTTTAAAAAATAGAGAATAATTTAACAGGGACATTGATACCTAAGAACAAGTTATTTTGTTCATATAATTACTTTGAGAATTTACTTACAACACAAAATAGGAACTACTCAAAGTGTTATTTATGGGACTATTATACAAGTTTCTCTGAAGTTAAGAGAGGTATATTCTCTCTGTGACAGATCGAAGTTTATTATCTTTCAGTCAAGAGAAACACATAAAACTCCTTAAAATTATGCTATATGGGGGATATTATATCCTAATATCTTTAAATTTTATGCTTCACTTGATTGATAACCTCTAAAGAGGCTGCAAAAAGAAAAACATTTTTAAAGACTGCTTCACAGCCTCCCCTTAAACAGGCAGATGAACTGTGAAATTTTGTTTCAAGATTTCATTGGTTATGTATTAAAATATATGAAAGATTATTACCTCTATAGGCAAAATGGAAAACTTCCTGCTATTTCAACAATTATTATTTTTGAATACTGGGAAGTTTGGTTTTTGTCAGCAAATGGGAAATGATGAACACATTCAGAGTAAAAGTACTAGAGAGGCAATATAATTTATATTACCTGAATGGTAAAACAGGACTGGATTTCAGTTAGCTTGGGATAGCCAATCTTACTCATTCTTTTTTCTCTTGTTTTTGCTTCTTGCACAATATGACTATAAATGCAAAGTTCCAATGACACCGTTTAGGAATAAACACCCTCTCGATGCTTCATCAAGTTTCTAAAGATGGTAGAAAATGAAAAGGGAAACCATAACCAAAATAAGGCAAACATGTTTTTAAAAATAATCTCTTCTTTGCTTACGTATTTTTTAGAAAAGAAGGAAAAGTAAGATTTTTTCAAGCACATGTTCTAGCCTGGGAATGCAATTTGGAAGAATGTTTTTAGATTAAAATCAAAGCAAACAAATAAAATTCAAAGGTAGGGTGTGTAACCTCACAAAACAATGACATTGAGTCACTCATGTTTCGACGTGATACAGCACCACATGACTTCAGCAATTTTCAAGACAGAAACTCCGAATTCATGGTAGTAAGTTAGGTGAGCTGCTCAAATCTGGTGAATTGACTTTGAAATTCTCATTAGGTATCAGTGTAAAGTTCAAGGGTAAGTTCAAGTCTCAGTGTACATTCAAGAATTTTCTCTTCTCTACACCCCTTATTCCAACTAACTCTAGGTGGCGTTACAAATCATAAAGAAACAGAGTTTTTTCAGGATTTTATGTTATCAGTCATAGGAGAGACTTTTCTTCGAGACTGCCAATGTTCACATATACTAGCGCTCACATACTGGAGATCAACATAGAAGGTAAGACGTAGAAGGGGGCTTCTCATGGAAATTAACCTCTACTCGTTTTTTCAGCAAACAGCTTTGCTGTCAGAATAGCTTAGGGTACTGCCACACGAAAATCAGAAGATCTTGCTGGGCAAAAGAAGTAATAAAAGAGACTAGAAAATCTCTAAGAAGCATAGAAAATCCAACCCTCTCTTTGGAACAATGCTTCCTGTCTAACAACACTGGATAGGTTAACATCCTGGTGTTGATGTTGGATCATTGCAGATTTTAAAATCTTCAAATCTCGAGGCACCTGGGTGGCTCAGTCAGTTAAGCATCCAGCTTCGGCTCAGGTCATGATCTCATGGTTCAGTTCGTGGGTTTGAGCCCCACGTCGGGCTCTGTGTTGACAACTAGCTCAGAGCCTGGAGCCTACTTCGGATTCTGTATCTCCCTTTCTCTCTGACCCTCCCTTCTTCGCGCTGTCTCTCTCTGTCTCTCAAAAATAAATAAAACATTTAAAAAAAATTTTTAATCTTCAAATCTCATGACAATTACCAGGAAGAGTTTCATGCAATTCAGAGCCTGCCTATTCACAAGATTCCTTACCACCAATATCACTGTTAATGTAAGATGAGGGTCTCATGAGTACTACACGGAACACTTTGGAAGATCATTCATCTACCAAACAATTAGGAGCAAAATGGCATATTTAAATAAGCAAGCAGAACATTTGACCCATCTACAAAGGCAGGTAGAGGTGTCACCCGGAAAAAAATTGGAAACCTCACCAATGAATCTGTCATTGTGACACTTAGCATTTCAACCTTTGATTAGAATGATCTCTATACATATTTGTTTTATCTCCCTAGTAAGCAATGTGCTATTATAGAAAGCACCCAGAATTATAGTCAGAAATATTAGTGTTTATACATCACTGCTTTGCCACTTCCTAGTTGCGTGTTCTTGTTAAGTTTCTTAACATTTTAACACGCCCATTTGTTAAAAATGAATGGAAATGCCCACTTTGAAGAGTTGTAATGAAGAATAGAGACAAGAGAAATGAGCACCTAGAATTGTATCTGATCACAAATTCCTGCCAGATTTAATGTTACTCACATCTAAGAAAATCATAGGCAATCCTCCAAATCACCTTTGTTAATGGTATATTTAACTTCCTCATCAAATACCTAACACAGAAGCAGCAAGTCCACATCAAGTCAGTATTAATTGCATGTGTCCAGCATTGAGATTGGGCAAGAAATGGCCAAAACAAAAAGCAAGGCCAGAAAGCAGAAATGATTCTAAATAAGTAGAGCAAATTATTCTCTTCTCAGTCCTATGAAGGCAGTTCTTTTCTGCCAGGAAAAGGCCAGGACTCCTTTTCTTTCCATGGTCTAGACTATCACTGTCCAATAGAACTGTCCAGATGATGAAAACAGTCTATATCTGTGCTGTCCAATAGGGCAGCCAGCAGCCACATATGTCTATTCAACCCCTGCAGTGTGTCTAGTATGACTGAGAAGTTCTAATTCTATTTAATTTTTAAAAGTTTAAATTTAAAAACCCACATGTGTCTAGAGGCCATTGCATTACACAGTACAGGTCTAAATGTCAGGAACAAACAAAAATATATTAGATAGAGGATAAATACTGATCTGAGCAAACTTGAGTAGCTGACTTTATCATGTTAGGTTGAAATTTTCAGTGGTGGCCTCTGATGCATCTTTTGGGTGACTTATTTCTGTCTCTGTTGTTATGTCTCATTCTAACTTGTAGCTCAGTTCCCTCTTATTTAAGCCAGCAATTGACTTGCTTTCTTAAGACAGTGTTCCTACAAAAATGGGCAGAGATCTCTCCCACTGGCTTTACACTTTCTTTGTAGACTCCCCAAAAGGTCTTGTTTCTATTTTTATACATTCCTATTATATAGACATATATATTATGCATTGTATATGTATCATTTATATATATATACTAACACGTTACTATGATATGCATATATATACTAATACATACCATACTACATGTTACTACACTACATACTATTATCTCTATCGCCATGATTAAATTTGCTGGGGTTTTTTTTTTTTTTACAGACTACATTCCTACAAAAGTTGGAGTTTCCCAGTCTGAGCTAATCCTAACTGAGTGGTCCAACATAGCAACACATCCTAAAATCCTTTTCTTTTCCCCCAGTGGGGCAATATGAAACCCAAGCACCCACATCAGAAATGACAGATGTTGCTTATTGACTATGGCACTCTTTCCTACTGGGTCTTCGTAAAGCTTCTGAATCCTCCTTAACACAACTTTTAAAAAGTAACAGCAAAAAAAAAACTTAACAGCAAATTTACTGTCTCTGACATATGATATCAAATATATATATGATATATATATACATGTATTATATATATATGATATATATTTTTTTACCCCAGAATGAGTTCTTACCATATAAGGTTGAAAGCTCCAAGGATTAAGACAGCCTTTGTTCTCCCTGTTCAGGAGTCATGGTTTGGGAAATAATGGTAAATCTGACAGTGCTTCTTTCAGGAGGCCCTTCGGGTTTGCATGAATACAAAACTTTTGGCAGCCTGCTCTGGCATGGCAGAACTCCCCACACATATTCGTTAGGACATCCTCTTGGACTTGACCTGACTAAGCAAGAAATCCTAAATATTAACATTGCTGCCAAATGCAGGTTGAAAGAGTCACTTGCTGACCCTTAGCTAATGACTAGATATTTCTTGTTGGCTCATAAAAAGTGAGAAATTTTCTACCACGATCCTGCTCTTTTCACTGGGCCATTTTAGAAGTGAATTTCAGATGCTACTTGTAGTTCAGAAGCAAGATTCAAAACTGAGTTGACCTTTTTGGACACTCAAATTGAAAGCGGAATTAGATCAATTAACTTCTAGGTACATATGACAATCTTTCGTATTTTAGTCAGAGATAGGGATATCACAAAGGACACATGGCTCCCATAAACTCACTGTGTTTCTCTGTTTTACAAGAAGGAAGGAGGGAGGTAAAGAGGGACTGAGAAGGGAGAACATAGGAAAACAGAAAAAGATGAAAAGACTAATGCTAATGAATGCTTTTTTCCGCTTTCTTACTACAGTTTTTGAAGACTGTTCCTCAAATCATGAGTTCACAGATTTAGTCATTCATTTTTATTGTTATTTTATCATTCACTCTTGTTGGTTGTGAATGTTGCACAATTAGCACATTTCTGAAAGCCCCATGGCCATGTCCTCAAGCTTCCTTCTCAGTTCCTGGAATTTACGCTGTAGGACCTCAGCCCTATTTCTGTCTGTGGTTTTGATTCCAGCTCAGATTCTGACTACAGAGACATCCCCTCTCCGTGGCGAATACCTTTTTCTCCTTGTGGTGATGTTTCCAGGCCAGCTTGAGGAGTCATAAAGTGCTGTTAAAACAGTCATCCCTCTTAGTCTGTCCTTGGTAGTCATCACACAGTATTGCTATTGTCCTGAGGCTGGAGGCTGAGGTGAAGACTGAATCGGAAAGTTGGTTTTAGTATCCCAGCAGGGCCAGGGAAAATAAATCCCTGAGCAAGAATATGGCTTGGTGTCAAGCAGCTGGAGAACCGGCCCGTGAACAGGGTCCAGGGGCAGATTATTTGGGTGAGTGTGCATGGCTACCAGACATCAGTTTCATTTGACTAATATGTTCTTTTCCATCCAATTGAATGGATTACCACAGTGTCAAATAAATAATGTGTTGCCACATTTGGCCCAACAAGAAAAATACTGGGTATCAATAAGCAAGTGTAAGACCACATGAAAGCCTGACTGTGTTTGAGAAAAACAGGAATAAGCCTTCAGGTATCTTGAAATGCAGACATTTTTCTTGTCAAAATGCTCTAGGAGCCAAATGTGTGGAGCCCCTGCTGCTGTGACAACACTCTGGTCTCTGAAGCTCATCCAACATGGCCACAGACCCAAATTAAACCCTAGGTATTTATGAAGGCTGCCACAAAGGTGGGACAATGCCTCATTACCCAATTCAGAGTGCATTCAGTCAATGTTTATTGAATGCCTGCTGGTTGCCAGGCACAGAGGTGGCATCTCAGGGTGGCAGGGAGGATCATCAGGGTTGAGAAGAAACAGAAAGTGAACAAGGCACAAACTCCTGGCTCACATTCTAGTGGAAGACACAAACACATATTCAGATGATTCTTGTATCATTCAGAAAAGTGCTATAATAGAAATATTGGCAAACTGCTAAGGAAGCAAAAGATAAGAATAGGTCAGTCCACTGCAAGACAGAAAGCACGGGGAGTGTCTTCATGAAGTGATGACATTCAGGTTCCGCCTTTCCATACGCTATTTTAACACAACAGTATTCTTGGAATGTATAAAATGTGCATTATAAGCTATAATAAATCCCCCCAAAACCCTTCTTTCTGTAACACAAATTAGCATCAATCGTATTTTATAACTGAGTTAAAGGAATAATAAGAAAAACAAGACAGGAATAATAAACACTGCCCTCAGCATTTTACACATACTGGTTACTTCAACTCTCATGATATTTCTTCGCTGTACGTACTCTCTTTACTTTATGAACGTAGAAATAAGGCACAGAGAAGTTAAATAAATTGCCCAAGTTCACACTACAAGGTCAAACACTGTGCTAGATGCATTATACTACGGCTCACTTTATTCTCCCAATACTGTTTTTTCTGATCTACTACATACAGTTATTTCAGCATGGGGGTAGGTGTGGATAAGAGGCTTAAGGGCCTAAAGCTTAGAGAGATTTAGTTTCCTTTAAGAAACATCTTTCAAATAGAAGACAAAGTATGACTATTAACCCAGTGGTATGGAAATACATGCATAGTGTATTTAAGGCAAATAGAAATATTATATACATCAAGGGCTTGACATTCATCCTCTAGAAATGAGGATCCATTCACACGAATAACATCATTGGAGTTATATATATTATATATTTATTTAAATGTTAAAGTGGTACTTTGAATGGAATAAAGGAGAGAAGGGAAATAGGAAAGACTGCTTCCTGGCTCCTGTATTGATATCAGTCAAGTTGGTGGCCATTGGCCAAGGGGATGGATTTGAAAGACATTCTGGAAGTAGAATCAAGAGAATTTAATGACTGGTCTGGTGAGAGATGTATGGTGTATTGGGAGAACTAAAGGCCCACCCTAGGTCTCTCACTTTGACCCCTACACTGGAATATACTGATGCCACCAACCAAAATAGGAAAAGCAGAAAAATTGGTAGGTTTGATGAAAAAAAAAATAATTGGTTTGCATGCACTTAGTATAAGGGGGGCTCCTAAGGGGGAAGTATCCATTAGACAGCTGAATATACAGTTCTAGAATGATCCACTAGCCCATTTTTTTCTCACATGTGGACAACTACCTAGCATTTGGGGACATTCCTTGGTGGAATAGTAACATCACAGCTGGCATGTCTTTATAGGCCTGACTTGGTGACAGACACTTCTAACAATCATATATTAATCTCTACGACAATCCTAACATGAGGGTACCCTATTATATCCATTTCAGAAATGAGAACACTGTACCACAGAGAGCATAAATCACTCTTCCAAAGCAGCACAGTTGGAGGAGCCCCAGAGACAAAATTCTTCCCTTCCCTCTGTAAGCAGCATTTCCCACATCTGTGATTTCAGGCTCTTATGGCTAAAATTCCATTTCTCAAAGTTTTTTCACCTATTCTGAGAAAAGGAAAAAGAGGGTTGCAGATTCAAGTGCAGGTGAAAGCCCACTGCATTTTGTATTTCCCTGCCCTTTGGCCTCTATAAAAGGGCTTCTTGACTTGGAGCTGGTGCAGCACAGTTAATCTCCCAGTGCTTTGTTTTCCTTCTCTGTAGTATGGGATGACAATAGCCCTTCCTCCCTAAGATGGTTGAGAAGATTAAATGGGTTCATACATCAAAAGTGCTTATCCCTGGTACAGATACGTGTTCTAGAAATGTGAACTAAGAAGATGACAAGCCAATGAGAACAATGATGGTGATGGCTATCTACTTGTCTTTGCATTATTTTCCCCAGTGGTTTCAAGAAGAAATGACAGGTCAAACTCTGCCCTTCTTAGCACAATGAGAGAGAGAGACAGAGAGAGAGAGAGAGAGAGAGAGAGAGAGAGAGAGAGAGAGAGAGAGAGAGAAATACTATTAGTTGTCAAGGTTTTGACGGTAGAGGTCTCTGAAAAGTAGGGAAGGTAGTACTTTGTGGCCGATTGAGAAATGAGAGACAGGGACCTGACGGTCAGAAAAGCTTATTCTTCCTCAGTTAGTCTCCAATCATACCAAAGGGGATAAAGCGAGTGAGGCCTCATGAGACAGGATTAAAGGACACAGAAACCCAAACACTCCGGTAGCAGGCAGTCCTATTCAGCACCAGCAAGAGACTGGACTGGGTCCGTTAAGAAGAGAGATTCAAGAGGATCAGTCCAAGTGCAGGACAGCCTTTGTTTGGACTTTTAAAACCTAGGAGGGGAAATGCTTGAAACATAAAAGACCAACTTGGACCATCTGGTTCTGTAACAGTCCCCCATCAACACGTCCGCACTTGATGAGACCAATATAATAAATGAGGATAGATGTGTTTTGCTCCTGTCAACAACCATACGAGAGGAAAGATAAGAGAAGCTTTTGAAATCATAGAGATCTTTTGGCTTTAGCTATTCCAGAGGCAATTAGTTCCATATGGGAAGCAAATCCATGCGGATAGATTTAACTATCAATTCTGTAGCTGCTTATCAAGAGGCAGTATATTTTGTAACACAGCACAAAAGCCAGATCCTGTTACAGTGACACCTGCTTTCACCCAGGCTGGACAGCAATGTATTAGTCTTAAGTCTCTGATATTCCATGTGTCAACTTGTTTTATAGAAATGAATTAATTGTCCCTGGAATTGATATTAATAATGATAAACTGCTTTCTAAAATAAGCTAATGCAGAATGACGCTACTTTCATGAGACTCTAAAATGTTTAAAACACAACATAATAAGTCCAAACACTTCCTCTTATGCCACAGTAAGAGCTAAGTGATTCACTGAGGAGGACTCTCAGACTTTTCTGTTCTCTGATGGAACTTACAGGGGGTAATCCTCAAGAAAAGAAATAATTAGATCACAGATCATTCATTTGTCTATGCTACCGCAAGCTTTCCCTTATAAGCATCCTGTTCCCATTCTTCCACTTGAGAGAGAAAGAAAAAAAATGGAGAGGGTAAAAAAGAGATAGCAAAATAAAGAAGAAATAAAGGATGGAAAAAGCAAAGGGAAAATGCAGGGGGGGGAGGGGGAAGAAGAAGCAGAAAAGAAAAAGGAAGAGAGAAAATCCAACAACATCCTCCCCCTGCACTCCATTCCTTCCATGCTCTTGAAACTGATTTCCCTTTCATAACAGCACACTCATGTGCATGGTGAAGAACAACAGGGGACAGAAGCAATGGTGACAGGAGTTGATCTTGACAGGTAACACAATTCTCAAAGCCAAGGAACCTCAAGACCCACAGGGTTTGTGAAAATATCCATAGGACGGACCCAAGCCTTCAGGATTTGGCAAAAACTTCAACCCATTATTCAAACATTTTGTGCTAAGTGAAGTGCAGTGCATTTTGTCAGGCAGTTCCCCCTTAATTTCCAAACCCATGTGTATTTCCAAGGGAATGTGATCCATATGTTTCTAATTCATTTACATTTAAATCATCATAATGCTGTTTTGCTGAGCTATTTGATGTCCAAGAAGACTATGAGGCCTTTTACAAGCCCCTTAAAAGGTTTTCTCCTTTGAACCTACAAGTCATGGTTTTCCTGTACAGAATGTGAATTAGAATAAAGAAAGGTTATAGCTTCTCTTCAAACTAAATTCCTCTGTATTTAAATGGATAATAATAATGACAACCATTAAAATAATGTGATCTCAGAGGCAACCTGACATATAAATTTAGAAAAATCTATCAGTTGAAAAAAAAGTTCCAGATTTTCCAATGCAACAGCCATGAATAATAATAGTTAGATTCTGCTCTGTTTGCAAATTAAGTTAAAAATATTTATTTGCTTTTTAACCACCTGATTCTTCTAAACCCCAACATAATTTCTTTCAGACTCTGAACACATTTGTGGATGCTAATTGAAGCTATACTCTAATTCTTTTAAAGAAAGTTTTCAATGTCTTTGTGCCATAATCGTGTAAATCCTCAATAAATTTTTGAAGCACTAAAATATTGACTGATTCTTTAAAGGGAGCAATCACAATACTATCTACCATGTATTAGGCACATTGATATTAGTGAGGCACAGTAGTGGATGCTTTACATACACTACCTAATTTAATATTTGTTAGATCTCTGAAAGTTTATCAGGATTGCTACCCATTTCATGAACACAGGAAACAGACAAAATTTAGACAAGCTACTTGATTTAAGGACACTTGTTCATAGTCACACAAGTAGTAAGCGGAAGAACACACATCTAGAACACTGAACAGGGGTGTAGCAGTTAGCAACTACTACTTTTGAAGCTTCCAAAAGGGCCACTCATGAGACATGAGGAGGAGTCTGTAAAATGTAGTATCAATGTCTTTCAGGAGTGCCTGGGTGTCTTAATCAGTTAAGCATCTGACTCTTGATTTCTGCTCAAGTCATAATCCCAGGGTCTTGGGTTCAAACCCCATGTCTGGCTCTTCACTAAGCATAGAGTCTGCTGAAGATTTTCTCTCTCTCTCTCCCTCTCTCTCTCTCTCTCTCTTTCTCTCTCCCTCCCTCCCTCCCTCTGCCCCTCTCCTCTCCTCTAGGTCTTTCTGTCTCTCTAAAAGCAAACAAACAAACAAAAATTCCTACTATCTCCCAGCTACTGTGCTAAACACAGTGGAAAACAAAAACAAGCAAACATCATCCTTTTACTCAAAGAGCTCTGAGTCTCACCATCTGAAAAGATGGTAAGTGTCAATGCAGTGTGATTCTGTCCTATAATTAGAGACCAGAGGTGAAGTTGTATGAAATAATGTTGGAAGATGGGATTTGGGGTTCATTCTAAATATATGTATACCAATAATAAATATAAATATACATAGGCCTAAGCCTGTCCCCTCAGTGTCTTTAATATATATTGGTCTCTTCTCCTAAGATGTTTGGAATTTATCCTGAAGGCAAGGACCAGGTGTTTTGTTTTCTCGGAAGAGAACCTTGCCAGTAGTGCAAAGAATGGATTCAGAGACACTTATGATAGAGAGGTCAGCTAGGTGTCTGTTTCAATAATCTAGCGATGGATACAAGGCAGTGGGCTGGGAAGAATAATTATAGAGATCCTTCCATTTCACATTTTCTAAATCACTTTACAACACTTGGCCTTTTAAACAGTAAGAAAAGCTCATTTTGCAGTATTTGTGGAAAACTTGAATTTCTCTCTCATTTCCCAATGTAATGTCTATGCACCCACAGACATACACAACCGGTCATCTATACTAAACACTAGCCTAATGACCATGTAAGCAGAAATGCTTCTTTCTGGATAACCATTTCACACAGCAATGATTTTACACTGGGTTTTGTCTTTCTCCATTGATACTGAGAAACTGATCTAATGTAATGACTTTCCAAGAGAAAATAAACACCTCCCAAATTAAAATGGTCAAAAATATTTATATAAATGAAAGTTTTTCCCCATTTCCTTAATAATATGTCATCAGCAATGCCATCATTACATATTTTGAGTATGTGGTCATTGATTGGACAAGAAGTCCCAAAATCTCTGCCCATCCAAACATCCATCTCTCTTCACTTGCTAGTTTGAATTTCCCTAAAAAGCCTTAACTTATGTTATTTAAAAAAAAAGGTATTTAGGTCTTTTTTTTTATGATTTAGGACTTGAGTTTTGAGGGAAAAAGAGAACTCTTTAAGTAGCTCATTAATACTTGAACCTCAATTATCATTTGTGAGTGACAAATGATATAATTGAATTAAATATATATAATCCAATGCCTTTTTTTGAAAGTTCACTTATTTTGAGAGAGATAGAGAATAAGCAATGGGCATAGAGAGAGGGAGAGAGAGAATCCCAAACAGACTCCATACTGTCAATGCAGAGCCTGACAAGGGGCTCAAACTCATGAACTGTGAGATCACGACCTGAGCTGAAGTGAATTGAGGAATCATGACCTGGGTCAAAATCAAGAGTCAGACACTTAACCACCATGTGCCCATAATCTAGTGTCTTAAAAACCTCCTTTTTCCCCTCTTCCCAAAGTCTCTAACTTGAAAATATTTAATTTGCTACAATATTTGCATTTGTTCACTTCTCACGATCACCCCTACTATCACCTTTTCATTTGGACCTTGACTCTCAACTCTCATTCTTGTCCTGCTATAAGCTCTTCTCCACGTAACAACGAGAACAATCATTTTAAAAAATAAATTAAGTGATGTCACTTCCTTATATAAAAATTTTCAACAGCATATTATTGCTCCTCACCGTACGTAGAATGAAAGTAAATCTTTGCAATCTGGGGCCAGCCCAGCCCCCAGCCCCACCTGGCTGGCTTTTCTCCCCGCCATAAGCTCCAGCCACCCTGCCTGTTCGCTCATGTTGTACCCTTAAGCTTAAATCTTGCCTCAGGTGTCACCTCCTCAGAGAGACCTCTCACCACTCCAGATAAAGCACTGAGTATCCTGACTCATGAGGGAGGGAAATAAATGAATAATCACAACTAGAGTGTGTTACACACACACATGAAGAGAAAAATATTTTTTTATTTTTTTAATGTTTTATTTATTTTTGATAGAGAGAGACAGAGCATGAGGGGGGAGGGGCAGAGAGAGAAGGAGACACAGAACCAGAAGCAGGCTCCCGGCTCTGAACTTATCAGCACAGAGCCTGATGCGGGGCTCGAACCCACGAGTGTGAGATCGTGACCTGAGCTGAAGTCGGAGGCTTAACCCACTGAGCCACCCAGGTGCCCCGAAAAATAGTTTTATAACACTTTTCTGTGAGTGAAATATCAGTCTCCTATTGGACTGGAATATAAAATGCATGTTTTCTGGGTCTCAATCAGGTAAGTGACCAACATGATAGCCCCTTACAGCATGTGCATAAATTCTATCACGTTGCCTTGGTTTCCTTCACTGCCCTTCTCACAACCAGAGATCTGGCTAATTTATGCCAACGTGTTTTTTGAGAATGTAAGCACCTTAAGATTAGGACCTCATCTCTCTCACATATTTCCTTCCAGCATCTAGAACTGTGCCTAACATAAACCAAATTCTAAAGGAACCTTCATTCAAAGGGTGTCTGATTGATGATTTCATGGTTCATTTTATGTGTCCACCTGTCTAGGCCACAGTAGCCAGATATTTGGTGAAATGCCAGTCTTGGTGTGACTGCAAAGGCAGCTTTTAAAATGAGATTCACATTTAAATCAGTAGACTCTGAGTAAAGCAGAATACTCTCCATAATAGGGGTGAGCCTTGTCCAATGTGTTGAAGCCTTAGGAGAAAAAGACTAAGGTCCCCGAAGGAAGAAGGACTTGTGCCTCCAGACTGCCTTTGGACACAGGACGACAACATCAATGCTTCTCTGAGTCTCTATCTGCTCCTCTGCCCTTCAGACTACCTACCCTCACAACGGTGTGAGCCAATTCCTTCAGATAAATCTCTCTCTCTCTCTCTCTCTCTCTCTCTCTCTCTCTCTCACACACACACACACACACACACACACACACACACACACACACATCTTATTGTCCTGAAAGATGCTAATACAGATGTGTTGAGCACAGTTGAGTTTACTAACATTCTTCATCAAACACTTCTCCCTTTGCCCACAGCTCCCAGTCAGGATAGGAGTTCAGGCAAACTTCATTTATCCATACCTGTAAGCTCTCTGTCCCATTTTCTTTTCCTGTGCACTTTCTTCTCCTTACTGCCACTTTACTACTTGACCTCCTGGCCAGAAGTAACTTCTATAATTTCCTCTCTCATCCTCTAACCTATCCATGTCACCCTAAGAAAAACCTGCAACCCCAGGACTCCATTTTACCTTGATAAATACAATAATTCTATTGCTTTGACTAGTTTTCTCCCGCAAAATTTGTTAGAAAAAATACTCCATGTTGTTCTATAAATATACTGAGATGAAAGTAAAATCAGAAGACTATAAGACAACCACAAAACAGGAGCACCTGGGTAGCTCTATCGGTTGAACATCTGACTCTTGATTCAGCTCAGGTCATGATCCCAGTGTCATGAGATCTAGCCCTAGTCAGGCTCTGCACTGAGCATGGAGCTTGCTTGAGATTCTCCTTTCTCTCTCTCTCTCTCTCTCTCTCTCTCTCTCTGTCTCTCTCTCCCTCCTGCTCCTTTGCTCTAAATAAATAAATTAAATAAATAAATAAATAAATTTTTAATTAGATAACCACAAAACAGATTTGTGCCATTCTGTAATGTCAAATATTTTACACTAAGAATTTTAGTTAAAAGCAACTTATGAAGAGCATATACGATTTTAAAAAGAGAGTTTGAGACATGAATGGAAGTTAAACAAAAAGTCTTCATTGAAGTGAGGACTCTTGAGTGAGCTAACATGCTCATCAATACCATTTAAATTGGTACCTGATCTGAATGCAATTCTGAAGGTTTCATGTGTGACTACAATGTCACCAAAAGGACTTTGAGCCTCTTTTGAAGAGGGACAGTGTCTTATACAACAATATGCAAAGAATGTTTCACAATCTGACAGACCTGGGTTAGAAACATTATCTGTTACAACTGTCTGCCCTGGTCATGAGGTATAATCTCACTGGTTCTCAGATGCCTAAAGTGGGAAAAATAAGACATTTCTGTGATGCGCCTAGCAGTGGATTGGTTCATAGAAGATGGTCAGTAACTGCTCGGGCCCGTCATTGGAGTTATATTTTAATTTCTATGTCACTTAACAACATGCTAAGCACATAACAAGATAAAATACTTCTATATAAAATGAAATGGAGTGAAATTACATTGATGGGGAGATACTTTTCTTTTTCTATATACATATCACTGTGATCACTGTACAGAGGCTGTCAAATATCTGCGTTCATGCTTTATTATTAGATAAATCTGCCCCACATACATGACACTTTTACAGTGTTTCTTAAAATATATATATGTATATGTATATACATAGCAGTCTTGATAAAAGTATCATTTTATTCTTTTTTTTTGATGTTTATTTTTTAATAGTTTATTGTCAAATTGATCTCCATACAACACCCAGTGCTCTTCCCCTAAGTGCCCTCCTCCATCACCACCACCTCTTTTCCCCCCTCCCCCTTCAACCCTCAGTTTGTTTTCAGCATTCAATAGTCTCTCAAGTTTTGCATCCCTCTCTCTCCCCAACTCTCTTT
Organism: Suricata suricatta; assembly: GCF_006229205.1. NCBI lineage: Eukaryota > Metazoa > Chordata > Mammalia > Carnivora > Herpestidae > Suricata > Suricata suricatta. The sequence continues at coordinate 56,484,933 of NC_043714.1, forward strand.
CCCTCTTCCCCTCCCCCTGGTCCTCCATTAGGTTTCTCCTGTTTTCCTGTTAGACCTATGAGTGCAAACATATGGTATCTGTCCTTCTCTGCCTGACTTATTTTGCTTAGCATGACACCTTCAAGGTCCATCCACTTCCTTACAAATGGCCATATTTCATTCTTTCTCATTTTCATGTAAGTACTATTTTATTCTTAACATTAAATTCATCTATTGCCTTTATTTTGAATTTATGTCATGTCCTAAAAATTTCAGATTTGAAAATTTTGTGCAAATGTGATTCTTTCTACATAGGAAAAAAAAGTGAATGATTACAGGTACCATTTTTCTTTAAACCTTAGTTTCAAAACTCATCAGAGCCATATTTGATAAGAGCACCCAACTTAAATGCAAAAAACAAAACAAAAACAAGAACAAACAGGATAAGCACCCTTTCTCTAAACAAAAATAGTTATTTAAAAATATATATTAATAAAAATATTCTAGTCTATGAGTAAAGGGCTTATCAGCTAGGCAAAACTAAAATTTAATAATCTACTTTTACCCTAAATGAGATTTAAAAATATATTCCAATGTGTTTAGTTGCCATCCTTCTTATCAGAGACAAATAGAAGTTTGAGGTTGGTTTGATCTAGCTATAGAAGAAGTTTCTGTATTTAGTGAAAGGCTCTGGAGACTCTTCCAATCCAGAGATTTTATAGTTCTGTGATTTAGACACCCCAGGAAATTTCTTAAGTGTTCATTCCCAATGTATTTTATGTCTCCATTTGTGTTTGGTGTTATACAACTATGACCTCACTGTTAAAAATCTAGTTTTCTTTTACACACTCAAATGTCTTGACTTTTGAGAAGAAGAAAAAGTAGAAAGAAAGAAAAGAACTGCACAAATGTTTCTGGAATTTCACAGGGTAATTCCGCTTAACTCTAGAGTTACACAAATATATGATAGAATTATGCACATATATAAAACATCTGCTCACATCACCCCAGAGTTGCATAATGCCTTTTATATGATTTCCCAAAATCATTTCAAGAACTAAAGCTGAAGTGTTAAAATTTAAAGTATGTCCTAAATGACCTTTATTAGATGTTTTAGTATAAGGAACTTGAAAAACAAACTGGAAGTTTACGAATATTACACATGTAAAGTCTCTGTTACTTACGCTTGTTTTCAGTACTTGATTAGGCATCCATATGTCTGCCTGATCCTATGGAAGGTCAAAGTAAACAAAGCACTTCTGAAGTTAAGTGCTCAAACATATGAGGCTACTGATTTTTCTGGAGTTAGAGAATGCCATTTATGTAACAAATGGCAGCTGATATACTTGAAAAATTCACACATGTCACTAAATATGAATTGGTGCAAATGAATAAAAGAACTTGAAACTAGATCCCAAATTCCAAAGAAATCAAAATATCATGGGGATGCTGATTTTCTAAAAAGGTGGTCAGTTTTTCCAGGATTAGTGAAATTTGCACATATTAGAAATTGCAAACAGATTTATTTTTTTCTAGCTCCATGGGAGAAAGAAGACAACATACATTTTGAAAAGTGATCAAGGAGTGTCTGTTATCCTGTCAGAGTATAACTGGATGGACACATTGGTATACAGCAGTCCACCTAAACCCCTAAGAATTGAGTCCATTTTTCCTGGTAGGTAACTTGATATGTGCCTAGTGGCCTACCTGCACCACTAAACAACAGTGTCTTACTTAGTTCTGTAAGATGACTTAACATTGGAGAATTGAAGTGATCTACTACAAATAGAAATCCTGCCTATATAACAAGGTCCGTCAAAGGGATCCTAATCTACATGTGTCTGAAGAACCATGGGCTATCTAAACAGTCAACCATGTGTCCTATTCCCAAGAGAATCTAACAGTCTTCACAGAAGAATCGGTGAACAAGAATTTGGGGACCAATGGCTAGTCTCCTAGAAACTGAGCTTAACAATCTTGAGTACAGTAGGCAGATCATGATATATATATTGGGGCTGGGAACTCACCTAAAGATAGAAGACAATTAAAGTATTGCTTGGGCTCCATAGTGGGAGATTGATTCAGTATGTTCAGTATGTTTGAAAGTACAATGAATAGTAAAATTTATATTTTCTCTCTTTATAGTAAAGAATATATCTGGTGTTTGTCCCTGGTTCCTGGCACAGAGTTTCAAAAACCCTTGGAATTTCCATAATGATAGAATCATCTTTGTTATATTAATGAGGTGACACATAGTGGGCCCATAAATAGCTTCAAAATGTGGACTGGTCACCAGAGAGACCAACCATGTAATTAGAGGGTTGGAATTTGGGGCCTCACCAAAATTTGATCTCCAAGGAGGCGATGGCTAGAGACTGACTGAGTTTATTCATATGGCCAATGATTTAATCAGGCTTGCATATGTAATAAGGACTCTGAACATCAAGGCTTGGAAGAGCTTCCTGGTTGGTGAACACACTTATGTGCTAGGAGGGTAACTTATTCAGACTATACAGGGAGAGGGCATGGAGAAGGCATGGAATCTTTCAGACCTTGTCCTCTGTGTATCCTCTATAACAAAAGTACACTCACGAGTATGATGCTTTCAGTGGATACTAACATCAACAACATTTTAAAATATTTTCTATGTCCCAGACACTCTGCCAACCATTTTATGTGCGTTCTCTCAACTAATTTTCACAGCAGCAGCATCAGACAGCAACTCTATTGTCCCAATTTACATAGCAAAAAAACTAAAGCATACAAATAAGTGTTTGCAAGCCTGAAAGGCTGGGTGAGGCTGGAGTCCCAAAAAACATGATGTCCCGTGCAGTTATGAATCTCTTGTGTTCAGCTGAGAAAGAATTAAGACCAGAATCAACAGTAATGACAAAAAAATTCTAGCAGTCACAAATGCAGCTGCCAGATAGATATATGTATATTTATAATTTTAAAAACCCAACATAGCTAATCAAATTGACCATGTAGTCAACAGAATTCAGTAATTAAAAATCTGGAAAAAAAATCAAATAATTTTTAATATAGAGATTTTCTTTGCAAGGACATAGTCTAGATATTTTCCAAAAGAAAACTCAACAAAAGACTGCATATGTCCTTAACTGTGCTATTTCAATCAAATAAGACTTCTTGGAAACTGAAAGAAAACAGGAGGGAACCCAAGAGTGGCACAATCCCGTTAAAGGGCTTTGGCCTAGGTCTTGGTATTTTCAGTCCTTCTGAGGATTCCCACACCTTGTGGACATATGAAAGAGCTTAGTATTTGACAGGTTTTTATTACTAAATCATAAATATTTTATTTACCCAAACCAGTAAGAAAGGAAGAAATGAGGGGGAATTTGGGCATCTTTCTGAGGACATCCTTGCCAAAGGCCCATTTGCATGGACTTTGCAGAACACTCAAAAGCGCCTTTGTTTTGTTTTAAATCTTTCATTCTGTTGAAAAACAGTCATCAGGTATGCGGCACAGATAAACTCATCTGCCAATATCCGGGTTTAAATCTGAAAAACAAATAAGTCGATGGACTTGATCTAGGTAACATCTTTCACACTAGCATCTGCTCTGCTGTTTCCACAGGTCCCTGAGCAATGGAATCAGTATCAATGGTGTCCTTTATGAAGATAAATCTACTGACCCAACACCATTTTGGGTGTCTGCTTAGAGAATTCCCCTGCAGAAACCTGGTCCTCAATCACTGTGTTGACTAAATCTCAGCATGCCTACAGTAAAAGTTTGTCAGGATGAAATGTATGGGCCATTGCTGGAAGAGAGCAGTGTAACTGGTTTATGTGGGGATGGAATCCTTGACATTGCCCTCAATATGTCTCTCCCTGGTGCCGTAGAATCTGTCTTCACCATCCCCAGGACTGAAGTGCCCATGAAATTTGTTAGCCCCTGTTCTTTTCAATCTATCCTCCACATATCCTCCAGACTTGTTTCTTCTGAAATGAAAACTAATCATGTCACTCTGCTTAAGAACCTTCAACGATTCCTCTATACTTGCAGCAAAGGCAGATTAAAACTTAGCTTATGGGTAATTATTACTACTATTATTGAATTAGTTTCTAATATTGAAAAATCAGGAGAGTTTACCTCAATATATGTAGGTACAAATCTCTTCACAAGATCCCAACCTAAATTTCTAACCCATTTCTTGCCACTACCCACATAACCAAATTAAATAGGCTATTGGTCACTATGCATACCAAGAATTCTAATATATGTCTTCATGCATGATGTTCCCTATACCTGAAATACTATTCTCATCTTCCACACCTATTATACATTCTCCGTGATGTCTTCTTTAGCAATGCTGGGCAGAATAAAAGACTCTCACCTCTGTTTCTAGATCACTTCTCACCTGGGATTATAAATTGTGTGCTCTCTGATGCACCTATAATATTTATCTGTGCATTTGAAATGCCAACCATATAGAGCAGATGTCAGATAAATGCTTGTTGAAAGCAAAATATAACTGAGATCTTAAATCAAAGATTTAATTTTCTTTACAAAATATATTTTAAGACCCTAATGCTTATCAGTTAAAAAAAACTCCTTCATTAGGACTGTTTGTTTATATCATTTCTTTGGAAATCATCAGTTTTTAAATTTCACAACCATGGTACTCTATTTCCTTGATTCCTCTGCTGGTTTTTTTTTTTTTTTTAAGTTTATTTGTTTATTGTGAGGTGGGGGGAGAGAGAGAGAGCAGAGGAAGGGCAGAGAGAGAGGGAGAGTATCCCAAGCAGGCTCTGTGCTGTCAATGCTCAGTCTCACGCAGGGCAGGGCTCGAACTCACAACTGGAAGATCATGACCTGAGTGCAAATCAAGAGTCAGAGACTAACCCAACTGTGCCACCCAGGTGCCCTGCTCTGCTGGTTTTCTATCAGAGTACATGCCACAGGAGTAAGTGGGTATTTATCTATCTCCAACCAGCCAATTGTCAACATCATCAGGTAATATATTCTCATAAACGCTAATGTGGACACTTCCTCCTCATACAACTCCTAAGAGATATGAATTCGGCATTAGGCATCCCAGGGTCAGCACTTTCATTTACACAGAACTATTGATTCTAAAGCCCTGAGTCCAGATAAACTTTAGCTCTATCTTTGACAGCTATCAAACCTGAATGATGAAGAATGGACTGAACAGATCAACGGGAAATAACAGACTTAAGAATTTCTCCCTGGGGCACTGGGGCAGCTGAGTTGGTTAAGCATCCAACTTTGGTTCACCTCATGATCTCAGTGAGTTCGAGCCCCAGTTCAGGTGAGCTCAAACCCCACTTGAGGCTCTGTACTGACAGTGCGGAGTCTTCGTGGGATTCTCTCTCTCTCTCTC
>NC_043714.1:56490374-56714574 GCF_006229205.1 Suricata suricatta
AAAAAAAAAAAGAATTTCTTCCTGTCTCAGCTACTATATAGAAAAAAACTAAGAAGCAGCCTAGGTAATATCTACATCTTACCCACTTTTTTAAATACAAGAATCCACAAGCACACCTATTATTAGCCACCAGAAAGATGATGCCATTAAATCTTAGGCATGCTCTGGAAAACTCCACTGCAAACTCTGGGAGAGCAAAAAATGAACATCACTCTTAGTATTATTATGAAGATGGTTTTGACACGGCAGATCCCCTAAAAGGCTCTTGGGGACTCCTAGGGGTCCCAGGACCATACTTTGTGTACTGCTGACTGTGTACTGTGTACTGCTCAAAAGGTCCAAATAAACTTGTTTGTTATTTAAATTAATTAGTGATAGCCTAAGTTTTTAGCCAGCAAGGACTGCCAATGTTACATTTACACAACTATCTTTAATGAACCGAGATCAGAGCCTGCCTGCTTTTGCAGTTTTAGTGCCATAGCACTCGATCAGTTTTGGTTACTAGCCAATAGACTATCAAACGGAAAACCCTAGGAAAAGAAAAAAGTAAGTTACTACAGGGCAATTATCAGCCTTGTTTGAAATCTTTGTTTATAATGATATAAAAGAAGACAGATGGAGAGTAGGGGATAGAGGGATACTTTTGATGGATTTGGTAAAGGCTGAAATTCTATAACTTAACCACTGAGTTAACAATTCCATCACTGTTTTTAGACTCATCCCATTATGTGATGTCATTAGATACAGAAAAGAGTCTACATTGGTCTAGTTATAGTACTTATTGTTAAGTTTACAAGTGCCACAGTGGACCCAGTCTCATGGCTCTCTTAGATGCTTGCAGAATTGCCTTGGTTTACCTTGTTTTTCCACAATCCAGGTCTGTTTCCCTTTCCATCACAAGTTCATTTTGACTAATAAATATGCAAATAAAGCCATAAGCTATAATAATGGCTTAAATTACTAAGTATTTTTAGTATGTTATTTAATCTGGGACCTAGAAGAGGGAAAAATCAAGTTTTCTTTAGCAAACTGTGTAAATATCCTTCAAACAAGAATCTGAATCTAGACACTTCTTAGACACAATAGCCAGTACTTTCTTGCTTCTGCTTTGAATGTTCTTTACCATTTTCAGCCTGTTGCCCATTTCAAGTAGATTAGAGAGGCAAATAAATCATTCCAGTAGAGGACAATCTTAAAATGAAATGTCTGTTAGGAAAATAGCTTTTCCATTTATTAATATTAATTTTTAACTTTACCATATGTTCAGTTCGTTTTCCACCTCTGAACGTCAGGGCTCCTGGTGTGCATGTGTTTTTCTGAATAGTTGAAAGAATGATGTTACCCATCCAGTGGTCAGTTTATAGCCTTCCCATTCCAGTTCTTTATCCTGAGTTTAGCTAGTCCCAGGTATGGCCACATTCTGGTAAATCCCTTAAGCAAGAAACACTGTAGCCAATTTAAACAAAAGAGAAGGAGGGGGAGCTGCTGTGAACGGCAGCTATGCCAATGGGAAAGACGAAATTAACTGTTTGCCAATACTCTGTGGCCTGAGGGTTAACGTAGTGTCCAAACAGAGCTTATAAAATACGCCCTTAAACTGAAGCATCACAGAGCAGGGAAAAGAAACCACCAACTGAAAGTAACAAAATGTTTTTCTATTTCAGCATCGGATTGTATCTTTAGCACGTCAGCTAAACGTAAGAAAGATATCAGAAATATGTCTCAAATTGTAGATCTTTTAGAAGACCTGATTGATACAAGACATAGCTTTGGATAAAAGATACTTGTAAATGGATCTATATTTGCGTTAAGTAAACCCAGCAGGGTGACCTTGTGCATTCAGGCCAGTTTGCATTTGTTGATGAACCTGACAGTTATTGGTAAAGTGAGAACACGAAAATGTTCAACATTGTCAAATGAGAGAGAGGGCAGCTATCAGTTGGGTTTTCATAAATAACTTTGTTGAGTAATCTGTTGTTTTAGGCAAAAGGGAAACTAAAGAATGTCGAGACAGTGACAAGTTATTCTGACACTGGCCCTTCATAATCTCCATTCGCCCGCCTTCTCCAAGGCCTTTCAGTGCAAGTTACACGCAGCAAAATAGTCTAGTAACTAAAACAAGGACTAGGAATCATACGTTTTGTCAGCATGACATTCAAGTAGTTTGTTTAAAAGCCCATACATACAAGTCCTGCTACATGCACGTAGGTTTTACATATATTATGCCATGCTCCTGAGTGTTTGATAGGATTTTTTACTAACAAATAACGATATCAGCTAAATCAATGTTTTAGCCTGTCTTTAATGATACATAATCCTCACATTGACTCTACAAGATAAATGGTTGAGATCTGAACCCAGATCTTTCTCTCTCCAAATCTTTCATTCTTTTTACTAAGTACAACGATATCTAAGCCACAGTCAACGGGATACAAATATATATTGCCTGTTGTTCCCATGCCTTTCATGTTAGAGTTAGTAAGACTCACTCACCCATGAAGGGGGCAGTGTGTAAGGAAAAGGGGAGAGGAGACTGAACTATGGCTACCTGCGTCAGATGGATTCTGATGCTAACCGAGTATTTCAACTTCTGGGGCAATGAAGCAAACACGGAATAAACAAACCCCGAGTTTCTCTTTGCGGTAAACACCAAACATACTGCCGCCATTGTGCCCAGCACTGCCGCCCGTATCCCCATTATGCTGGGTTTTCTTAGAAATGCATAGCTTGAAGACCAGAATCAGATGGAGCCAGCACTCCACACATGGTAGTCCCAGAAATGGTGACTTTTACCGTTGATGAGCAATGGCTATAAGATGATACTTCTCCATTTTCTGACAAAGATGACCGAAAATAGAAACAAGACAAGAAAACACCAGATGAAAAGCTGAGAGACACACCAATATCTACAATGGGGAAATCTGATGTAAAAGATGTCCAATTATGTGCCTAATATAAAGCTCTTATTGCTATTTGTATTTAGTTAGTGGTCATTTACTATATGGTTACCGGTCTGTCAACAGTCCTTGGTAGTCAAGCTGAAAGTCAGGTAGTTGACTATCTTATTCTAACCCATTGAGATACTAATAAATAAGCAGAAAGATTCATCTGTGTTATGGTTACACTGTATTTGTTTTGGGTTATGAAATAATTCTCGTCCATGTGAAGAATTAACAACCAATTTAAAGTGATTTCTGTGAAGACTCTCATTCAGGCATTCAATGACATTTGGAACTGTTTAAACGGGGTAATGCTAAAACGCATTCATTTTTCAAATTTTTAAAGCATAAAATTTTATATTAAAATGAAATTTTCTTACTGAGGCCCAATAAGTCAAACTAAGTAATAAGGAAAGGTGGGACTGCCTTGGTGGAATCTGATTGGGAAGGTGCTGCAAGCCATCCCCAGTACCAGTTCTCCATCACTATCTCCACCCACTCGTCAGAATAAGGCTTGATGAATTCGTTCTTTAAGACTCCTTGGAGCTCAGTGCTCGAAACTGATCAATTACATGATTGATTGAATTTTTCTTGAAATTGGAAATCAACTATTATGTGAGCTGTAACTTTAAAGTGATTAGTTTTTATGCGACAACAAGAACACCATGATTCATAAAATCCCATGAGTGCTGTCCACGTTAGGGTAACTATAATTTCAAAACTAGGCACTTATTCCACAAATGATGCCATTGCTCAAAATAGTTTTGCCATGTCCATTTTAGTATTGTCCCTTACATGTTCTTTTGGATTCTGTCGATATTGGCAAACCATTGTCTTTTGAAACTGAATTTGATCTTTTAGAATCATCAAAATCATAACAAGTTAATGGTAGTAAATAGCTTAAAAGAGTAACACTGCTCACTTATTCATTTGTTTTACTAAACTTGGCATGTGACCATAAAGCATTACACTTTGGTTGTGCAGGTTAAATTTCTTTCTTTTTGAAAAGAAAAAAATCCAGAAGAGATCGAAAAGCAATACAGTCTGGAATAAGGTTAGGATTTTATAATGTCACTCTTTTAAATATGACATCTTTCTTGTGAATGTATATTTTCTTGGTGAATAATCCCACTTTTAAATAATCATTTTTCATATAGGAAGAGTCTACCACTACAAAACTTGACAGCTTGATGTTTCCCATTATAAATCAAGAGAAATTCTACTAGCTCCTTATTTATTATAAAAGGGTAAGGTAAAAAAAATAATTAGTCAGTTTCTGAATGGAACACTTATGGCCTTGAAAATCTGCTATTAAAAAAAGATATTTGATTGGGAAAAAGTCAATTAGAAGTATGAGAAAATCAGGAAGGATTTCAGCAAAACCACCTCTGGATTGACTTTTAAAACATTTCTATTTGTGTTATTGTAAAATATTATTTAATAAAAGTTACTTTAAGATAATGATTTTAAGAGGAAGTAATACAAAATTTCATAAGATGAGAGAATACAGAGTAGTCAACCCAGGAACATCTGATTATATTGGGAGGTCACTTAAGATCCAGTCAAATGTTCAGGAGCACCTACACGAAAATACACAGCTCTAACTCATTTAATCCTCCAGGCAATACTAGGAGGTGAGAAATATTATCTCCATATTAAAACTGAGAAGGGTTTGTCTGGCACATGGGACTCTTGATCTAAAGGTCATGAAATCAAGCCCATGTTGGGCATAAAGCTTACTTTAAAAAAATAAAAAAGTCACCAAAACTGAGAAGAAAAAATGGACTCAGAGAAGTAAAATAATTTTCCCACAGTATAATTCTGGCAAAACCATCTTCTGAGTCTAAACCCTAAGCTCCTTCCAGAATACCATTTCAACTCTGTGCCTAAAAAGGCCAGGATGGTAAGCATCAACAGTAAAGGAAAATCAGGAGACATTAGAATTCTAATAAATTAGAATTCAAGATGAGAAGATCCTGAGGATCCAGTTCCTTAGATAAGAAGAGCTGATGGACATGTGACTTCTTTGGTTTCAGTGCAAGGTATAATCTGTCAATTTATACAATTTATACGCGAGACAGAGCCAATAGTGGAGATAGGGCTCACTTGAGGTGAGCAGAAGGTCTGGTGGGAGAAAATAAGATGAAATCAGACATGAATACCCTTCAGAGTCTCCCATCTTCTTTCTATAGGTTCCCGTTGTCTCTTAGGGCAAGATAGAAAGCATAGGATCGATCACAACTGCTTCCTTATTCCCTGAGGACTTGTGAGGGTAAAGCAAAGACCTTGATCAAGGGCCACACGTCTTCAATCAATCGTCCTTAACTGGCTCCTCATCTCATCTTTGCCCACAATTTTATTCTTAAAATATTGTCTGACAGGAAAAGGCCACATCTAGTATTGATTTTGTATGACTCATTAGTCCCAGGGTAGTTAACCAATGCCTTGGTAAAAAATAGTTCAGATAAATTAATGAATGCTAAATTCATAATGGGCTACTGTAAAACTGGTATGGTATGGGGGAATGCCTTCCCTTTTGATCCTTAAATCATTGAGACAGAAAATAAAGTTTTTAAATGCATGTATGACTTAATCATTATAATAACCAATGATTGACACTTCTGCAGATATAATATTAAAGAGATAAATAAATTTGTCCAGATTCAGAAAGCCAGAGCACTGAGAGTAGAATTTAGATATACTCAGGTTTCTATACCCTTGTTCATTAGTCTCTTTCTTTCTGCTTCAAACAAAAAAAGATTTCAACATAAACACACACACTTTGGTTGCCAGTATCAGGGGAACAAATCAGGGAACTGCATGGGTCTTTTGCTTGAGACAATTTTAAATGCTCAAAATTTCCTCATGAGTTCACTATAAAATGGTTGTATACACAGTTATTTGGAATCAGTCTAAAGAAACATGCAAAAAGTACTATCAGAAAATTTTCTACAATAGCATTATCACTAAATGTAACTGAATGCTGTATCATTACACCTCAAGATACCTCACTCTAACTTAAAAATTCCACTTAAATCACAACCAAAATGAAACTACTTCTCTGTGTTTCATTCTGATTTTCTAAGGAAAACTGGAAGATGCAATCTCATTACAACAAATTCATCATTGCAGATTATTTTGTGAATTGGTATACTTTTTTTCTTCAGCAATTTACACCAATTAAAAATATTACCATAAAAGAAAGAAACTCCATCATCATGCCATTTTTTTATTAGCTTTTCATGCTCGGGAAGTCTAGTTATGAATTAATAAAGGGAGTCCACGGTGACGTTCTACCCCACATGTAATCTCTTTACATCTTATATTCTCTTTCCTCCTTGAGATCCTCCCTCCAGGTTATATGTGGCTCCCCTTAGTGTATGATGTGCAATTTTATTTCACAGCTCACGTTATTTCTTAAGTGTAATTTTTTTTTTAGTGTTTATTTATTTTTGAGAGAGACAGAACGCGAGTGGGGAAGGGGCAGAGAGGGAGACCGAGACAGAATCTGAAGCAGGCTCCAGGCTCTGAGCTGATAGTACAGAGACCAACATGGGACTCGAACTCACAAACCATGAGATCATGACCTGAACCCAAGCTGGACACTTAACCAACTGCGCCACCCAGGCGCCCCTTCAGTGCAATTCTTTGATTAATACCATTCTTTCCTACCAGACTGAAAATGCTATCAGGTTGTTGACTCTACCCCTAGCACCTTCTTGCTCAGAGCTCAATAAGTAAATATTTGTTGATAAATATATAATAAAACCATTCCATAAGGATATTATGAATTGAAAATAAAAGGGGTGCCAAAATGACTTTTGTAAACTGAAAAAAATGCTGTATAGATGTAAGCTTTTCTTGATATATTGGCCTTTAACTCTTCAATCAATATTCAAATTAAGGGGAAGCGGTAGTACATATACTGTCAGACTGGCAAGTTCTCCAAAGTTTCTGGGCTTAACAGAGCTGGCGACTGGCAAATGCTTCATCATCTCTGTGGGGAAGAAGGAGAGGGAGAAGTGACTCACCTCTCCTATGACCCCTGGGGAACAAGCAATTCACATAATTGCTCCTGTAGGAGGAGAGAGAGAGAGGGGGGAAAATTCCAAAGGCATAAGACTGGTGGTACAGTATCAACTTCTTTTGGGGATTCCTACAATCATTGCAATTTTTAGGGGAGGCACTCCTAGACTCTAATATTCAAATTCACTGAGTATATCACACTATAGAGCAAAAGTTCTGTAGCCTATAATTTATTTTCTGAAACCCATCTACCTAAGCACCCTTGAGAAGAAATAACTTAATTCCATGTCTTAAGCTTAATCTAACTACTAAAGTCACAAAGACTGGCAATAATCACCTTAATCATTCCAGCTAGCATTGTTACAAAGTAGGGCACAGAGAGCTGCAAACAAATGCATGGCACTCAATCAATCGGAGCTGAGAGGAAATACTGTTCACCTGGGGTAGGTTTAGAAACTGATTGAAAACTGTGTGAGCAGTAAGCCATGAAGACTGCACCTCCCAGGCTCCCACCTCTGCGGAACAGGGTCAACATGCCCAACTTCAGGACAGGCTGTTAATTCTGATTAGGGCCCTGACTCCTAGTCAAGCAAGGGCAAAGCAGAATAGGAGAGGTCAGATAAGAGGAAGCAAATTCCTGATCTATTTGCACTGGCACCGTGGAGGGGTCATGATTTGGAAGACAAGTGGGAGATGCTTCTGTGGTCCCCTTGGTGAGGGAAATTCCCAGAAAAAGCCAACTCTGAATATGTATATGTGAAGGCAGCATTGTTAATCATCACCTCGCACATAGAAAGGGATCAAACCAGCACAAAGTGCTTATCCTGAAAACAGATGATGTGTCCCTTTTCCCTATCCGGATGCAAATTGCTTCTGCGAAGAGCTGACTTCATTATAAAGAACTGGTACTGCCTGAATCTCAGGGGACAATCACCAAGGAGCAGTGACCTTCTGTTTGATCTGGATATCGGCTCAACTCAGTGCTGAATAATGCATGTTATATTTATGTTCTAATTTAAATGTTGTTTAATATTTAACTTGCTGTTGCTCATTCACTGTAATAAGTAATTCCTAAATAGTACAGAGAGCATGTGTTTTGTGAATGGACTCCTGTTGACATTGGCCTTCTCAGGAAAAGTATGTGGACCTCAGTTATTGGAAGACTTGGAGTCTGGGACATGTTACTTTAACTCTTGACCAGCCTTAAAAGACCTTTGAAGTATATGTTGTGGAGAATGCTGAGGGAATTTGTTTTCTTCAAAAAAGTCTTAGTGTTAAGAAATGAACTAAGTTTTAAGAGGGTTATTTTAAACTTTGATCGCGCTAATGGGATTTTTAAAAACCCAATAAAGACGTCATCCTGATTTACTCGCTCGGGCTATTAGTTTATTAAACACTTTATTATTTGTCCCTTTATACACCATACACTGATTCTAAGTGACAGCAAATATCCAAATGAAGAATCAATTAAAAACTCAGTGTTTCTAAATGCCCGATGTTGGAGCAAAGAAGTTGACAAAAATTCTAAATGATTTAATTACTCTCCCTTTTTTTTTCCAAAGAGATACTGCACTTTGATTTTAATATAATCTTAGATACCGCATAGATGTCTTTAGTAGAGTAGCATTTGCACTGAACTTGGAGCCCATATACATTAGCAAATCCTCCCCGGCCCCAAGAGAGGCCATGGGTGATCTATTACTTCCGGATGCCAGTTTGCTAATCTGTAAGATAGATGAGGCCATTGGATTAGGTGTTCCCCCTCCTTCCTTTCTGCTCCTGTTGTCTTTGGTTCTGATACTAACTGTGGTGCTTCTAGTAGACACAGATGGAACCACAGTCCCCATTTCATTGCTCAGAGTCTAAGGGACTGACTCCAGAGCATGTACAACCTGAGGAAGCAGCCAGGCCTTGAAGACAAGATTGCTAATATCTAACTCAAAATTCCTCTCCAATGAAACAGTGACCTGAAAACCTGATGCATTCAGATTGATGAGTAACAAAGCCTCCACAAATAACTCAGAAAGATTCAAGACCGCACGATTTCTAATTTTATCATCTTTAAAGATCATAAGGCAGAAATAAAATGAGATTTTAAATTATAGCTGGCAACGTGTTTCAAGTTGAACCTTTTAAAGTCTAAATCATATTTGGACAAAATTACTGACATAAGTGAATTAATAATTTATCTGAAAAATCACAGTAAAACATTATTGAACTGCAAAGATAGCCAGTACCATTCTTGTGTTAAAACACCAAACAAATAATGTATCTCCTGTCCCCAGCACAGACCTTTTTATTTAATTATGGCAATGAGATGCAGAGGTTTAGGATGCAGACAGCTCTACCGTGCTTTAGCAGCACTGTGGCAACAATTATGTTTAGAAGCTTTTAAATTTTAAAAAAATGTAAGAGCCTCAAATTTGTCTTTTTAGCTTAATTAGTTGCTAAGCACCACACTGGAGGGTGACACTCGTGACACAGGCTAGTGGTTGCAAAGCAGCCACTAAAGGATTCACAGCAATTCTTTAAATGAGATAACATAAATGCCCATAACAACGCATTTAATTTCAATTTAATAAAATCACTTTTATATGTTAAATAGTAAAAAAGGGAATCCAGTGCCTACATAAAGGGCTCTAAATTGTCAATTTAGTTCCCCATTGTCTCACTGGCCTGTCTGAGAGAGAAAAAAAAAATACATTGCAGGAACACATAAAACTAGCAAAGCAAGCATTACTATTCTACTTTTGGTAATATAGCTACAAAGGTTTTCTCTGGATGAAGGGTGATTTATCCAAGGTGAAAAAAGAATAGAGTTTGTCTAATGAGTTTAAAACCTGAAATAATTTTGTTGTTTTACAAAATTAGCTAAAGCTAAAGTAGCTGACACCCAAGCCTGGCAGGACTGGCTCACAAGGCTGCCTGAGGGTAGTAACGCTACAGAGGAGGCCCCTGGCAGGGGTTTATTTCTCCCTCCCCTATGCACGGCCCAAGGGGAGATGGCAGCACAGTCCCAAACTGTCACTACTCCCTCTACAACAGCTAATATAACTAATTCTATTGAGGTATTGGTCCTTGCCCTCAAAGTAGTTTAAGGGGTTCTACTTTTTAAAAATAATTACTGCAAATGTGGAAGGTCCAGTGCGCGGTACTTTACATGATCTTAAAAACTCCAGATTATTTATTATTAACTCTGTCTTAAAGATGAAGAAACTTAGGTCCAGGCTAATAATCCCATAGCTAATAATGCATGGAATCTATATTTGAATATAAGTCAGTTTGATCCAACAGCCTCTTCCACAACCTAGACTATATCCAAACAATAGGAAATAACTTCTGTATTCTGCCTTATATTGTCATTCTGTACCTGGATGCTGAAGTACAGAACATATGTTTATCTTGATTGAGTGTCACGTTATGCATCCATATAGGTGACACTTAGAGCCGTATGTAGAGTCATGATGTGCTTTCTTTCATAAAGGGAAATGGAATCTTTGGGAAAAGAAAAAAAAAACCAACCCCTATGTTGTCATTCTTCTTTTAATGTGCCTGGCAGAGTGTCAGCTTCTCCATGAGCCAAACTTTTTGAAAGTAGCTTCTCTTCTCACTGCCTCCACCTCCTCATTTCTCAACTCCCTGCAATCTGAACTCTACCCCCACTTGCTGAAGCCCTTCTCTAATTGCCAAAACCAACTGGTACATCTTACTTGGCCTCTCTGTAACATTTGGCACTGGCAACCATTCCTGTCTCATGAAACCACTGGTTTCTCCATTGGTCTCTGGCGTCCCTCCTTCCTCCCTGGCTGCCCTTTCTGTTTTCCTAACAGGCTATCTTTATCTGTCTACGTCAAAAATGGGGCTGGCTCCGCGTTTAGTTTCCTAGACTGTGGATATACTCTGTATATTCAGTCTGAGTGATATCATCCTAATGCTGATTATTCCTATTGGGAGAACGTTCTCCATGGGTCTCATATTCTCTCATATTCTGTGAAGTAAGGCACTGTTTGTCCTTTGTCTGAACTATCATGTTAATAAAGAACAACTTTGAAACATATACATAGTGTCTCCTCCTAAAAAAAGGCAGCCATGCTTCTTACCTGTTATGAGGCAAGGGTAATAGGTGACACCTTTGAATCACCCTGTGGAAATGGGAAGTAGTACAAACCACGATGATACTCTGGCTACTGCTATTGCTGTTAATAAATGGTCCTTCATTTGGGTCCAGGAGTTTTATATCTTCTATTACCATCCATAACCCATGAAACTGTAGCAAGCTAACATGAAAGTAGAATAAAATATCAGATCTTTTACAATGTTTAACTCTCTGTACCAGTTAGAGCATCATAGATTATAAATAGAAAAAAGAAAAAAAAAGAAGAGATGGGAGAATGAAAGAATATATATTGTTTGAGAAGAAAACAGAGAGGAAGAAAGGAGGCAAGGAAGAAGGAAGGGGAGGAAGGAAGGGGGACAAAATTTGTAGAATGTGCCAGATTGGTTTAGGTTAATCAGATCCTACGCCTAGAGAATGAAGTAGTGGCAACTTCTCCCAAACCACAGGGACTGAATGAGGAAGAGATGGGCACCTGAAATAAAACTTGAGTACTTTTACAAAGGGAGGAAGGGGCAATGAATGCTGGGTAGGCAATTATCAAATGTCTTTTGTACTCCTGAATCTATACCCCTGACTATACTTGCATTTCAGACCAATATTTGAAATTGCTTCATGAACATCTCCACCTGGCCATCCCATAGGCACCTGACAGTTGGCATGCCTCTCCTTAGTCTCTTCCTTTTTCTGAATTGTTTGTCTTCATAAATAGCACCAATGTCCATACAATTAGCCAACACCCAAATATGAAAGTCATCCTAATTTCTGCATGCTTCCTACCTCTACATCTAAAAAGTTACTAACTCCATTTGGTTCTATTTCCAAATAATTTTTTGAAATATCATTTTTTTACATTCTCATCAGGATTTTCTTAATTCAAGCCATAATTGCTTCTCTCCTATGTTACCACAATGTCATCGTTAAGGTGACATGTCTGCTGTTAATTCTGCTTGTTTCTAAAATACTATCCACCTTATTATTCGTTTTGTTTTGGAAAATAAAAATCTTAACTTGTCTAAACCATATTTAAAATATTCCCCCATGTCATCAGATAAAAATATATCCACTAATGTGCCCCTTTATGATTTTCACCATAGCCATTCTCTACAAAAGTTTTCTAAATATATCCAGTTGTCCACTCTGTATAGAATATCCTTCCCTCCAACGAATCTGAGTAATTCCCACTTATTGAGATGCAAGACTGAATTCAAGCTCCAAAAAGCACTTTGTTTTATGATTCCAACAAAGATTGAACTAATGGGCTTCTTTTTTTTTTGTACTTTTGTGGTCTGCTGTCTGAGCCTGAACTTCCAGCATGTGTTTGTACTGTACTACTTATCACTGTATTATTATCGATGACTTTCTTTCCTTCCCTTTCTTCTGATAGACTGTAAAGTCCTTAATACTGGGAGTCCATCTTGAACATTCATCCTCTAGCACAGTGGCTGATCCAGAATGGAGACTCATTGTCACTGAATGCTGAATGAAACAATTATGTTTTTATAGTGCATTCAGAGTTGATTTTTAACTTTGCAGCATACCCATGCTGGTCTATAATGCCTGTATTACACCAGTTGCTAAATATTTGAATTTTTTAAAATGTTTATTTATTTGTGAGAGACAGAGCGCAAGTGGGGGAGGGGCAGAAAGCGAGAGACACGGAATCCAAAGCAGGCTTCAGGCTCTGAGCCAAGAGCACAGAGCCCCAAGCAGGGCTCAAACTTTCAAACCTCGAGATCATGACCGATGCTGAAGTCAGACACTTAGCTGACTGAGCTACCCAGGTGCCCCTCAGGTGCTAAATATTTTGAATACCCTCCTTAGTACAGATAGATATTATCCCTCTACATGGTGTTTCACATTCAGAATTGCTAATGCCATGTATTAACAAATTATACTGATAGCTAGTTCCAATGATTGATTCTTGATGATGTCAAACACATTAGGTCAGTGGATGTGTGATATTAATGCAGGTAGGATTGTGCTTTATTGTTTCAACTACCATAATCAGCTAGAGTTTACCAAGTGGAATAATTAACACTTTGCTGGCATGAGGAAGAGGCGTGGTTAATCAGTCTGAGCAGTAGATGCACCCAAGGAGCTCAGAAACACCCTTATTAGTATCTGCCTACTGACCATCACTCATTCCTTTAAGATACCGCTATTATTTTTAGAATATATTTCTGTTAATCCCTTGATATTCATAATTTAATGATAAAAACAATTCAGAATAATAATAGCTAATATTTAATTATATCTAGTGTATGCGAGGCACAGCACTAAACATTTTATATTCAGTATCACTTTATTTCATTGCATTCTCTCAACATGACTGAGTATGCTCATTATTCACCAGCGCATTGGTATTCTATTGCTGTGAAACGAATTGCCACAAATTCAGTGGCTTAAAACAATACTTACTGTATAAATCAGGATCCTGGGCTGAGTGAGGCTGAGTTCTCTCCTCTGTGTCTCCTAAGGCTGCAACCAATGAATTAGCATGAACTGCGGTCATCTGAGGCTCAGTGTCCTCTTCAAGCTCATGTCTTTGAAGCTGAAGAACTCATGGAGGCCCGCAGGAGAACCAGTCTCACAAGATCAATCTCTCTGATCTCTGTCTCTGACTTGTAACTCCATATTTAAAGAGTCAAAGTGATAGGTCAAGCCCATCTGCATAACTTCACTTTTGATTAACTCAAGATCAACGGACCTATAACCTTAATTACATCTGTAAAATCTCCTTTGTCATACAATGGAACATATTCATGGGAATGACTCTTCGTTCTATTCACAGGTTCTGTCCATACTCAATAGGAAAAAAAACTACAGAAGAGTAAGGGTCATTGAGGGTCATCTTCTAGTTCTGCCTACCACAACTAGTAAGGAACCTGATTAGAGAACTTTTATTACTTGGACAAGGCCAAACGTATATGAAATGCAGAGCCAGGGATCAAAACAAAACCTTTACTATTCAAAGCTTTTAATACTACACACTATAATGTTTTTCTGATCCTGAGGAATGAGAGCTTTGATAAGCAAGTTCAAATATTTGAATCTTTACCCCTTCCTACCAGTTCACTTACTTTTAGAAGAGAAGTAGCTTCTTCATCTTTATTAAAAGTCTTTTAAAGATCAGTATCAAATTAACTTCATTCTAAACTCAGTTGCTAGAATATTTTCAGAAAAGTGCAGTGTTTATCAGCTCATTCCTTTTGTAGCTTTCTCTTTCTTGCCACATCAAATTCAAATAGTCTGACCCCACCCTACATTTCCATCTTCATTTCGACTTCTTCCTGCCATGCATTTCAATGGCCCCTCTCTGCCACATGCATTATAGCCCAATGGGAGTACATACAGTTTCCTTGGTCTGTGATGTGTTTCCTCCTTCATATCCCTTCTTAAAATCTCAGTTCCAGTCTCTTCCAAGAAAACTTTCCCAATTCTTTCTGCAACCATTGATCCTCCCTTTCTAAGAATTCCTATTATTACATTTAAAGTCAGCAGCACATACATTAGCATTTGATTATTCTCTAATTTTTCATGGATATTTGTCCTATTTCCCTAACTAGTTTGTAAGTTGCTTTGGGCAAAGCCAAAGTCGTTCTCCTTTGACAACCTCCACATTCCTGAGAACAGCACAAAAATCACACTGTAGGCAGTCAATACATATAAGTTGACTGATGGAGTTCTCCCAAGTTGGATTCTTCCTTTTCAACTAAGAGAATTTGCCTAGTATTTAGAAAGCAGCTTTAGCTCATCCAAAGATGCAAACTGTTGTCATTATGCATTCAGTTTGGTTTTGGACATCAGTACCAGGAATCTGTATGGCCACATGCCTTCTCATTCTGGAATAGGCTACTTCTTCCCTGGGGCTAACGGCATCAGCCCAAGCTTACAAAAAAGACTTTCTGACATTCCATTTGCTTGCATGTTGTTCCCACCAATTACTCCCAGAACTTTATTTTGATTAGGAATAAAAAGACATGATATTTGAGGATTTAGATTTAAGTTTATATACAAAGTTAAAACAGGACATCTAAATTTGTTTGCTTTCTCAACAAAAATATTAGGAAATGGAGTGATACAAGATGTTCAAAAGATGCAAGAAGTATAAAGGAAAAAAAGCAGTGAAAACTACTTCTATATGATGCTGGATTCTTAACTGTTTCTAGCTTTCTGAGAAAAAGCTTAGCATTTACGAGGGGCTTCAGGAAATAGTTATACCCAATTTCCATCTACCATTTTTCTTCCATGAAATCTAGAGTTTTGATTTAAGTCATTTCTGATAATGTCAGGGAAAAATACTCTCCCATGATTTTGAGTAAATCGCAGCAGTCGGGAGACACTGACACAAAATGAAAGACCCCTTTCTGCTTTGGTGAGGGAGAGAGACAGAACTATATTGCTGTGGGCTTTCTGAACCTTCCTTAGAAATTCTCCTAGTCCTCTTCTCCCACCATGGCCAGTGAGAGCATAGTAGACTACTAAGAAAGAAGAAATAAGTTTATTACTCACCTTCTGCATGGATTCAGTGTCACTCAGAGCTCTAATAATGAACACAATTTAATATTTTATTGGTTATTTCTGTAACCACAAAAGCAGGCAATGCCAGAACTGTGTGTTCTGGACTCATGCACGCATCCAACCCTTACCTCAAATATCAGGTCTAAACATTTGACTGGATCCTTTCAACTCATTTCTATCGTTTTTGTTTTACTGGTAAGCATAGTGTGACTCTTTTATTTCTAAGCTCTTGAATGCTGCTTTCCCCCAAGCTAACTGATCTTATGCATCCGTTCTAATTATGTGTTTTCATACAGATAAGCCAGGCTGCATCTGTGAAAATCAAATGGGAAGATTCTCACTCTGGACCTCTTAGCATGGAAACTGGTCTTGGCCTTGGCTTTGGCTTTCAAGAGATACACAGTGGACAAGGTAACAGCCAACAGGAATTCTTGTTTGTAAGGCAACCATCATTCAGCAGACACAGAGTAGGGTGGGTGTGTTATTCCTTCTTCCTGGGCGTTCATTTTACTAAATGAAACCAAACAACTTATAAGGATGTAGACAGTGGGGAACAAAATGAACCTTTATTAGGTGGTTTTTATGTAGCAGAACTATGAAACTAGCTTTAATTTGGTATTTTGACCTGCCACAAATGTTTGAGGGAGGCATGAATATGAACATTTTACAGATAAGAAGATTAAGCCTAATGGAAGATTAATAACATAGGTAATAAAGGTTGGTGCCAAAATTCAAACACTGCTCTCTTTCTAACTTGAAAGACCCTTCTGTTTCCACCATTATCACACTGTACAATTTTGACTGGCTTACCACTATTTTTATGCTGAGCTGAAATGGAAGGAATATCCAGCAAAGTGAAAGCTAAAGTACTATTTTTTAGAGTTAAATAGTCTCAGCATGCTAATGAGCTCCCTTAGTCTAGTGTCAGCAAAATAACACTGTTAGAAAAATTATTCACTAACTCGTCTGTCTGACACAAAGTCCCTTTTTAATTTCCCCCTCACTGAGTTCTGAAGAAAAAAAAAAGTACTCAGATACAAGTGTCATTCGTACTCTTCCCAAGTTTTCATTTTATTTTTTAGCTCTTTTCTGTCTATTTCTATTTATTTCTATGACGCCTATCACCATGGTGTCTAAGTATCCAGACAAACATATTAAGCTAAAACAAAACATATGAGAAAATTGAAAAGAAAAGCTTCCCAGATCACTCTCCTCTGGAGCTGAGTTCTGTTGATGTAGAGATAGCTGATTGAGTTGTGAAACCCTGGGGCTATGTTGCCAGTGGTAGGAATGGGCTTTGGTAGCAATTT
Organism: Suricata suricatta; assembly: GCF_006229205.1. NCBI lineage: Eukaryota > Metazoa > Chordata > Mammalia > Carnivora > Herpestidae > Suricata > Suricata suricatta. The sequence continues at coordinate 56,507,288 of NC_043714.1, forward strand.
GCTATTATTTAGCCATGGAAATGATGATTTACCTCCAAGCCATTTCTGGAATACGAGAGAAAATGAAACCAAAGACAGTAAAACATAGAAAGTAATCCATTTTGATCTTGTAAATTATTCACCTCTGAGGATAACATCCCAACACCCCAAGGATACCAGAGTGAAAACAAGGTGCCCAGAAGAGATGTAAGAACTGTGCTTTCTGTTGCCTCTTCTGTTCTATTTCAGTTTGCTTATCCAAGTCATACCTCTATGTGTATATAGCTCTAAAAATGAAGAGCTATACAACAAACAAAAGTTGTCATTACATAAATAAATTACTCCAAATCATTGTGCCATATAATTGTAGTCTATATAACTCTGATGCAAATATTCATTTTTCTTTAAACTACAGGAGAAGGGAGGTGAAATAATGGCATTGGGATTTGTGGTTAGGTAGAATGAACATTCTATAGACAAAGGAAGTTTGCTTTCTAATATTTTACAAATACTTTTCAAGTCTTGTCTTTTAAACATTTGATACCACCTCCTTTCCCACAAGCTTCACCACACATGAAGGCATGCACACACACACACACACACACACATTCACATTATTAAATCCCCTTTATTTTCGGAGGATCAGAGTCACCAAAATACTGCTTTGGCTGCTTTTTAAAGAAGCATCTACATGATCAAGAAAGAAATGATCAGCAAGGGCACCTGGGTGGCTCAGTTGGTTAAGTGTCAGAGTCTTGATTTCGGCTCAGGTCATCCTCTCAGGGTTGTGGTATCAGGCACCACATGGGGCTCCACACTGAGGATGACATAGAGCCTGGTTGGGACTCTCTCTGCCCCTCCCCTCCTCTCCCTCTCTCTCTCTCTCTCTCAAAAATAAAATAAACTTATAAAAAAATAAGGAATGATCAACATCCTGATGGACACAAACCTGGTGTTTCTGAACCAAAGGCAAACAATGGAATAATGATCATTTTAAAACACAAATCTTATTGTGGATTTTAAACGGCTTTTTTTCTTAACATCAAAAGCAAAATCTTCGCTGCGGCTTTCTAGATCTTATGTGATCTGACTGCTGCCCCATGGCTTCTCCTGGGGCCGCTCTCTCCAGCCTTCTTCCATCCAGACACACCAGCTTTGGTGAGGGCCTTGAATAGACCAGGCTCTCCTAAGCTCATGCCCTCTGCCTAGAAAGTTCTTCCTTTCTCTCTGAGTTTGCCTTTTAAAGCGATTTCAAATATTGTTTAATGATGTTTCTAGTTACAAATGTAATAAATGCTCTTAATAAAATTTAGAAGTTACTGAAAAGTTTAAACAAAAAGAAAGATAACAGGTTCATACACACAGTCAACTGCTCTTAGCATTTGATGTGTTTCTTTCTCCTTGTGAACGTATTTCTTCACACAAAGTGTGAGCATTTGTGTTTTTTCTAATATTTTCTAGTGGGTTGGATCATAATTATTTCTTTTTAAGCTCTACTACTAATTCTTTTTAAAGTTTTTGTAATGTTTTTCAACAAGTATTTCCTGAATGAGCAAAATAAGATGTAAAGAGTACTGAGTAATTCCTCCCTACATTTCTTTTACTGCCTATCTTATATACTAACTACTCAGTCTCTCAATAACCTAAGATTTTACACCTCAATCTTTAATACTTAATACTTATAACTATAAAGTTTCTCTTTTGGTAATAATTATTTTTATTCATGTATTAGTTAAGTGTATAAAAATATCCAGAAATCTGTATTTTAATTTATTTAATGTTCCCTAGTTCCTTTATACTTTGACTTCCTTCTTCTTGGGTGTTTTGTTTTGATTCTTTCTCGGTCATCTGAACTATAATATCAAATAACGCTTTAAATCAAACTGCCTAAGTAATACCTAAATTCTTAGCCTTACACAGTTGAAAAAGTCCTTCTGTTTACATTACAAATAAATTATCTGATTTTGTGTTTCCAATTTTAAAGAACAACTATTTTTCCTCAAATTAATATAACTTCTGCCCTGTGTCTTAGGACTTTGTGGGATGGAGGAAATGTCCAAAATCAGCTCGAATTACTTCTCTTCTACTTATATTATTTTAGCAAATTTCCCTAATCAAGATATTTCAAAAATGTTTTATCTGAATGCATTTTGACGTGGTTTCTTTTCTTTGACTTCATTTAAAATAAAATGAGATTTGTCCTACTCCATAATTAGGAATTATTTCAGTTCCTGGAAATGTTATTTACTTATAACTTTTCTTGTTGTTACCAATTCAATTGTTCTATCATCTTCCTTAGGGACACTAAATTTTTAGGTTGTATCTACCTTTCATCTGCCAATCTATGCTGTTCAAGCTCACCGTTTCATTCCTTTTCTTCTTTCTCTAACTCTCCATTTTTATCATTTTATTCTCTCCTCTGCTCTTTGAGAAAAATTCTCAAGTTTATTCTCTGTATCACTGATTCATTTTCCACAATGTCAGTTCTATTCTTTACTGCATCCATTAGGATGTAAATATTATTACCACATTTTAAGTATTCTTGATAAACTTCCTTGTATTCCACTGTCCCTTTCCTTTGGGGCTTATAACATGTTCGTTTTCATCTGTTTTAAATAAATAGATAGATAATTGATAGATAGATAGATAGATTGATAGATTTCCTTATGTTTTCCATTAAAAAGTCTTGCTTTCTTAAGTCCTGTTATAAGGTTATTATGTGCAATTGTTGATGTCTAGCAGTCTTGATCTAGTGAAGCTTAGAGTCTTTGCTGGCTCTATAACTCTCTGAACAGATGGAATATATAAAAGCTAGAATCACAGATTAGTGCTCCCACTGCTTTTCCTGACTCTCGTTTTCCCTTAAAGTCCATGATACTATTAGTCATCACCAGTGACACTTGCCCCAACAGCCTCACCCAACAGATGCACATCCAGTTTCTACCTTGCTGTTTTTAAGAAGTTAAAAATCACCAACTGGATATAGGAACAGAGGTACTAATTTAAGAGGCATTATGCTAAGTGCAACAAATCACACAATCATAATGCCAGTCTAAATTTAACAATTAGTTTCTTTCTTTTTTTCTTAAATATTTCTTCATTTTTGAGAAAGAGAGAGCATGAGCAGGAAAGGGGCAGAGAGAGAGGGGGGCACAGAGGATCCAAAGCAGGTTCTGCACTGACAGCAGCAAGCCCGCTGTGGGGCCTGAAGTCAACAAACCATGAGATCATGACTTGAGTTGAAGTCAGATGATGAACTGACTGAGCCACCCAGGCGCCCAACAATTAGTTTGTTATTTATTTTATTTTTTTAAATGTTTTTTATTTATTTTTGAAAGACAGAGAGAGAGTGCACAAGCAGGGTAGGGTCAGAGAGAGAGGGAGATACAGAATCTGAAGCAGGCTCCAGGCTCTGAGCTAGCTGTCAGCACAGAGCCGGATGCGGGGCTCGAACCCACAAACCATGAGATCATGACCTGAGCCAAAGTCGGACGCTCAACTGATTGAGCCACCCAGGTGCCCCAACAATTAGTTCTTTAAACAAGGTTGTATCACAATTGATTTAAAGAGTACAAGTAACAAAATAATTATGTTAAAATAGATATAACATAAAATTTCCATGTTAGCTGCTTTAAACTTAAAATTTTTTTAATGTTTATTTATTTTTGAGAGAGAGAAAGACAGAGAGATAGCACCAATGGGAGAGGAGCGGAGAGAGATGGATACACAGAATCTGAAGTAGGCTCCAGGCTCTGAGCTGTCAGCACAGAGCCCAGTGCGGGGCTAGAACTTACTGGCCGTGAGATCATGACCTGAGCCAAAGTCAGACACTTAACTGACTGAGCCACCCAGGCACCCCCCACCTTAGCCATTTTAAAATGTAATATCGAATGATACTAATTACATTCAGTGTTTAACCATCACCAGTTTCTATATCCAATTTTTAAAAATCACATCAGAGATTTCATAAACATTAAGCAGTTGCTTCCCATTTCCTTTTCCCCCAAGACCATAGTAAATGTTAATCTACTTTCTGTCCCTATAATTTTGTCTATTCATACAAGTGGAATCATATATAGAGAAATTTAAAACAATAATAGAACAGATCAATGAAACCAGGAACTGTTTTTTTAAATCAATAAATTGATAATTATCAATACCTATATCAAAATGATAAAAAATGATAATTATCAATATCTATCACATTTGATAACTTTTCAAAAAGAAAAGAGAAAGGATCCAAATAAATAAAATCACAAATGAGAGAGGAGCAATAACAACACCATAGAAATACAAAAATTTTAAGAGAATATTATAAAAAGCTATATGCCAACAAAATGGACAATCTGGAAAAAACAGTTCCAGAAACATAAAAATTACCAAAACTGAAACAAGAAGAAATACAAAACTTGAATAGATCAATAACCAATAAGTAAATTGAATCAGTAATTAAAAAAAAACAACCTCCCAATAAAAGTCTAGGAACAGATGGCTTCATAAGTAAATTCCACCAAACATTTAAAGAAGATTAAAACTAAGTCTTCTCAAACTAGTCCAAAAATAGAAAATGAAGGAAAACTTCCAAATTTATTCTATGATTTTGAAACCAGGTAAAGACACTACTAAAAAAAAAAAAAAAAAAAAAAAAAAAAGAACAGGCCAATATCCCTGATGCAAATATTCTCAATAAAATACCAAAAAACTGAATCCAACAAATACATTAAAAGAATCATTCACCATGATCAACTGGAATTTATTCCTGGGTTGCAAGAGTGGTCCTATTTTTACAAACCAATCAACATAACACGTCACATTAATAAGGAAAGGATAAGAATGGTATGCTTATTTCAATAGATGCAGAAAAAGCATTTGGCAAAGTACAACATCCATTCATGTTAAAAACCCTCAACAAAGTAGGTTTAGAGGGAACATACCTCAGCATAATAAAGGCCATTTTGAAAAACCCACAGCTACTATTATCCTAAGTGGGGAAAAACAGAGCTTATCCTTTATGGTCAGGAACAAGACAGAAATGTCTACTCTCATCACTTTTGCTCCACATAGTACTGGAAGCCCTAGCCACAGAAATCAGACAACAACAAGAAATAGAAGGAATCCAAATTGGTAAGGAACAAGTAAAACTTTCACTATTTGTAGATGACATGATATTATATATAGAAAACCTGAAAAACTCCACCAAAAAAACTGCTAGAAAAGATAAACAAATTCAGTAAATTTGCAAGATACAAAATCGAAGTACAGAAATCACTTGCATTTCTATACACCAATAATGAAGCAAAGGAAAAGGAAATTAAGAAAGCAATCCCAGAAGTGCTGATGCATAGGAGCACATGTACCCCAATGTTCATAGCAGCACTGTCAACAATAGCCAAATCATGGAAAGAGCCTAAATGTCCATCACCTGATGAATGGATCAAGAAGATGTGGTATATATACACAATGGAGTACTATATGGCAATGAGAAAGAATGAAATATGGCCATTTGTAGCAAAGTGGATGGACCTCAAGGGTGTCATGCTAAGCGAAATAAGTCAGGCAGAGAAGGATAGATACCATATGTTTGCACTCATAGGTCTAACAGGAGAAACCTAACAGAGGACCTTAGGGAGAGGAAGGGGAAAAGAGAGCTGGGGAGAGTGAGAGACACACATCATGAAAGACTACTGAATACTGAAAACGAACCATGGACAAAAGGGGGAGGAGGAGGAAGGGAAGGGGTGATGGTCATGGTGGGGGGCAGTTGTGGGGAGAAGCACTGGGTGTTACATGGAAACCAATTTGAAAATAAACTATTAAAAAAAAGAAAAGAAAAAAAGAAAGCAATCCCATCTACAATTGCACTAAAACAAATAAGATTCCAAGGAATAAAACTAACCAAAGAAGTGAAAGCCCTATACTCTGAAAATTATAAAACTGATGAGAGAAATTGAAGATGAGACAAAGAAATGGAAAGACATTTCATTCTCATGGACTGGAAGAAAAATATTGTTAAAATGTTTGTATCACTGAAAGAAATCTACACATTTAATGCAACCCTATCAAAATACCAACAGCATTTTTCACACAGCTAGAACAAACAATCCTAAAATTTGCATGGAACCACAAAAGACCCAGAATACCCAAAGTCACCTTTAAAAAGAAAAACAAAGCTACAGGCATCACAATTCTGGACTTCAAGTTATATTTCAAAGCTGTAATAATCAAAACAAAATGGTACTGGCAGAAAAATAGACACACAGATCAATAGAGAAGAATTGAAAACCCAGAAATGAACCCACAATTATATGGTCAATTAATCTTCAACAAAGCAGGAAAGAATGGGACAAAGAATGTATCTTCAACAAATGGCGTTGGGAAAACAGACAGCAACATGCAAAAGGATGAAATTGAGCCACTTTCTTACACCATACACAAAAATAAAATCAAATGGGATAAAAACTTAAATGTGAACCCTGAAACCACAGAAATCCTAGAAGAGAACTCAGGCAGTAACCTCTTTGACAGTGACTGTAGTGACTTCTTCATAGATATGTCTTTGGAGGCAAGGGAAACAAAAGCAAAAATAAACTATAGGACTACAACAAAATAAAAAACGTCTGAACAGCAAAGGAAGTAATCAACAAAACGAAAAGTCAACCTATGGAATGGGAAAGACATTTGCAAATGACATATCTGATAAAGGGTTAGTACCCAAAATATATAAAGAATTTATACACCTCTACAGCCCCCAGAAATTATACAATTAAAAAATGAACAGAAAATATGAATAGACATTTTTCCAAAGAAGACATACAGATGGCCAATAGACACATGAAAAGATGCTCAACATCACTTATTATCAGGGAAATGCAAATACACTGAGTTATCACTCCATACCTGTCAGAATGGCTAAAATCAATAAAACAAGAAACAGGTTTTGGCCAAAATGTGAAGAATGGGGAATCCTGTTGCAAGGTTGGTGGGAATGGAAACTGGCAGAGCCACTCTGGTAAGCAGTATAGAGATTCCTCAAAAAGTTAAAAAAAAAATAGAACTACCTTATAATCCAGCAATTGCACTACCAGGTATTTACCCAAAAAATACAAAAATAGCAATTCAAAGGGATATGTGCATCTTGATGTTTATATCAGCATTATCTACAATAGCCAAAAAGAAATGTGCCTGTGTCCACTGATTGATGAATGGATAAAGAAGTTATATAGATATAGATATACAGATACATATGTGTGTATATATATACACACACACATATACATCATATATATACACACATACAATGAAATATTATTCAGCCATAAAAAAAGAATGAAACCTTGCCATTTGCAACAACATGGATGGAGCTAGAAAGTATTATCCTAAATGAAATAAGTCAATCATAGAAAGACAAATACCATATGATTTCACCCATACGTAGAATTTAAGAAACAAATGAGCATAGGGGAAAAAAGAGAGACAAACCAAGGAACAGACCCTTAACTAAAGAGATGGTTACCAGAGGGGAGGTGGGCTGGGGGATGGGTTAAGTAGGTGATGGGGCTTCAGGAGTGCACTTGTAAATAGCACTGGGTGATGTATGGAATTGGTGAATCACTATATTGTATACCTGAATCTATATTACACTATATATGAACTAGAATTTAAATAAAAAGTTAAAAATAAAAACAAGAGAAATCATACAACATTTACCTTTCCATGTCCATTCTTCCTAGTAGAATATTTTCAAGGTTCATCCATATTGTAGTATTATACTTCATTTTGACATTTTTATAACATTTCATTATGAGGCATTTTATGATATATTTTCATTGTGATAACTATTAGGGATAAATATTATAAAGAACTAATTTCATAGACTGACAAGGTGAGGGTCAGAAAGATTAAGTGGCTCATTCAGTTCACCTAATTACAAGGAGGCATGAAGGATCCAGTCTTCAAACTCCACAAAGCTAGTGCTCCCTACATTTTGTCATCCTTTCTCCTCCTTTTTTAGATAACCTGTACATACACCATCTCCTCTGTTGGCACGTATTTCCTCTTTGTACACTTTCACTTTGTACATTTATTTCCTCCTAGGCATTTAAAAAAATATTATTGTTTATTTATTTTTGAGAGAGAGAGAGAGAGCAGGGGAGGGGCAGAGATGGGGAGATAGAATCTGAAGCAGACTCCAGGTCTGAGCTGTCAGCACAGAGCCCAACATGGGGCTCAAACTCACAAACCATGAGATCATGACCAGAGCCAAAGTCAGACACTTAACCTAGGCACCCCATTCCCTCTTAGATATTTAGTCTGCTGTTACAATTTGTGACTACTGTGTGACTTGATTTCCTTCGTTATAGTCCAAACATGTAACCAATGTTTTTTGGAGGAATAAAAGGAAAAAAACAGCATATATTTTGCTCAATTATCTTTAGAAAGAAAAAAAGACAGTATATATTTTGCTCAATTATCTTTAGAAAGAAAATATTATATACTTTTCTCAGTTATCTTTAGAAAATCTCATACAGATTGCTTGTAGAAAGACTATTTTTTTTAGTTTATTTATTTATTTTGAGAGAGAGAGAACACAAAGTAGAGAGGAAGAAAGAAAGAAAGCGAGAGAGAGAGAGAGAGAGAGAGAGAGAGAGAATCCCAGGCAGGTTCCACACTGTCAGTGTAGAGCCCAGTGAGGGACTTAAACTCACAAACCAAGAGATCATAACCCAAGCTGAAATCCAAGAGTCAGATGCTTAACTGAGTGAGCCACCTGGGCACCCCTACAGAAAGACTATCAAGAGTCATCTTAACTGGTACCAAAATATAAATTTTAAAACACTTCAAAATGACATGACAAACATTTAAAAACCACTCCAGTACTATACATTTCAAGTAAAGTGGGATTCTAAATTCGCAGGAATAAACACCAAAAATATATGATATTATTATTATGTTATAATATATATTTAAAAATGAAATGTACACACATGAATAGGACTGGGTCATTTGCTTTTAACTTCTCAGGGAAGCGTGACCCTAGTTATATTTTGAAATCTCACAAGAGATTTCTGACTTTAAAATGCCATCTCCTAGCATTTCATTGAAACACCTCCAGATTTCTCAATAATATAATAGTTATAATTTCAAAAAAGGGGAAAACATTTAAAAATCTTAAAATTAAGACTGATGCCAAATCTATTGTCATAACCTCTTGCACAAATTATCATGGATTCTATGGTCAGTGGAATGGACTGAAAAAAATGTAATCAATGAATACATTTGGACCAGGCCCAATGAGAAACAGAGAATTATGTTGCATCCCACCCCACTGTCTTCTCCCTAGATATGCAATACATTGCATCTAGTGGAAAACCAGAATATATATATTCATTTTTGTATGTGTATTCATAAATATATATATACACACACATCTTTGTAGATATGTCCCCAGAGGCAAGGGAAACAAAAGGAAAAATAAACTATTGGGACTAGGTAAAACTAAAAAGCTTCTCACAGCAAAGGAAGCCATCAACAAAACTAAAAAGCAACCCATAGAATGGGAGAAGATATTTGCAAATGACATATCTGATAAAGGGTTAGTACCCAAATTATATAAGTAACTTATAAAACTCAACGCCAAAAAAACAAATAATCCAATGTAAAAATGAGCAGAGGAAGATTGTAGGCAGAGTAAGATTCCAAAAAAATTGTACAGGTGGCCAACAGACACATAAAAAGATGCTCAACATCACTAAATCATCAGGGAGCTACAAATCAAAACCACAATGAGATATCACCTTATACTTGTCAGAATGGCTAAAATCAAGAAGACCGGAAATAACAAGTGTTTATAAGGATGTGGAGAAAAAGGAACCCTCATGCACTGTTGGTGGGAATATAAATTGGTACAGTCACTGTGAAAAGCAGCATGGAAGCTTCTTAAAAACTTAAAAATAGAAGTACCATATGATCTAATAATTCCATTACTGGGTATTTACCCAAAGAAAACAAAAATACTAAATTGAAAAGGAATATATACCCCTATGTTTATTGCAGCATTATTTACAATAGCCAAGATGTGGAAGCAACCTAAGTATTACTGATAGATGAATGGATAAAGAAGATGTGGTACATAAATATATAATGGAATATTATGCAGCAATCAAAGAGGATGAGATCTTGTTATTTGTGACAATATGGATGGGCCTATAGGGTATTATGCCAAGTAAAATAAGTCAGATTGAGAAAGACAAATAACATATGATTTCACTCATGTGAAGTTTGGAAAACAAAACAGATTTTTAAAAGGCAGAATCAGATCTATGAATACAGAGAACAAAGTGATGGTTGACAGAGGGAAAGAAGATGAGGGGATGGGCAAAATACGTGAAGGAGAATGGGAGATATAGGCTTTCAACTATGGAATAAATAAATCATGAGAATAAAAGGTACAACAAAAAGTACGTAGCCAATAATATTGCAGTTGTGTTGTATGGTGACTGATGGTAGCTACACTTGTGGTGAACATACAGAGATACCGAGCCACTATGAAACTAACGTCACATTGTGTGTCAACTATACTCAAATAAAAAACTTAAAAAAAAAAACTAGGCTGGTATTACAGTGATTGTGCCACTATATGAACAAATCAAGTAATACCAATACCATTAAAAATCATTTATGTAATTCTCATGTACAGGGACTGGTCACCATGGTTACAAAGATACTTGAGAGACAGTCATTCACACAATTAAAAGATAATCCCATCCATCATTTAAAAATGAGTGCTTGGGATGTGCCTTCTGATTCTCTTCCAGTAAGAGGTACACATAATCATCTATTACATAACCACTCCATATGCGAGCATCCCTTTGATAGCTATAATGAAAATGAATGCTACAGCATATATTTTCACCACTCAGAAAGCATGTATCATTAGAGTATAAATAAATCTTCCTATTTCAAAAACTTCTTCAAGATCCCAAGAGGTGCTGCTTCCACCTGAATTCCCCATCAAGCCTGAGGGTTACAGCTTTCCCCTGGTGTTATCAAAGCAGCTGGACTCATGGAACCTGGAGGCAATACTCTTGACTTGCACTGTTGGCTCCTCTCCCTCACAATCCAGCATCATCCCATTTTCACGTCAGCTTTCATGAAGCAATCTCATTCCCAATGGGAGTGACTGAGATCACCATCCCATTCCCCATAGTTAAACCTATCAACAGTTCCATGATAAATGCACTCCCTGCACCAGATACAAAATTGAGATGGCTTCAGACAAAGACCTTAGGAGAAAAGAAAGTCATAGTTAATTCCCCAAACTGTAATAATTTTCATTTGTTGAATATTTTATCTCAGATGAAACATTTTATTTGTCAAAGTCACTTCCTTCCTAGTTTGATGAGTTAATTTAGGCTGCGTTAACCCAAATTTGTGTTGAATTACTATTGTATTTTTTATAGTTACTTACTTAGTTCTAAGTATGTAATGAATGAAGTCTCCTATACTGAATTCAACTCAGCAACTATTTTGGGAGGGTCTCAGTAGAGATAATGAGAGTGTTAGAGCAAGGCTGGAGATAATAGCACCAATCCCTTGACTCTATAGGTTTCACATCTACAAAGAGAGATACTCATATATTTGTATATGAGTAAAATCTTAGGAGATGTAAGGTTTCCCTTGAATATACTCATTTTTTTGAATTAGGAAAATCTTGGAGAAAGAAATGGCATTTATGTTTTGTTTTATGGCAAGGTTAAAATATTTATTATTATCCATTTAATCCAGGCCATCAAGGTCATCAAGGATAAAGAATATCTTAGTTATCTGTGTCCCTGGAAGCAATAAAGTTATTGGTACAGGATCATAGACATATGTTGAATGGAAAAAATACTTTGAATTTGTGCCTCTTATTCAGAAGTATGTACCTGAGTCACAAAGATTTTTATGAGCTGTTCCTTAAGGTATGCCATATTTCTTTTACAAGACTGACTTAGGGACTGAGAAGTTGAAACATGATCCAAGTTGGATGATACTGGATAATGCAACGAGACAGGGTTAGAAGGAATGGGTTTGAATCCCAGCACTGCTTATTACCCAGCTGAATATAGATGAGGTATTTAGTCTTTTTAAACTTCCAGTTCATCTACTGAGGTTAGAAATAATACATCATGACACTCAAGGTTTGAGAAAGACTACCTAAAGTAATATTAAGTCTTTTACAAAGTAAGAATTCAAAATATGTTAGATGTAGTGGAATTTGATTCAGCATGACTCATGTTTCCAAAATAATATTTTATTATTAATAATAGCACCTATGTATTGAACATTGATTGTGCATCAATATAAAAAATACTGTATTGCATGAATGGTCTCATTAATCTTCATATCAACAGCAACTCTGAGAGGTAGCAATGAAGAAACTGAGACTTTGTGGTATTTATTTGCCTGAGCTAGGAAACAGAAGAGACAGCATTTAAACTCCTACTGTCTGATCCAGAACTTTTACAATGAATTGTAACGCAAACTATTTCCTAGTGAAACAAACACTTGCACACTTCTGAATCTAGTAAGAATATAACTTTTGAATCTGTTTTCTGTTAGGGCATATGTTTTCACTCCCCCAAGGATACTGCTTATCCCTTAAAAAGGAGCTCTGGCTTTCTTCAAAGGAACTGCAGCTCAGGCTTTCACCTCTCATTTCCTTTGTGAGGAAGGCACCTCAGGGAGGTTGAGGAGGTGGGATGTAGACCCGGCTTGCTATTGCAGCCCCGCCTCTTCCACATGACCCCTTACTCAGTGTGCTCTGTCTCTGCCTGGGAGGATTGTCATTGCCCTGCTGCTCTGTCACCAGGTAAGTTCCACTCAAGGAGAAAGAGTAAGAAACCAGGATTCGGCCTTGGTTCCAAGCTATCTGAAATCATTCTAATACATTGATCCCTATCAAATTCCATGTATATTTGTCAGCTGGTTCAACATCTGGAGGGGATAGAGATATGATAAGCAATTAGTTTCAAGCCCCAACACATGTTAAATCTGGACAGTTGAATGAGCATTTTATTTTTTTATTTATTTTTATTTTTTTAATGTTTACTTATTTTTGAGACAGAGAGAGACAGTGATGAGGAGGGGAGGGGCAGAGAGAGAGGGAGACACAGAATCTGAAGTAGGCTCCAGACTCTCAGCTGTCAGCCCAGAGCCCCACATGGGGCTGGAACTTGTCAACTACAAGATCATGAGCTGAGCTGAAGTTGGACACTCAACTGACTGAGCCACCCAGGCACCCCTGAATGGGCCTTTTAAACACAACTTAGCGAATGAACCATAATGGATGAATGAACCTTTTGCATCCAGAATCCACTTTTTGCTCTTTCTCAGGGTATAAGTAAATATGGATAAAATGTGATCTGAGTATAATTAAATTTTATTAACAAAAAATCAAAAGAATATGAATCTAATCCCTCTTAAGCATACATGTTTACATGACAGTTTAACATCTCTTAACCATGTGTGTGGAGAGAGAGAGTTTAAGATGAAGAGTGTCTGTGGCCAGCCAAATTCTGCTCTAGCATTGTCATGTGTCTGACCCTCTAATCTTTAAGTCACTTAAGAACCCAGAGTCTCAGTTTCACATCTATAAGACTGGAATAATGGTACTTCATTATAGGATTGATCTGAGAGTCAAATTTTTGACAAATAAACAAATTACCACAATGTTGCATGCATAATAAGCACTCAGAGGTAGCTAGTGCTATTATCAATATTATGCTATCATTATCAGCATAATCTAATAAACAAACTAGTTATTATTTTTCCATAGAAGAATAGGAGAAAAAGATAGTTTAATATTTGGTAAGATAGCACTCTTCCCTCCCCAAAAAATGGGCTGTCAGGCTGTAAAATGTGTTCAGCACTTTAACAGACATATTTATAAGTTGTTATTCATCAAGCTCATTTAGAACAGGATCAGTAAACCACCAGTATTTTCATCTTATTTAAGTTCTTGCCTAAGTTATTTTCAATTAGATAAAGGCATAATAACACTTATGGGGAAATTTATTTTTTGTTTTGTTTTATCATGTTGATAAAGTAATAATGCCATTCCTAGAACAAAATGTGTTAAATTTATGTTCCACTGAATTTTCTTTCTTTCCTCCAGAAACATTTTGCTTCTCAATGTTCGTTATAACCTTTCTCAATACCCCGTGACCACTAGTATTACTGCCCTCTCAACTGTGGCCAATTTCAAATTTAGAATTTAAGTGACAGTTACTACTCTGGCTCCTAATTACTGAAGATGCTGTGCTAAAATTCAGACTCAGTTGCTAGGAAATAAAGTTTTAAGGGAACATTTCTGGTATCTTTTGTGTTTATGCTGACCCTAAAAATTAATGTGAAGTATGATATATTTCCAGTTGGTCACCAAAATAAAATCCAACTGCAAAAGGAAAGCAATCAGAAACTATTCTTGCATTCAGACAGTATCAGGGGAACCTGTGTTTTCCCTTTATTTTGCGTTAGTATGTCTTTGAAGCTGCATGGTGAATTGCATAATTGAGATTCAGAACTAGGTATTTTAAATAATAATATGTAGCAGTTGTCAAGGTAACTTGGGAAGGGTGTTGAGGAATTTTTTTAATGTAAAAGGAAATAGGGACATTCTCCTTAATTGTTGGTATCAATGTTTGTGCTTTATGCATTGACCTCACAGAATGCAAAATCTACTATATTTATAGTCAGTGACTACAAGAAAATCTTTTATCAGACTTCAAAGGAGCAAAATCTGAAAATGTTCTAGCAATCTATAATACTGTATAATATGAGCTTCTATTAGTATGTGTTTCTGTTAAATTTTAGCTGAATTACAAGTGAGGCAGGTAAGAGATATTGCTAGAAGATACTTAAGGACTATAAGACAAAGTAAGTGGCATGGGAATTTACAGACCTATTAAGCATTGCACAATTTGAGTTTTTATTAAAATCAAAACCTGAACAAAATTTCAAACTATCTGGAAACACGCTAGTGAATACTCATATGTCTATATTGCTTTGTATTTTTTTAAGAAAATGTGCATGCCAGGCCCCCTTCTATGTTCTGTGCCCACTTATTTGATCCTCAGAACAATGTTGTGGAGGAGGTCCTATAATTATCCTCACTTTAGGAATGGGGAAACTGAGGGATGGAAAGATTAAATAACTCATTCATCATACAAGATAGGAAATGCCAGGACTACAATTTGAACCAAGTAATTTTTCTTTCAAAGTCTATACACTTGATACTGTAGTTCCTCTTATTGTGGAAAGGGCTGGGGTCCTTTATTTCCTAAGCACAAGTCTAATGAAAGTAAAAATACTCTCTAGCTGTGACCTGTGCCTTCTCTTTGTGAGTTTTCAAGACAGAATGCATGTGCTCCCTGCTGAGGAGTCATGGAAGACGTGAGTTCTTACCACCTTGGTTTCAGAATGTGTTTGGTTTCACCCTTTGGACTTAGAAGAGAAGAACTGAGCTGATTGGGTCTTAGGGGATATTTTTTTGTTTTACCGGCTTTAGCAGAGCTGGCTTCTAGACCTTCAAAAGCATGTCAGACCCACAGGCAGCCTCAGCTTGGGTATTTTAAAGCACTACCACTGACTGAGAGAAGACGTGTTTGCTATCTGTGTTGTCTTGGAAGAAAACAAGATATTTGGGGGCCAGTGACAAATGTTTTTGTATAGCATAATAATGCAATTTGGCTGGTCTTATTCAAAGAAATTTGGACAAGAGAATTAGTTGTACACATCAGAGTGAAAATAAAATAGTTCATAAGAAAGAATAAAGAAAATAGGACAAATAAAATGCAAATGAATTTAAGACAACTGACTTTGTGAGTTTTATTTTCAAATTCTCTTAAAATAATTGCCCAACCTCTTGGTTCAAAACTGATATAACAAGGCTTTGGTGGATAAACTCTAGCATGCTACTCAGAGGAACTGAAAACTTTGACAGAAATTATTCTAAATATAAAGAGCTTATCCACTCACATTAGTGAGTTTAAATTAAAATATCTATAGTGTTATCATGGGGCGCCTGGGTGGCTCAGTCAGTTGGGCATCCAACTTCAGCTCAGATCATAATCTCACGGTTCATGGGTTTGAGCCCCACATTGGGCTCTGTGCTGACAGCTCAGAGCCTGGAGCCTGTTTCAGATTCTGTGTCTCCCTCTCTCTCTGACCCTCTCTTGTTCGCACTCTTCCTTTCTCTGTCTCAAAAACAGAGAAACATTAAAAAAATGTATAGTATTATCATACATTTAACTCTTTAATCTTCCCCATGTAGGGCTGAAATATGTAAGCACTGGCAAAAAAATATTTTAAATTCTCCATGTAAGTAAAAAGGTAGACTTCAAGGGTTTTAACAAAAGCATAAATAAGTAGATAATTATAAAATTTGGGTCATGAAAGTCTTCATGGTTTGTTCTAATTGAGGCTTCCAGATTCTATCAAAGTCCTCCAGGCTGGTGTATGGTCTTCTGCCTGATTTCTGGGAGATCCCAACTGAAGTAAGGACTGAGATGGAGAGACAGAGCTTCAGGCTTTCAAAGAATGGCTGAGGTTGGAAAGAGGCAACCAAAACCAAAGCCTGGTTTCTAAAGCAGGTTTGCTTCGTTTCCATCCTAATGGAAGGGGTTCCTTCTGATGGGATCTTGCAGCACTTCAAGATTGGGGCCTAAATGAGAACGCGTGTATGTGTGTACATATGTGCACGTGTGTGTGTGTGTGTGTGTGTGTGTGTGTGTGTGAAAGAGAGACAGAGACAGACAGAGAGAGAGAGAATGAGAGGGGCCAGAGAACACAGAAGAGAGGACCATTCAAACATCATTTTTCCTCCTTGTGAACTTCTATTCAGGATGACATGATGACCATTATTTCACAGACTTTGTGAGCCCATTTGAGTACATTTCATTGAGTACCACTTCATGTGACAAGTGTTAAGCATAGGTCAATCAGTGACCCCTGCATATTCCAGAACCTGCACATGCCCACAAATGAGGGCCTGAGGATTCTAAGAAGAAATCCATACCCGGGTCTGAGGTTCAACCCCCTTAGCAAGCTTCAACAACGTTAGCTTAACCAGCCCCCACAGCCACACCAGTTCCAATGGCCCCAGATCAGTGGAATGTGTGATGGCAAAAGGGTTTTACCCCTATGCAGGGCTCACTGTAGAGACTGCAGGCAGGGAGTGGCTATTTTCTTCCTAAGAAATCTCTCCAATCTGGAGTGAATTTCAGTCATTTGCCAAACATGCTCCACATAAATTATTCCAAACCATGTTTACTTACTTGGGTCTAAAATCCTGTAGATGGACAAAGCACACATGGCCACAAAAATTTTTTTTAAAAAGTCCTGATTGGAGCCCAGCCCAGTGAACACAACTTTTCCTTCTCAAAGAAGTTAAGTCCAGATTTTAACCCCATGGCATCAGATGCGGCCACACAACAGAATATATTAAATTACAAGACTTTTTTTTCTTTTTGGTCAAAGGCATGTAAATAAATGATCAGGAGAAGCAACGCTAATATTAAAAAAAAGAGATTCACAGATGAGTTTATCAAGAACAGAAGAAGAGTTCTTTGGTTCTTAAAAATTACATCCTAAGCTTATTCTCTTACAAGTTTAAACACAAGAATGATACCAACTTTTTCTTCCAATCTGACTATAAAATTTTAGGGATTTCCTAGTTGTTTTATCTTCAAACACTTTCTAAGGGAATTGGTAACCGAAAAGCCTGTCTCTTAGATAATAGGATGCATTTCTACTTGATTCCTCAGTTCATTCAACCTGAGATTTTTATGGCCATATTACTAACTTACAGGACTGTTGTGAAGAATTAATTAAGCAGCATTTGCAAGATCCATCAAGATGTTCAACATAAAAGGTGCTAAAGAAGAATCAAATCTGGTATTGTAACAGAGGGGCCTCCAAAAGGTGCCCTCTTTCTACTAATTTTTTCCCTTAATTATAACCAAAATTTAGAATTTGGTAAATGCCAAGATACTGTCTGAAAATTCTTGGACAATGGAATTCTGATGTTTGTGATCTGATTTCTTTCTGTCTTGCTGTTGGTATTGTATTCCTATTAGGACATAATTAACATAGTACCCCAGGACTTAAAGCATTTCCTTTATAGTTTTTCTCATTTGAGGGAATATTTTAGTTCACAGGCAAAATAAAAAACGCAAGAATATTACAGCAGTCTGGTTTTAAAAAATCTATCCTCTTGTTCTTCTCTGATAAGGACACTACTCATTTCCAGTTTTGACTGTTCTTCCTATTTTCCACATCATCAATGAGAGCTGAGTTTCTTTTCTCATTCATTTGGAAGATGGCTGTAACCATAACCTCTGAAATTCTTCCTGCGAGCCTTCAGGTCTGTTTGGATTATTTACATTGTTGCACAATTTCCAATTATTTTGGCTCTGTGTTATGCAGCCCAGCATTATTTTTAAGGTCCATCAATTTCTGGTCCTAAGTCACTGAAGCTCCTATTTCCCATTACAGGATTTTAGGAGTGTGCATAGCATGAGGGGTAATCTGTAGGCTAAGGCTGCAACCATCAATAATTCTAGCAAGTTAAATTTGCTAAGGCAAGTGTCAGACCCTATCATGCAAGAAGATAAGGCCCCACAGGAGCAGAGGGTATGAGAGCAGAAGGATGTTTGTCCTACCTACTGCTCACTATGAAGAACAGGCAGAAATTCTAAGTACTTGCCCAAGAAGACACCACCACACTGAGTTGAGTTTTCATGCTGCTTCTTATCTCTGCCTTTGTCATACAGGACACATAGGTCAGTACCAAATAAATAATAAGCATTCAATTGATGTTTGTTATGATGAGCCATTCAGTGAACAAATCTTGCTGAGCCCCTATTTTGTGCCAGATGCCTTTCTCAAAACAAGAGTACGTCAGCAATAAAAATAAATAAAGCCCCTGCCCTCATGGAACTTACAGTCTTATGTGAGGAAAGGATGACAGTATTCTCAGAACTCCATAAGCACAACTGGCCAGTTGCACAGCAACACTTTAGGCTAAATGCACAGCAACTTCTCAAAAATAAAAGTTTGGATATTTCAGCCTTTGTTTTCCAAACAATAGCTGTAATTCTCCTTAACTTTAGTTGCAGCCTCACTTCTAATAGAGAAGTATCCAAAAAAAAGTTCTGTTGACACTCTGCCCAAGGATGCCTAAACATAGAATCTCTTACAGCGTTTGGATTTGAAGTCAATGTAAAGTGAGTCGTGGCCTCATCAGGTGAAAGCCCTCTGTCGGAGCCTGTGCTTCTTCACTCTGTCTTCACAACTCTGTCATCAAGGCCATTCAGCAGGTGACTGCCTTGGCACATTCAGAGTTAGCGATCACTCCAGTTCTTGTAAGCACTTCATCAACTCTTTGGCTAAAGTCAAGATCGATTATGTCAGCCATACTCCCTTTACCAACTGATTCATTTACTTTCTTTAATAAAAGAAAAAATGTAGGTGTGTCTAGGAGGATTTATTTTTAGAGACTTCAGTAGATAAGCTCAGAGTCCCCATGTTTTTTCCTCCTACCACTTTGTAACCAAATTGCGGTTTTGTGACCCCTCATTGTATGTCTCCTAGATACACATGTGGTTTGATACCCTTGTTAACCAACAGCTCCCAGAAGGTGATGATGCTCAAAGAACTCTGCCCCTCCAGCATCTTCTTACACAACCATCACATTCAACTTAAAGGGAAAACTTTTATCTTCTTTTTTTTTAATTTCTGGGGGCTGCTGAGTTTAGCTGAGGCTGCATTTTTTCATGAGAAATAGGGATTCTCAATACTATGGAAAGCCACACTGGCATATTTTGGGATTAATTTCCTAGTGACAATGTATTTAATACAAAACATACTTCTATTGTAGCAAAGAAAAAAGCCAAAGGGAGCAATATGCATTTTGCAGATTCTGCCAAACAAGGCACTGTTTGTTTATGCTTTAGAGAAAATAAATTAATGTGTTTTGTTTACATTTGCATACATCTTTCTAAAAACACATGCAACACAAAACAGTTGTTGTTGTGTTATTATTAATATTTTTGTTATGGGGCCTTTTCCTAGCAGTCCATATGGCTTCCTCTGCACGGCTTTGCCTTTATACCCTAAGAATTAATCTTTTAGCCTTTTCTAACTTGCCATGACCTATGTCACTTAGATAAGAACCCTAGAAAACACTGACTTCTGCTGTGGATTAACACTGCCACCATATTTCATGGAAATTTTATACATCTCTCCCATAAGATTTACCCATCAATTGCATAGAATTAAAACATTGGTGAATTCTTTCTAAAGAGTTATTCAAACTGGGCACATGACTACTTTCAAAGTTTGGAAAATCCAAGTTAACAGACAAAATCCTCATCCCTTTAAAGAATTTTGTCTAACATGTATATTCAGTCTAGGTTTTATCCAAAAGGATTTTTTCTCTATATACCAAAAGTCTCTTCCTGATAGTTCTTTGCCTTTATAGCCCTTATAGTAAAAGATCATGTTTTTGCCCTATTATTTCCTCAATGTCTTTCGCTCTGTGCAATTCAAATTTGGTCACAAGTGTGTGACCCAAACACACACATTATTCATTGCTTATATTTTAAAATCCTGTTTAATATTTTTTCCTCCTTTCCTCATCTTCTTTTCACATTTCTTTGCTTCCCCAATCTCTAATACACATATATATAATTTGCATATATATATATACATATATGTATATATCAACTTACAGGGCTAAGTGTGCATCTAACACAGATGTGTATCTGTGTATACATATAAAAATAAATTTTATCTAGCCCTATCCACTCAGAGAACCAGGCATTAACAACACTCTAGTAGTACTGGTCACACTAAATACCTATCTCTTGGTTTCTAAATATTCTTCTCCACAAAAAAGAACCTGGGTTCTCTGGGAAATGAATGATTTCAGAGCTAAGGCAGGGAAATTCCAAAATTAACCTGAAACATCCAGCAATCAAAAAGTGAGGAAACGCTCAAAGAATGATAGCAAGATGTCAAAAAGATACAGAAAGGGACAGACACTGGCCATATCAGGAAGAGGGTTAAATAATGATAATAATGAAATACAACCAATTAAATTAAGTTGGAATCTATGAGTCCATACTAGAATTTTTGCAAGAAAAGCAAAACTTGTTTCTTAAAATAAAACACCAACTAATAAATGTAGAAGAAATGATAGAGGAAGAAAATTACCATTAAGCAAGCCGCACAGTGGCAACTTATTCAGGCAGGGGAAAGGATTGTTGGGGCCAGAATACTGTGTATTCTCAGAATATCTTCCACTAAATACTAGTCAATTACCAAGGAGGATGCTGACATTACAATGGGGAAATCTGTCAGATATCACAATGGCCAGATGATCACGCTTAACATCAGCAGAGATGTAATGGATGAGTATTATGTGCCCCTGATACGATGTACTGAAAGAAACAAAAACCAGCATCTTTCCTGTAGTGTTTTTGCTAAGAGAGCGTGACCTGAGTCTGATCATGAGGAAACAACTTCAGAATGTTAAGAACTGTACTCTTTAAGAATCGATCAAGGACATAAAAGTGGGGAAGGCCATAGAACTATTCCAGTTTGGAGGAGAACAAAAAGATATGAGAACTAAATGCAGTGAGTGGTCCTGAATGGGATCCTGGACAAGAAAGGCAGAATTTTATTGGGACAATTGCCAAATTTGATTGAATCTGTTGATTGGAGGGTAGTGTCATAGTAGCATTGATTTTCTGATTTGGAGGTTTGTATGATACTTATGTAGTAGAGCATCCTTGACTTTTGGGAAATATGCACTGGAGTTTTTAGAATTCTTAGGGCTTGTGTTTTTAATATATTCTCAAATGGTGTAGAATACCAATGTTAATGAAGATATATACTCGTGTGTGTGTGTGTGTGTGTGTGATTGTACTGGGAAAGGAGTGACAGTGAAAGAGACAGAGAGAGATAGAAAGGTGATGGAACAAATGATTAAATAACAGTTGGGGAATCTGGGCAAAGAGAATATGGAGACCTTTTTAAATTTCCTATAACTCTTCTATAAATTTGAAATTATTATTTTTTATTGAAGTATAATTAGCACACAGTGTTATATCAGCTCTAGTATATAATATGATTCAGCAATTCTATACATTACTCAGTGTCCATCAGGATAAGTGCACTCTTAATCATCAGTACCCAGTTCACCCACCCTCCCACCTCCCGGCAGCAACCATCACTCTGCTCTCTGTATTTAAGGGTCTGTTTTACACTGTCTCTTTTTGGTTTGTTTGTCTTTTGTTTTGTTTTATAAGTTTCACATATGAATGAAATTATATGGTATTTGTCTTTCTCTGACTGACTCATTTCACTTAGCATTCTAGGTTGTTGCAAATGCAACATTTCATTCTTTTTTATGGCTGAATAATATTCCGTTGTATATATGTACCACTCTTCTGTATCCATTCATCTGTGGATGGACACTGAGTCCTCTGTATCTTGGCTTTTCTATCATTGTAATGTTTCAATAAACATAGAGCTGCATATACCTTTTTGAATTAATGGTTTTATTTTCTTTGGATAAATATCCAGTAATGGAATTGCTGGATCATATGATATTTCTATTTTTAATTTTTTGAGAAACCTCCATACTGTTTTCTGCAGTGGCTATACCAGTTTGCATTTCCACCAACAGTGCATGAAGGTTCCTTTTTCTCCACATTCTCACCATCACTTGTTATTTCCTGCATTTTTTTTATTTTAACCATTCTGACAGGTGTAAGGTAAGACAAAGGAACAACTTTCTTACACCAAACACAAAAAGTACACTTAAATTGAATTAAAGACTTAAATGTAAGACTTGAAACCATAAAATTCCTAAAAAACATAGACAGTAAATTCTTTGAAATCAGTTTTAGAAACATTTTTTCTAGATATGTCTCCTCAGGCAATGGAAACAAAAGAACAATTAAACTATTGGGACTAAATAAAAAAAATCTTTTGCATATAAAAGGACACCATCAACAAAACAAAAAGGCAACCTACTAAATGGGAGAAGATATTTACAAATGATTAGCTGATAAAAGGTTAATATCCAAAACATGTAAAGAACTTCTATAATTCAATACCAAAAAAAAGAAAAAAGCCAAACCCAAATAATCTGATTAAAAATGGACAGAAGAAAAAAAATGGGCAGAGAACCTGAATAGACATTTTTCAAAAGAAGACATACAAATGGCCAATAGACACATAAAAAGATGCTCAGTGTCACTAATCATCAAGGAAATGCACATCAAAACCATCATGAGATATAAATTTGAAATTATTTAAATGTTTTATTTTATTTCAGATAATTTTTCAGTGTTTTATTTACAGTCCTCTTCCACTGGCCTGTGATGAAAAATAAGAACAATTTTTGAGAATTCCAAGAATTCTCTCCAACTGAATGTGTATTTGTAATCCACACTTAAGGTAGAAATGGAGGAAGCATCTTAACCTTTCCTGCATTTCTTTTAGGTTCTCTAGATTTCACTAATTTGGGAATAAGATACTTAACAGACTCCACAAATTCATGAATAAGACACTCCACCCTGAAGTTATCCCATGGAGGGAGGAAGGAAATATGCAAATTAATAACAAACAGATATCTAGCTAGACACCTTCAGAATTAATAAATAACATGCAGTATACCACACCTTTAAATTTAGTGTCATTTAAAAAAAATAATATATCAAAAGAAAAGGGGAAAAGATTATTTTACATGTATAGAAATTTTACATTTTTACCAATTGGTGCATTCACATCTTCTATTACTCTGTCCCTGTAGAGAGGGGCAGTGGAGTCTAATATTCTGATTTATCACATCTAGTATCCATTGTGCACTTAATCAACTATTATGTTGTTATATACTTTCAGCATTATACTGCTGTATAAAGTGAAAACACATGGACTTTGAGTCAGACAAGATTTCAAATTCTTGCTTTCATCTGTTTCTAGATGCTTCTTAAGTCATCTGAATCTCAGTTCTTTGGTAGAGCTGTTGAGAGGATTAAACACATTTAATGAATGATTTGGACTGAGGGCAGTGGCTAGGCCATAATGGATTCAATGGATAGCAGTGATCCTTTTTATTTTTCAACATGTTATTACCTCTGGTCAAAGATGATAGGCACGATGAACTAGAATACGTTGAAAATTGTGTAGTATAGAGACCTTGCATATCAAGCAATTGGTTTTAGGGAAGGAAGAAGACAAAGAATGTGTGTGCTAACAACAGACAAACTACTCCATTCTATATTCCTTGGTGGTTTTTTTAAATCATTGTCACTATGATTATCATCACTATTAATGACATCATTATGTCATCACTAACATTCATGCCAGACTTGCTCTAAATCTGTGACATCTGATGCAGTTTTTAAACAACTCTGAGATGGTGCTTACTATTTTCCCTCATTTACAGAGAGATTAAGTAACTTGTTCAAAGTCACCTTGATAGTAACTGGAATTCAAACCTAAACAGTCAGACTCCAAAATTGGCCATTTCAGTACATTATACCCCTGAAGAGCTCTTCCTAGTGTGCCCACCAAGATCCATAAGGAAATAAGATAGTTACATCCATGTCTTGGATCTCATCTTAATTTTCTGGCTTTAAGATTCTTGAGTTCACTGGAGAATATTTAAACTCAAAGATCAGCAATGGCCTCCCATCAGATAATAAGACTTAATGACTGAAACAGAAGCCTGACAGATGTCTGTGGTATGTCAGGGGTGTATTCTAAGCAATGTGCAGCTGGCCATTACATTAAGCTCTAACGGCACTAGCCCTAATATTTAGAAGTAGATTCCAATCTCAAAAAAGTAGAAGTTTTGTCTTCTTTCATCAATACCAGAGTATGTAATGCATGGTGTCACACAAACAAGGTGGCAGATAAGCAGTTGCTGAGTAAATGAATGAACTGTTTTGTACCCTTCAGTGACACTCTATATGCCTTACATGATGATTTGAAAATTAAATAAGAATATACATGAGTAGTACTTAGAAAACAGTACCTGGCACATAGTACACAGTCAACAGATGTTGGGTATTATTTTTTTTATTACTTTTATTTACTATCAGACTCTAAGGACTTGCAAAAGCTAATCCATACAGTCTTCTTCAATAAATGCCTTATTTACTTCCAGAGGGTAACCTCCATCACTCTGATGCCTGAAGGATTTTCACCTGTTTGAATGTGTACATCATCATCTTTCCTTTTTACTAAGCATTAATGCCACACCTACTAAGGAGGATCAGCGTTAATAGAACTACTTCTGCATTCCCCACTCATCTTGGAAAGCTTCTAATCCTCTGGCATGTTTCATAAGTAATTATAAGTAGCTTTATAAGTGATACCAATTTCCTTTCACCCTTGGATTCATGTGGTTTCTTAAATTTCCATATTTCAAGCCTTAGCTGAGAATTTTTGCCAATTACTTTTTCCTTTTCCCAAAAGGTCTTCATTAATTTCTAATTGTAGACTTTCTTATCTGCACTTTTCTTGTTTAAATAAAATTAGAAATATAAATGTTCAGGAATCTTGCCATTTTATATTCATCATATTGCCATGGCCTTTCTTGTTTGACTTTAAAATATATTTTCTTAGAAAATTTCTTCCTCCTTAATAACACTTAACCTAACTTCACTAAAATGTGCTCATTCAGTCCTTGCATCTTTCCTGCACTTATTTTAAATATACACCTTTATCCTATTCAATTAAGTTTTTTCACTAAAGATAATTCAAAATATTTCTTCATCTAAGGCATCTTACATTTTCTTTCATTCACTTTTGAATGTTTATTTATTTTTGAGAGAAAGACAGAGCCTGAGCGGGGGGAGGGACAAAGAGAGAGGGAAACACAGAATCTGAAGGAAGCCCAGGCTCTGAGCTGTCAGCACAGAGCCATGTGGCTCTCGAACTCATCGACCCATGAGATTGTGACCTGAGTGGAAGTTGGACCCTCAACTGACTAAGACACCCAGGTGTCCCTTCCTTCATTCATCTGAGAGGAATTGCAGTTAATTTATTTAACCAGAGTACCTATCTCCTAATACATAAAGTTTTTCTACCTTTTGCATGGCTCATATTTCTTCATCTAAAATTTCCATTCTAAAACTTAAAAAGTAATGCATACCTGTTGCAACAAATAAACTATAAGGAACATAATATTGAGAAAAGTTTCTAAAAGACATATGCTATAAAAGAGATTGACAAACAATTATCTTTATAAACTGAGACAAACAAAATGGTATATGCCTCATAGGGCTATTATAAGAATGAATTTATACTTTGTCTCTCTCTCTCTCTCTCTCTCTCTCTCTCTCTCTCTCTCTCTCTCTCCTTTTAGAAGTCTAGGTCTATACATTTTCTCCAAAACAGATTCTGCCCTGGATAGTCAATCATTCAATTCATTACCTATATATTAACCTTATTTCTTTGGATTCTTACATTCTGTCTAGGCACTGTTGAAAATATCTAAAACACCACAATCTCACAATTTTTGTATCAATGCTTCCCCAAACTTCAATTATACTAACTTTCCACGCATTACGTTCTACTGACAATTTAATTATTTCTTGTATGGATGTATTAGTTTCCAAGATTGCAAATTTCTTTTTTTCAAGTACTTGGAAAGTGCATGGGCCCTAGGCATTATATACATTGTATCCAATAAACATGGTGGTCCATGAGCTCTATGTTCAGAATATTAGAATCTTAATAAATGTCCTGTTGGTATGCTAGTTTTGACAGAAACAACCTCCAACACTAATATTTATCTAGTAAATAAAGAGTAACAGTTAAGGTCACCTGGGTGGCTTGGTCAGTTAAATGTGTCCGACTTTAGCTCAGGTCATGATCTCATGGTTCATGGGTTTAAACTCTGCATCGGGCTCTGTGCTGACAGCTCAGAGCCTGGAGCCTGCTTCAGATTCTGTGTCTTCCTCTCTCTACCCTTCCCCCCCACCCCACTGAAAAATAAATAAACATTTAAAACTTTTTAAAAAGTAGTATTTAACTATACTTTAGAGTGACAATACACAACTATCTGATATAAAGACATTTCTCTTCCTTTTGCAACCACGTTATGGGTCATTCAGGCAGTTTTACTTTTGATTTTGTTTTTCCATGATGTCCTGAGCTTTTCTAATATATCTCACTCAGACATGGATGTATTTCAATATTCATTTTCACACATTGATTCTGGCTTCTATTTCTTCTAAGTTTCCAAGAAAAGAGAAAAAGTAAGAAAAAGAAAGAAGGAAAATAGGGTAAGGGGGAGAAAGAAAGAAATGAGGGACAGAAGGAAGGAAAAGGGAGAGAAAAAGAAGAGAAGTGGGAGAAAAGAGAGGAAGGTAGGAAAGGAAGAGAAAAAGACAATGAACTACCATTTATTAAACATGTACAAGTGTGCTCTGTTCCAACAATTTTGAATTGTTAAAGTACTTTGCCTGCATCATTGAGTTTAATCTTCACCGGGAACTTGTTAGATTTATAGCAGTTATGTTCATTGCCCAAAGTCACACAGGCAATAGGTGGCAAATTTAGAATTCAAATCCAGGTCTATTGACTTCACATTTGGTATATAATCCTTTCACTCCTTCATCTTTCCTGCAAAGAAATACTAACTTAATCTTTCTCTTTTATTATGTTATTTTACTCTAATAAGAATAATGATAATCTCCCACTACCTACCAAGAAAAGACCATTGTGAAGGGAAAAGTGGAAACAGAAGCTGAAGAGGCAGCCAGGGACCAATTCAAGGAGGACATACATGCCATACTAAGGAGTCTGGACTTCCTCTAGGTTATGGAGCATCACTGAAAGATTTTCAGCAGGAGTGGCATCATGAGATTGGAGTCATAGAACCACATCTCTGGTAGGAAGCTCTAATAAAGGGTTGGTCATGATGGTATGACGTGGAAACAAGGAAAGTACGGGAAGGCATCTACACTAAGTAACAAGGTGGTAACATTCTCACTAAGGCCAATTCAGAAAGAGGGTCAAGTTTTTGCCAGTATGAGCAGTGAAATCAGTAGGGCTCAATGACTTCTTAGATTGAAAGAGTGAAGGAAAATTAGAAATCATCAGTGACTAACTGATCCCCACTCTGGTGTCCAGGTAAAGATGAAAGTGCCAACAACTGAGACAGAGAACTGACCAAAGAAGCAAACTTTTTAGAAATGATGTTCTTTTCTGTTCTCTCACCTTTTCTCATTCACTTATTTTTGCCATTCATTCTGCAGAGGTACCTCCTCTTTCTGAAATCCTACTGACTGTCCAAAGCCCAGCCCAAATGCTATCTTCCACAATGGACTTCCCTCGTTTGTACGAGGAAGAAGTGATATTTCCCTCTACTGAATGCCTAGTAAATTGGTACAATTCATTTGGTAAGTAGCACATTCTGCCTTATGTAAGGGTGGTCTACGTATCTTCCTATAGTTTACAAAATCCCTTAGAACTGAAACAGCTTTTCTTTGTACTTTTATATCCTCAAATGATGTATTTGATATATAAATGCAGCCAGATAATTTTAAATATGAGAAATAAAGCCTGGTGTTGACATTTTTTGAAGAACACAGCATCTCCCACAAAGCTGGAAGCATCTTGAAAACAGGCAACAGTATTGTACAGCTTTTATGTCTCCTAAGCCACAACGTTAGTACTAGTCTCAATGCTAAGCACCAAGTATGAGCCCCATTAATATTTGGAAAAGCACTTTGATGTAGATGGCACCTCTTCAACTTGTTTTTCTTTATCCAGCCCCTCTAGGTATTTATCTTTGAAGGATAGCATCTTAGCAATGAACATGATCTCAGCAGATTTTGTTTATCTAAATTGTAGTCATAGCCTCCTTCACTCAGATACACAGCTATCTTCTTGCCAACCTCCTATAGTCCTTGCATTTGTATAAAGACATTTTAGTACTTTCATTTTTTTTTCCCATCTTTCATCATATGCTACAGAAAATTCTATCTTCTGCCTAATTTTTTTTGAAAAGCTGCTAGCCTGCCAGTTTTGGCAGAGCAAACTAGGAAATAGAGTCTGGCAACAAAAAGGCACCAAGCAGCAGAAAAAACTCAAGGTTTGCAAAGAAGTGATGCTCTTCAACCTGTTGTATTGGGTGTGAAATTAGATCCTATCAATGTCACACTCACCCCCAGAGCAAATGTCCCCTTGTGACAACTACATGCTGTGCTTCAAGCCAAATGATAGTATAAAATTTCCAACAATTATGTTTTTGGAGCAGAATCTCTCCAAAAGTATCAGCATGTTATTGATTGCCTTTAGCTACTTCCAAAGTGTCTCTGGTAACAAGTGGCCACCACCAGCTTAAAAAGCAGATGCTATAGGATAATTGGAAGTAAAACAAGCATTCACTAGGGTGATGGAAGAAATATTCCAGGGTATAGCATGACACAATGTAAAATGGGAAAAACAGGCATCAACGACTCAGATTATAATAGTAGGGAATATAAAAGACCATGTCTTTTGTCCCTTTCCTTCCTTCCTTCTTTCTTCCTTCTTTCCTTCCTTCCTTCCTTTCTTGTTTTCTTCCTTCCTCCCTCCCTCTCTCCTTTCCTTCCTTCTTTCCCTCCCCCTCAGCCTCACTCATTTATTTCACAGTTGTTTTATTGAATGCCTAGCGAACCTATGTCAGACATTGTGTTTAGGACTGAAAATTCCATGGTGACCAAGTCAAAAAAAGATGAGGAAGAAGGTGAAAGCGATTCCATTGCTGTAGAGACCACAACTCCACAGAACTCAGGGAAAGCCACAAAAAGAGGCACCACCCTCCCCTAGCTTCTGCAGTTAGCAGATGGCATCTATTTACACACACCCCTTAGACTTACACCCTTCGTATCTACATAAAAAGAATAATCCAAGATAAGGCAACTCCATTTCAGAAAAAGAAGCAAAAAGAAGCAGTAAGAGCCTTTATGCCTGTGGCTTTTACCTAAAATCCCGATTTTGCATTTGGAAAGAACTATTCTTTAGAACATTTAGGAAGTTGTGACTCTTGCCAAGAGATTTAATGAGGATAAATTTCTCTTACAAGAGCTTTAAAAAAGAGATGAATTGACCTTAGAGTGAGCTCCAATCATGGTGGTTGAATGGGGAAGAAAAGAAGAAGGAATGGGAGAGAAACTGACTATTCTGCTTGGAAAGGAGATATGGATACGCAGTATGTATGTAGTGTGTGTAGTGTGTATCAGGTATCTGACACCTCATATGTACAGGTATCAGAGAGTCTTGAATAGCATCCTAAGATTACATTTATTAGAAAAATAATTCCATATAATTCCATAATATGTCAACAGCAATTGAAAGGAAAAGGTTTTGAACATGTTTTTTAACCAAAGTGAAGCAGGTGTCTCTATTAAAAGACTTTCAGACCCTTTATTTATTTTTTTAACATTTATTCATTTTTGAGAGACAGAAACAGAACATGAATGGGGAAGGGGCTAAGAAAGAGGGAGACACAGAATCTGAAGCAGGCTCCAGGCTCTGAGCTGTAAGTACAGAGTCCAACACAGGGCTTGAACCCACAAATAGTGAGATCATGACTTGAGCTGAAGTCAGACACTTAACCGACTGAGTCATCCAGGCACCCCACTGTCAGACTCTTTAAATGCCAGTGTTATCATGAACTTCTGCAAGACAAGTATGAAGATGCAGCATGTTCCTCCCTCAACGGACCATACTTTGAAAATTGACATGAGGCACCACCTATATTTTAAAAACTGCAGTTCAGGGAGGTTAATTAACTCATCCAAAACCACCAGCCAGCTCTTTGGATCCTCATCTGTTGTTCTTCCCATTGCCTCACAATGGTCACCAAATTGTTTACTGGTTCTCTAATTTTGATGATACCCCCTTCTCCTGTTTTCAGTTCTATGCTTTATCAAAAACAGAAAATCTAATATTGCCATACAAGCCTTAGTTTGAGATGGCCCCAACTATAAAAGAAAAGAGAAGATATTTTACATATTTTCAGAAGTAGGATGTTAAACTCTTTGACATAAGTCTCAAATGCATCTTCCCCTGGAGAAAAATGTTAATATGAAACCCTCTATGTCAGACCAATCCAGGGAAGGCCTCCTGTGTCTTTTCACAGCTTTGCTTTGGGAAACTTACTAAGATAATATGTGTGTGCACACCTGTGCACATGATTGTGTGTGGTGATGGCTTTTCCATTGGCATATTTTGATTCTACATACCTATGTCTCAGGTCATTTCCAAAAGCTATAGATTTATTCCATTTATTCTTTCAATCATTTATTCACTTACTAGTGTATCCAACCAACATTCACTGAGCCCTAACTCTGAGTCCAGAGGGCTTGAACCCTGCCTACAGCTCCACCATATCCCTTCCCTGAGCATGTCCGTTTATGTGGTGAGAACTCCCAATTGAGAAATCTCTTCCTAGAACTCCAGATCCTGTTTCTACCCACAGTTACTCTGAGCTAATTGCTCAGATATGTTTGCCTTAATGCTGAGATCCACTCAATATGTTGTCATTTAGCAAAACAGTTACCCCATTGGTTTCCCAGAGTCAAAGGAAGAGTGCCATCTCTTCACACAGGGGGAGAGAAATTTGCTACACAGTGCAGAAATAAGTGTAGACAATCACACCTAGATATATGTAACTGAGCCATGAAAATATGGTAGAGTGCAGAAAATTTAATCAAAACTCTATGCTACGTAAGGACTGCTTCCTATATGAAATCTAGACTGGTGAACACTGGATTGACTGGAAGAACACATCTCCAACTCTTCCCTGACCACTCTGCCTCATGTTGTCCCATCCCCCATCCTATTGCTCTCTCACATCATCTGTTTCCTTTACTGCATGCTATTTCTCATTCTCTGAAATCATCTTTTTTTTCCTTTTGTTTCTTCTCTTATCTCTTATTCTTCAGAATTTTTGCTGTTTGAGTGCAAAGATTTTACTTGTCTTATTTTATCCCCAGCATTCAGAACTTCATTAGTACACAGCAGCCAATCAATAATACTTATTAAATGGATGCATGAATATATGAAGAAACTAAAGCCTTCTTTTATTCCTATCCCTAATCTTAACATCTATAACCTTTATTTTCTCTTACTTGCCACTTCAAACCCTGAGATATTTAGTTGAAACTACATAGTCCAAAAGTTACTTCAAATTCCTCTAGAGGAATATTACAAATTCTGAAAAATATATACTCTTATCACATGCAATTAAACTTAATTCATCGATTAGTTGAATTGTCTAGTCTGTAAAACTGCCACCAGCCTATTTCAAACACCTGAAAAAAAGAGGTTTTCAATGTGAGTAAATACATATACATATACACACACACACACTCACACACACATACACACACACACACACACTTTCATTTTTATCAGAAATCTTCCCCAAGCCTAAGTTCTTCCAGGCACCAGGCCAGGGGTTCCCTGTGAATTTTGCTAGGTAAACCAATAAACACAGAAGCAGCTTACTAGCTACATCTCTTCACATAAGATTACTATTCCTAAAAAATCTCATCTTTATAGGCTGTGGTTGCTATTTTATGGATAACCATCAGTCATTTCTGGAAAGAAAGTGAGCATGTTGTACACATCTTCACCAGCAAGGAAGAAAGGTCTCTAGAAGGAATCTGCCTCTCAAGAAGCAGGGACCACTTCCAAAACAATCACCAAGCACAGTCTTTGATCACCAGGCACCTGTTCATTTCCTTTCTCCACAGTTACATCAAGTCAGCCACAAAGCCCATTATGAATGCAGTTTTGAGTTTGTCTGGATGAAGTGGATAGTAATTAGTTCCTTTTACATTTGGTAATTTTGTTAACACAACTCAGTAGGTGTCTTGTTAATTTGTTCATTACTAGGTGGATGAAAATGTGCATCTCTTCTGTGAATACCAATTATTCCTAAATGAGGTAATTTCACCAAGACGGTGAAATTTCCTCATTCTTCCCTGGTTTAAGAATATCACTGCCAAGAATGAACAATTTGAAACAAAGAAAGCTGTGGGAGGTGGAAACAGTGCTCTTGCACGAAAAGGGGGGGGACACCCTATTATTTTGCAATCTTAAAAGGAAACCCATTTTCAGGGTGAATAGGAAGTGAGGAGAAAGAGGCAGGACATGCCGGTGATGGCAGTGCTATTTCAGACTCTGGTGGCCCTGGATCCTCAGCTGCTCTTTCCAGAAACCAAAGAGGTATCTGACAGTGGGGATGCAATAAGAATAGCGGTCACCTTATCATTTCAGGGCAACTTAGTCACACTTCAGGATTCTCACCCCCAGTGACATAGAAATATCACTTACAAGGTCTTCAAAGAAGCTTGCAAATCCCACTCCTATCTCCTGCTCAAAAACACTTCTTCTTTCTCAAAGCAGTTACAGAAGTCTCAGTCTTCAGATAACTGAATTTTTTGGATGAGGGTGGTGGGGAACCAGATGATGTCATGGCAATATTACCTGTAAGGCCAAGGAGGGAAATCAGTGCATCTCTGGGCTGACTATGGTAGGGAAGGAAAGGATTCACATTCCTATAGAATAAAGACTATTCCTTGTATTTGTATCCCTGAACATAGCATGTTCCTAGAACATAGCAAATAAATCTGAAGACCCTCATTTCCTCCTAAACAGGTCCTATTGTGCCCCCCCCTTGTTCATACACACACTCTGTACTGAAAGGCCAGAGAAAACTAATGTTGGCCCTTTAGTCAACTGAGTTGATACACAATGCAAAAAGGAAGGGCGGGGTTGCCCTTCCCTAAGAGCCTCACTGACTTCTATCTTGCCCTTATTCCCAACTACACAGAACAGTGAGCTTCCAGGACATCTTTGGAGTGACCCACCGGAGAACTGGGGAGATACAGTGGCCCAGGGAACACGTGAGCCGCCTGGTGCTCTCTCCATTTACCTTCCCCCCGCCGGTTGCTCTCAAGCAACTTTCCCTAGACCAAATACAGCATTTTCTCTCCTCCCCCCAGCCAATAATCTGAGATACTCTTTATTCTTGGGGGAGTTAGAGTGGAGTTAAGGGTTATCTCAACATTGTGTTCTTTGTCTTAAGAAGGAGAGAGGATTGTCTTACAGAGCTCTCTGATTTCCTTGCCATTACAATTATTCTTTGGTCTACCTTCACTCCAATGAAAGAATAAAAGGGAACATAGACTATATATCCTGTTTACTATAGATCACTAAGTCATTAACATAGTGTCTGGTATACAGTAGTTGCACAATGAATACTGTTACGTATCCATGGTGAATATTAATAGGTAATAATAGAAACAATAATGAATAACTAATAATTCTTGGGTGATCAAAGCATTACCCTAAATGTTATTTACATGTCTTAGCATATTTAATCCTCAAAATAACTTTAAGAAATAGGAAACATTATCATATTTATTTTAAGGTTGAGAAAACTGAGGCACACTGAAGTGTCCAAACTATGTAAATTGCAGCACAACAAGTATCTGTTCCTTCCCAGAGAACAGGAAGTATGTCCTATTTGTGTTGGGATCCCCCACAACGTCTAGCAAAGGGTCCTGCATTCAAGCAACATAGTGTAGCCGTTAAGAACTCAGGACTTTGAGTGAGACTATCTGAGTTCGAACGCTGGCTCCATCACTTGCTGTGACATTACTTAACACTTCTAAGTGCCAATTTCCTCCCCTTAAAGTGGACATGACCACAGTACTGTCCCTCAGAATTGTGGAAGCCTCACACTTAGCATAGGACCTGCTCTACAGTAGTCATTCAGTAAGTGCCAGCTCTCATGTCTCAATGGCCAACCCAGCGCACGGCACAAGAGAGCTCAGTAACCACTTTCTGGGTGTGTAAAAGAATTAGTAAATGAATGAATGAGCATGAAATGCCAGCATTCCCTTCTCTCCTTCCAGGGCCCTAAGCCACTAGCAGAGCTCAGCTCACCATCTCTGGTGCTCACACAGCAAGGTTGTCAGCTCATGGATCCTGCTCGTCTGTTCACGCCTGAAAAGCAGTAGAGGGAACACTGAGCAGGAGGTGTCTTATTCCACAGGGCACTGCTAAAAGCAGGACTGACACAATCTGCACTTTTTCAGTCTCAAACCTATGGGGAGGCTCCTTGGCTTAAACAAGGAGTGGGGACACATAAGGGGGGAAAGAGTCCAGATTGAACTCTTTACAATGTCATACACCACAGATGTAGGAAATCTGCTGAGTCCAATGAAACGGGGACACCTGAGTTAGAGACGGGCTCTGGGAGACATCAACTCAGTAAGTTTTCCACGCTGGATGGGAGCCAAGTCCATGAGAAATTCTGCTGTCATTTCCTTTCACAGCCACTGGCAAATGAGTGTGAAATCTGGTGAGCTGAAGAGACAGGCATGGTGGCAGAGATTTAACAGCAGAGTTAAGTAGATGAGACAGAAATATGCTTCAGGATCTTGAGAGACCTGAAATATGGAAGACAAAGAGCAGAGGCCAGTCCACCCAGAGACTGGAACGCTTAGGAACTGCACTCCTTTCCCTGGAGAGAAGTGAGTGAGCAAAGTGCAGGGGGATCTGGCTGAGACAGACGCCACGGGAGGGCTGCCGGATCCATTTCTCTCCCGTCCTTTCTTACTTTACCGTACTGGAAGCCTGCATCTGGCTCTGAATATAAACACCACTTCTTCAGAGAAGTGCATGTAGAATGTAACAAATTAAAGCTAACACATTCATTTTATTTCCATTTATTGACACACTGTTTTTCACTTTGAGTTTTTTATCCCCAGAAGGGCTGTTTCAACAGACATGGAAGAAGAGCATCAACAAAGGAGGGTGTCTTTATGATGCTTCTTGGTTGACACTATAGCTCTGCCAAGACCATGAGGAGTTTTGCAGACGGATGAGCTATGAGACAACGTAGTCCCCACCACAGAATTTGGTTCCCATCCTGCGTGGCATGTGGTCCTGAAGGGCAGCAGGCAGTGGTCTCTGTGGTACGTCCGAAAATCTCTTGCAAAACTACCATGTGACACAGTCCTAAAGGAAGTCATCTGTGCTTACCAGGATTGGGACAAAACTTCAAGGGAACCTGAATTTCCTTACCATTGATTTAAAGACCTCCAAAAAGAGAACTCCAGATTTAGAAACAGAAACAACAGAGCCTACTAAAAATTCATAGAGGTTTTTCATCAGGTAAAACCTCTGGGGTGCTTGTCATCAAACTTATTTGCCATGATTATTAATGCCTAAACCATATAATATCCCATCAGGAAATTGTGTTAGTATCCCTAGGTTTTGTAGGTGAATAAATTGGTGCACAGGGAAGATGAGTGAGCTTGCCGCAGGCCCTACAGTGAGTCATTGCCAACCCAAGAATTACAACTCTGAGCTCCTGACTTACAGTCTGAGCTCACACCTCCAGGATCAATCTCCTTAGATCCACCAGACAATGGCTTCAAAAGCTTTTACAGCAATTAAAGGAGGAACACTGTCTCCTATTAGGACACACCTACCCAGTTTCCTTTTGGACCTTGGCACAGTTGCTGCCAGTAAGCAGGGAGCAGGAGATATAATTTAATGCTTGAAGTCTTCCATGTCCAAGCAGACTTCTTAATGGCAGAAACCACACCTTATAAGGAGAAAAGTCTGGGGATGGGAATTCTCCCTGGCATAGCTTGTAAGAAGGAGAGTATGGGTGTGGGGGAGCAAAGAACCAGGCATCTCATTTGTTTGTTCTGAACTTGAAACTGACATTAACTGAGTTTAACTAGTATTCTGCCATAGCATTGTTCCCAAAGTGTTGACCCATGGTTCTGAGAAAACACCATTTTCTTCCCTGCAACTGTATATCATACATTAAGAAGCACTTAAGGAGATAAAAAGAACGTTCTGAGTTTTTAATTTCAAATAATACCCACCGCCAGGGATGTAATACTAATGGCATTCACAGAGGTTTCACATAATCAAGACTAGTTAGGCTCTATGGAGTAAGGCAGGGATGATCACAAAGAGTATTTGAAATCTAGTACTTGCCTTCACATAGGTCAAAATAAGTGAATATGAAAAACTCAGCTATAAAGAGAGAAGACTATGCTAATGAAGATCCTTTAAACACTACCATACAATCCTTTCTTGGCCAGTGGTGAGGACTGGGGTGGGTGGGGTGAAAGCTGGTCCAGAGTTTAAAGGTTAAATCCAGCAAACTAAATAATTGCTGCTCTTGTCAAGGAAGAACACATTTCCTCTAACTTAACTTGTCAACTGTACTTCCAAATCAATGGCAAAAACCATTTTTTGAGCACCTACTCTTCTGGCAAGGAGTGTCCTAGTTAAGTGTTAGAGGGCAGTTTCTGTGGCTTGGTATGATTCTTCACAGATCTGTACGAAGACCTCGGGTGGAATGCCATTCCCAAAGAGAAAGCCTCAGAACTGGAGTCCGTAGCAGTGGGCAGGCCCTGGTCTTGGAAAGGGCTTTTAACCAGTCTGAAGGCAGGGCGGACCCTTCGAGCAATATGACTCTGCAAGCCTTGGCCTTCCAACTGACCAGACAGCAAGCACTCTAATCTCTGATTATGTCGATTCAACCACCAGCCAGATGTCAGGAAGGGACAGAGACCTCATGTCCTACGACAAGCAAGTTTTTTTTCCTTTACTTTATAAGATCTCCCTTACTCTGAGACACCTAGAAAGCAACTGTCCTCAAGACCATTTTATGCAACTGCCTAGATCTGCCTTGCTCCTGGGATTTTTAAGTAGAACAACCAAATTTAAAAGTTTTATTTCAAAAGGTTTGAAAAGTACTTACATAAGCTGAGATGGGGAGTTTTGATTTGGTATTCACTGGGAATAATTTGGGGGAAGAAATACATGACTCAACTCTGGGTGCGCCCCAGGACCACATCGCCCTTTGAGCTCTCTGCCGCAGATGGATGCCTTTCTGCTCCGAGGCCTCAGAACCATCCAACAAGGCCTCTGCAATAACAGCCGGGCAAAACTTTATCAAAGCAAGAAGCAAAAAGGCCTGACACATGATGCTGCCAGCATTTCAGCAGCCAGGTTAGCTTTGTTCTAATGCCATTCTGTCAGGTTTAACAAGCAGATATTAAGAAAAGTTTATAGAGAATCGAGATGAAAGGTTGTCGGTAGAGATGAGAGCTGCCAGCAAGCACCTCGAATCACAGCTGGGTGTAGACTCTGCCGCAACTGGCTGAGAGAAAAAGAGGTTTGATATGGGAGCAGCTGCTTCCAACCCCGGCGAGAAGCAGGGCTTAATCATCTGGCACCCAAGAGTCTGGAGCTCCACCTGGAGAGAAACAACTGAGAGTGTTCTGGGTGAGCATCTCATCGTTAGATTAGAAACAAGTGATGTATTTGCAGAAATTGGGTCCTTCACTGGTCCTGACCTGGTATGACATTTCGTGTGTGGAATGCTTTTACCCAAGCACGCAAGGGCAATGGAAGCAAGAGGCTAGAGGAGATTAGCAATTTTACTTGAGGGCTTGGGGGGGTAGGGTTGAGAAAGGAGGGAAACTGGAAAATGACAAAGGCTGTGGCGCTCCAAGAAACGGGCATTCTAGATCAAGGTGATTATGTCTTGGTATATAGGGCAAGCCAATCTGAGCTCTCTTTTATCAATTTTCAGTCATGCTAAATTCTTCCCGAATCCACATTCCTTTCAACAGAGCACTTTTTGAAATGTGGAAGAGTCAAGATGCCTCAGAAGGGCTG
This sequence comes from Suricata suricatta, assembly GCF_006229205.1. Lineage (NCBI taxonomy): Eukaryota > Metazoa > Chordata > Mammalia > Carnivora > Herpestidae > Suricata > Suricata suricatta. The sequence goes on from NC_043714.1 coordinate 56,546,048, forward strand.
TGTGTCATCAATACAACAAAGGTCAAGTTTCAATCTCTGTGCAATAATGCCATAACTCACCCATTTGTGTCCTCTCTCTACTAAATCTCATTTCTGTGAATTAAAAGCAGCCAGAAAACAATTATCATATTAGTTCATTTAAAAACCCAGCTTTTTAAAATATTGACTCCTTTTCTAAATGTGGAGATGTCACTTCTATTTCAGCCATGTATCTTTCTCAATGAAGGCTATTAACGCTTTCTTTTTGGGGAAAAAAGGGGGAATTATAAATAGCAGGTACTCCATCCAAAATCATTAACAAAACCCCGCTACATATCTGCCAGCAATAATGCAAGAATGCTTGCACTGAGGGAGTGAGCACCTTCTGTCTTGAATTACTAATGTGTTTTTCTTCTATTAAGGTGAAATTCACATAACATAGAATGAACCATTCCAAAGTGAATAATTCCATGGTATTTACTGCATTCACAATATTGTGCAATCACCACCTCTGTCTGGTTCCATAAGATCTTTTTAAATATTTTTCTTCAAGTTTTTATTTATTTATTTTAAGAGAGAAAGAGAGAGAGAGAGAGAGAGCAGAGAGAGGGAGAGAATCCCAAGCAGGTTCTGCACTGTCAGCTCAAAGCCCAATGCAGGGCTTGAACCCACAAACTGTGAGATCATGACCTCAGCTGAAATTAACAGTCAGAAGCTTAACCGACTGAGCCACCCAGGTGCCCCTATTCCAAAAGATTTTTAATCCTCCCAAAAGGAAACCCTCCACCCATCAAACTGTTACTCTCCATATTTCTTACTCCACCTGCTTGGCACCAGTGTATTTTAGAAGAGTGTCCATTCATACTATATTCCTTGTTCAGGGGCAGAGTATTTCTATTCCCATTAGGAAACCAGTCATGTTGGGTTAGAGTCTTTCTCAAGATCCAGTCACAATTAAGATCTTGGGTCTCAAAACAAGTGCTTTCAAAGTTGATGTCTCTGCCACCGCAGGAAAGCACTACATTGTTCCGGCCACTACAGTCAGGAGCCAAGCTTTGGACAGTCCTTTAAAAAATTAACCATCATTCTTTTGTGTAGGTAGTAGGTTTTTTCTTCAAAGTCCAATGATAAACCTAAAGTTCATTTCACTGAGGCTTCTTTGGGATCTCCATCTTACAGGTAAAGAACACAGGTAACTCCCCAGGGTTAAATGCTCTTCTGGCCAATAGATTTAAATGAGGCCAACAAATTTAAAATCACAAACCCTGAGCTTTGAGTCAAGGCTTCTTATGCTGCTCTGGGACTTTACAGGCATGCACACCGATTTCCATTATAATGCCCCTATTTTTAGTTATACAGTTATACGTAACTTTTAAAGAAGTTTCTCTTGGAAAGTGTAAGGGTTTTCAGCAGTTATTTTTGTGATTCCTGAGAAGGAAGACCTAGCTTTTTCCAACCTCGGAAATGCCAATTTTTTTTCTTTTTACATCTGACTCAAACAGCTGAATTGTAACGTGCCCTAATTCCTTCTCATGAGGCTCCTCTTCATTCTAGGGGAGCGGTTTTATTGAGTCGAAAAAAAAACATTTAAAAATAATTTTCTCACATGCACAGTGAAAAAAAATTTTCTAATAAGGTTCATTTACATTGTTACCCGAGGCCACGGAGAGTTGTGCAAAGCACATTGCATAATCCCTCCAGGCAGTTAGTAGGTGTATTTTTCCCCCTAAGTAGAGAAGAGAGCATTTTCAAAGAGATCAGGATGCCAAAAGAAAAAAAAATCTTATAAAAATGCTCATAGTGATGCAATGGAGAGTTTTCTCTGTCCTCTGTACTTAGGTTTCTATTTTTAAAACTAGATTTAAAAAATCACTGCTCCAAATATCATAAAATATAACAGTACTGATAAGACATCTTATATACTGAGAAGTCCTGGGTATATGTATCCTGGGAAAATGTCTACTTGTGAGTCTCCCCCTTCCCATTTCAACTTTGAGGTTACCAATATCACTCTTGAAAAAGGATGCCAGAGAATATTCTTTCCAGCGACGAAGAGAGGGCCCTAATGCTGTGGCTAATTGAGAGTTCATTCATCCAACAGTTATTTTTAGCACTTGCTCAATTATTCCTCTTACTTCATAAAAACACACTGTAGAAAAGCTGTACTTAGTCTTTTCCGAACCAGAAAACACCATCAATACTTTAGCAATCACAAAAAGGGACTTTTTCATCGGTTTGATGATTGATTAATCATATTGAGGTCCCGGTAGAATTATGATACTACATGACTGGTTAATTCATTTGTGCAAAAACTCAGTACATTTGAAATCCAACATTGCAAGTCCTAACCCTATTTACACATATCAGTTTCTTTAACAGAGTCACCACATGCACCCATAGGCCTAATTCCTACTGACAACTCCTGTCTCAGTGGCCACAGTGGAACTGTGAGCCAGAGCTGGAAACAGGCACCAATCCATCTATTCACAGATCCATCACACACCTGTTGGTTGGTAGACCCACTGTACTTTCTTATACCAAAGACAAAATTCTTGTTAGCATTAGAGTAATAAAAAAGAGAAAACTGGAATTCAGAGAGACCTATTTAGTATTAAGTATTAACCAGAATCTCTTCACAATGTACAATTCAAAAACTATGATATCTGCATCAACTCTTGTGATTTATAATAATCCTGGGGAGGTCATGGGTAAGCATTATTACCCTCAGGTTTTCTGGGGAAAGATTTAAACAATCTTACCCCACCCTAATTCACAGAACTGGTACAAGAAAGAGCAGAAACTTAAATTCAAATCTTCTGAGTGTCAATATTTGTGTTCTTTATCTGCATCCTGATCTCTCACATTTAAAAGATGTCAAGTCACTCATTCCATTCATTCCATAAACATTTATTGAGCAGCCATGAATATTCTCAATGTTGTGCTAAGCAACGTGATTCCCTGAAGGGCAAGTGAGACCCAGTCCTTAACTCAAGGAGAATATGTCAAGTACACAAAAACCCAGAGAAGAGCCCCATGATTCTACTGCCCAAAATGCAGTGGTGGTTCAGAGAAGGTAAAGACCCCATCTATGAGGAGAACATCTCAGAGGAAAAGGATCAGATCTACTGAATCTCTAAAAGGCAAGTGAAGATGACAGAAGAAGGCTGACACAAAAACACAGTGATAGGAAACTAAAGAGCAGATTCACGGTCAGTGTGAGATGTTTGATGCTGGTGGAAACACTAACTGCTCCAAGCGAGTGTCTTGCTCACCGCCAATCTCTAGAACCTCTTCCAACAGTGTCCACTTTCTCTCGAAGCAAAGCAAGGTTGTATCGTCTCTGAATCACCTTTTTAAAGTATCCGCTCCCCTAAATATTAGTATATTTCTCCCAGAAGTGAGTGGGTTTTTTTCTTGGTGTATTTAAATGGGGTGTGCGTGAAGTATGGAATCCACGATCATTCATGTTAACTGATAGTAAACATATTAAATGTGCCAAATACATATAGAGACTTGGCAGGGTAAAGACAGAGACAAGATTATGTTTTCTCCACATGAGGCAGAGCAGAGTAGGGACAAGACTGCCTGTCTCTTGTCGAGACAGTTTTGGCAGCTGACAGACCACCTTCAAGAATTTACATCCGAGGATGAGAATAAACGCACAACTGAACCACAGAGTCATGTGGTGGCTGCCATACTGCAGTGGGACACACCTGCTTGTCTATGCCAGGTTATCAATCCTGGGGCGGAAGGGGGAGCTGACCTGGGAACCTCGACTTGGAAGTATGATTTGGGAGTAAAGTGTGACTTTCAAAACCCGGCAGGCAGTGAGAGGACAGAAAGAGACAGGGACACACATAGAACAAAGAAGACATTTCAAAGTCACTAGTGTGAGTGCAGGCCAGTCTGAGAGGAGGCAGAAGTCCGCTAGGGATGCAACTGCTGTTTGGTCCATCTTTAGGGCCCTTCACTCTTTCATCCTTTCTTCCTTCATTACCCCCTCCCTTCTCTTCTTCTTTGGATATGATTTTTGTTCACAAAGTAAACAAGTAAGGTCCGTGGTATGGAGCCTTTCTTCAGACAAGAATCCAATTGCAAATACATACATAGCATATTTTTCAGTTCAAGGAGTTCTCTAAAAACTTCATCTCTTTTCCCTTCACTAAAAAAGAGCAAAGTTTTTGCCCAGTGTGTTCTTTCAGGATGAACTTCGAAGAGATTTCATTAAAATGAAGAAACGATTACAAATCAACCAGAAAGTCAGCATCTCATTGCCATCGGTGTGAGCTGAGGACAAGGGGCTTGTGACAGCAGACAGGATGGCCAAACTGCCAAAGCACTGATCTGAGAGGTACAAGACACACGGTTTTTCTTGAAAGCTTCCAGACTGCTGCCTGACCAGCTTCCTGCTCTTCATCTGCCATGGCCACTATGAGGTGACGCAGGTAAACATCCGGGCAGAGCCCTGAGAAAATAATAACGTCAGAGTCATCTAGCAACAAAGCAGCCCTTGTCCAGGGCCCTCCTGCCTCAGTTACCTTGTCCAGAGAGACACAGAGAGCAAGGAAGAGCATTACAGGATGATCCAATACCCCACTCCATTCCATGTGGTGAGAGACCCCGAATGGTGTATATTGAGACACCGGAGTCCCTGAGCTAATGTGAAACGTGGCCAGAAATAGCTGAAATTATTATTTTGATAAATAGTACTTCTAAATGTTAAAACTGGAAAGGAATGATTTATTTTAGGTTCTCTTTGGATGTGTACCCCAATTATGGTCATCATGTTTAATATGATGGTAAGGGGTGGACGGGCACCCAAATCTTTGAAAAGTTTTTTTTAAACAGGAAACATATGATTTTCTTGACTCATCTCTATTTTTAAACCCCAAAGTGCACATTAGCCATTTGCTGCAAAGATGAATCACTGTGGACATTTCATTTTCAATGAAATTTCATGTATCTAAAGACTAGGATTGGTTCATCTTGCAGGGATAGCACAGCAGTCACAAGCAAAATAAATACCCAGATATAAAAAGGGAAGCAAAATGTACATATAAAACTTGAAAGAGTGGTTTTTACTAGTTTTAGAAAAGAGAGAGGAATCTAAAAGGAGGAAAAAGGATAAAGAGAAAGGGAAAATAATTTCCTTTTTCAGTCTAGACATCAGCAAGGATGCTAAGAACTTATTAAGAATTCAGTATGGCTTTCTTGCCAGACAGAGCTGAGTTCATATCTTGGCCCTGAGACCTAATAGTTATGTGACCTTGGGCAAATAACTTCCTCTCACTGAACTGCCCTTTCCCCATGTGAGATGGGGCAATGATATTGGTCACCCCTTTAATGAGGCTTGTCTGAGACCATATTTCAGTATAAGCTTAATGAGAACAAGGCTTCTTGTCCATTGCCGATTCCTCAGCACCAAGAACCAGACTTGGCACATACTAATAGTGATAACTAATACTCAGCAGATATTTATATGTGCCAGATCCTGTTCTAAATGTTTTAAACATTTCAACCCATGCAATCCTCACAACTCATGGGATGGGTGATATTACGGTCCCATTTTATAGGCAAGGAAACTGAAGCACCGAGAGATTAAGTAAATTACCAAGGTCACACTAAGCAGATGAGCCAAGATTGGAATGTTGCTTCTCAAGTATTATATAATAAGTAGACACTCAATAAATATCTATAGAATGAATTGATGAAATGGCATATTGAAAGCACTTGGAAAAGTTCAGCCACAATGCTGGCACTCAACAGATACTAGTTGACTTTGTCTTCATGTTTGGAAGACAGAAGACATATTACTATGCATGATTTTTTGCCCCAGAGATCTGCCATCTTGTTGAGAGAAAATGAACGAAAAGGACAACTAGAGAATTACATGGGAAAGTATTTTAAACTAAATTGTTCGGCATAGGCCAATGATCCCAACTGGCAGCCATATTGCTACCTCAGAACATTTGGATCCTCACAATTGGGGGAAGAGTGGGCACAGGGTGGGGCAAGGGGTGTGCTACTGGCATCTAGTGGATAGAAACCAGAGGTGCAGCTAAGCATCCTTCAAAGCCCAAAACAGGCCCTCTTAACAAAGAATCTTGATATCAAGAGTACTGAGATTGAGAAACCCTCGCGTAGTCTACAAGGGCTTTAGTCATTTTAAGTTTAGAGAGAGAAGTGCCCAGAAGCTAGAAGAGTTAGAGCAGACTTCTCATTGATGTGGTAAGACTCTGTAGGGTAGTATGACTTAAATAGATGTGGAACGGCATGCTGAAAGAAGAACCAGAGCCTCCACCATCTTTTAGCTCTGTTTCTATGCACTAGTAAATATCTACACATAATACATTTCCATTCAGATAAATACTGAGATGAACCGGTTAATCCTAGCATTAGTCAGAAGGGTTTGGCCTGTGTTCACACTTGGGAGAATAGTGATCAAAACCAGAAATTACTAGAATTACAAGTAAATGGGTGACACTTCTAAAAGCCCAATTACTAAGCAGATACTTCTTTTATTCTTTTTATTCACAGGTTTGACAAGAGGCTTAACTGAGCACAATGTACATACTGATACATGTTTCTTCCCTACTTTGAATAAATTGCTTAGCAAGGGCTCCAGCTGGACTCTGAGATGAGATTTAGGCACGCCAGGTCATGTGTAATCAACAGGTAGGACTCATCACAACACTCTCCTCCCCTAGAAACCTCTTTGCATATGTTCCCAAGGATTCTCCTTGAAGAGGGGATGTGCTAAAGGAGTTTGACTTGACCATCTTGACCAAGAAACAAAGCTTCAGTCTCTGAAAGAAGATGGTGTACATTAATGTCCATAATACCTTGCTATCAAATCCGGTCAAAACAAACCCCACGAAATCCTGTGTCAGTCCTAGGAGGGGATATGATATAGAGGCTGAGAGCATAAGCTGTGGGATCAGTTGCTGGGATTATATTCCAACTCTGCCACTTATTAGCTAAGTAACCTTGGACAAGTTACTTAACCTTTCTGAGCCCTCATCTATGACATTTGGTTAAAAGTATATAATAATCCCATGTAGATTGACAGGAGGACGAATTAACTAATTGACATAAAAGACTAATTTATAGTGCTTGACACATGATAAGTACTCAGTAAAGGCCAGCTAATTATTGTTGTCCAGGAAAGAGAGGTATAATAAAGATTAAATTATCTGATTATTAACATTTCTGTAAAATATTTCAGCCTGAACTGTACAGATTGAGTTTTCCTCCAACAGATAGTAACACAAAAGGTATTATATGGTTCTTACTTATCCCACCAGTGGTCATTTATTATCTTTGGTCCCTGGGGGGTGTCTCAGAATCCATAAAGGGACTTCTCTGTAAGCTCATGTACTGTATCCCAGGAGGACTTTAAGCAGTTCCTGAGGGCTTCCTCCTGGGTATTAAAACTTCTTGGTAGGGGCGCCTGGGTGGCTCAGTCGGTTAAGCATCCGACTTTGGCTCAGGTCATGATCTCCCAGTGCGTGGGTTCGAGCCCCACATCAGGCTCTGTGCTGACAGCTCAGGGCCTGGAGCCTGCTCAGATTCTGTGTCTCCCTCTCTCTCTGCCCTTCCCCAGGGTGCTCTCTGTTTCTGTCTCTCAAAATAAAGACATAAAAAATTTTTTTAAAAACTTCTTGTTAAGTGAACAAATGCAAGAGGGCATTGCTATTAATATGCTATAATATGTTCTCACATGTTCACAACTCAGATTATCAATATGATGCATAAATCATGGGTTGTTTTATTTTCATAAACAAATCTAGCAAATTATGCACCCAAGGTCATACTAAAATAAGTGATGGAACAGAGATGCAAATCCCCTGCTTCAGCTCTGAAGACCAAGCTCTTTCCATTGTTCTCTCTAGTCTAGCTGACTATGGACTGGGCTTCCAGAAGTGCCTAACTCAGTTAAGGCCTATATTCCCTTAATTAACAGAATAAAAAATGTGTTAATTGTTGCTGTTGTAATCCTGAGCACTAAATGGGTAGAGACTACATCCAAAGTAATCAAATGTATTATGCAGGATGTTTTGGTTACATGTGACAGGAACCCTACTCAAACTGGTTCAAGCATAAAAAGGAATGTATGGGCTAATACACGTAAAAATCCCAGACACTGAACTTGTTTCAGCAGGCACAGCTTGATACATGTCCTCAAGTTATGCAATCATTACTCTGCCTCTCTATTGCTGATTTCTACTTTCCTCTATGTTGGCATACTCCTCAGTTAAGTTTTCACCAAGTGATGTAAAGATTTCTGTTCATACATTCATTCATTTGCCCATTCAGGAAATGTTCAGTAAGTACTAGACATAGAGGGCTGCATAATCTCTATGAACAGATGGAAAGAATGGAGAAATCATTTTAAAGAAGAAAGTCTCAAGGGAGGATGATATAGTTGAAATTCATCACGTAAAGGCAGAATTATCCTTCCTCTGGCTTCAGATGGTAGACCAGAGAGAAGTTACAGAAAGACTGAGATCCTAGACCCATGTCAGCAATTTTACCATCACAAGGTGGAGAGCTTGCCTGTGAATGGGATCAACATAGAGGAACAGAGAGAACAGAAATGAAGAAAAATCTCCTCATGAAGTCATTTGAGCTCCTGAATCCAGTCACATCAAAAATTACTCTTGAATATTTCACTAATATGAGATTTTTTAAAATCACTTTGCTTAAATAATACATTTGGGTTGATTGGACTGAGTTTTGTACTTGTAAATCAAAGAGTACTGACGAGTACAAGAACCATATTGATCCCAGTTCCTAGAAAAATCCCCAGAACACAGTAAGCACTTAATAAATATGAATGGCATCAATGATCAAATGGTTTAAACAACATGAACATGAAAATGATCAAACAGTCCAAACAGAGCATATACAATATAGCACAGCCTTGAGAAAGTCCCTCCACCACAAGAAACACTCAACCAATTGCTAAGAGAATCATAAGTCTCGATGCTTCAAAGGGGTCTCAAACATCAATAAGAGATCCATAGTCAGTGAACTGTGAGGTCCTTTCCACTCCTCATACCCTATGGTTCTGTGTTTTCAGTTCTTATCCAGATGAACTCTGGATAGGTTTGGATTTTACACTTTCTAAAAGAGAGTGCTTGCCCCATTGGAAAGACTATCGTGTCAGATTTATCTCCATTTCATCATACTAATACCTTGATTTACGAGAGAATTGCCATTCACTAAATAATTGGGTGGGTGATGAAGGACCTACTACTGACACCCATCAGAGAGTTTTGCCTCCTTTTTTTCCTTCTCTTTTAATACTTTGATACATGTCATGGGTTTGTCTAAAACATTCCCTGCCTGTTATTTGTGCTCTGGGTATTTATATGCAATAAATAGCCTTAAATAGCGAGTGTGTGAACGAGAACTACTGAGACAGATGGGCCTACAGCAAACACATTTGGCCTGTTGCAACATAGAATCTCATCTTTAAGAAACTGCTACCTAACTCCTCAGACGTAGTCTACTGCAATTTAATCCAGATAAAAAGGGAAGAGTTGGCAGTGATGGATGATGGAATGATTGGTCATCTATTCAGCATATGACATCTGCGCCCATAGATTTATCTCCCATTTGAGGAATGTGATCAGTTCTCTCACCGCGTTTATCGCTTGCCTTGCCCTAGTCACCTCCTGTGCCCAGGTCTGCGCCCTCACTCCCAGGGATGTATGATGCCATCCTCTTATATGCAAAGTGGGCTTGACACGCTCCATAGCTGCACATGAAAAGGAAGCAAATATAGTAATTGGTTCCCTGGATGAACTCTTAACGTTGATGTTGTATTCAATTAATTGGCTGGTATCTTTTTATTATTATTATGGATTTGAATGTGACAAAAAACTTTGAGACTGTTGTGAATGGATAAACGATAGAACTCCTTTATGAGTCTCATGGTGAACCATACAGTACCTGAGGATCTTGCCGTTAATTACAGTATAAAAAAAATTTTATAACGTTTTTGTTTTATTTTTTTCCCAGATGCAAATTACCTCAATATATAGTTCCCAGCAGATAACCATGCTCTATCATAGGAGACTGTGGCATTCACAGAGCCTATGATTAATAAGACTGAGGATTTGATTTCCTATATCATTTTCAAACAAATGAACCAATCCCCTGGGAGAAAACAAACACCTTATAGGAATCTTCTATAGTATAGAAGGTGTGGGGCCAGGTCTCTCAAAAGAATGCAGATCTATCAAAGCAGTCAATAACTACGTATTGACTACCTATACCCTCAGCAATTCACACAAAGAAGGAAGTTTTAGAGAGAAAAATGCGCATTGGTGAATAAGGAAGCCTTTATGAGTCAGAAGGAAGATGCAAAAATTAAGTAAATCTGTTTTCTGTAGATGGAGCTACTTGTTAACGGCCGCTTCCTCATAGTACTGAGAACAAAGAGAGATTTTTATAAAAATCTGGGGAGAAAATCATCAGACAAGCACTTGGTTTAAGTGCTCCCTATGTTCTAGGCTTGTGAGACATGAAGATGATTAAGACACTGTTGCTTCCTAAAATGAGCTCACAAAGAGGGAATGTAAAATAAACATATGATAAGCTGATTTGACAATGTTAGGGACTGTTATCTGAAGGTGACATACACGGGCTTAGGCTTCAGAATGGCTTTGGATTTTTCAGTGCCAACACAGGAGAGAGGCCATTAAAATCCCCAAAGCGATGCTGAATGGCAACCTCTGATCAGCGGCCGCACCCGATGCAGAAGGCACCCAGCGCAGACTGCAGCAGGGCAGAGGGCCCCTGGCTAGTACTTCCCAGAGCTAATCACAGTGCGGTATGGGCATCATCATCAGCACCAGGAAACTAGTTCCAGACAGAAGTTCACCAGCTCTTCCCCAGAACATGTGAATCCTTGAGGCTGGGCCAAGGAATCTGTGTTGTGAGCCCTTCAAGTAATTCTGACTATGCAAGCTGGAGAACTACTGCTCTTGGTGATTCTCCTTTAGAAGATAAAATTGTTAGAGTATCTGATGCATGTGAACAACTTATAGAGATAATTAGACAACTGCTAAAGAAGTTGAGGATGAATTAGAGATAAGTGTAAAGGAAATTAAGAAAAGAATAACAAAAAGAAATTCTTAAACCCAGGGGAAACAAAATGTTGTACAACAAAGATTAAGTAACCACGATTTACTGTGTAATTCAGATGTGAATGACACACATATCCATAATTATATAAATAGTGAATAATGATGTAAACAACATTAGAATGTAACATGCTGGGAGGCAGGATGGGTGGCCAGAAGGGTGCTTATGTGGCAGGAGTTGGATGAGGAAAAAACATGGAATCTCTAATGTCCATGATAGGAAGGCCATTGACAGCACTTGAAATTAAGACAACAATTAAGAGGAAGATAGACGCATGTTATTTAGAGATTTCTAATTTAATACTAGAAGAATCAGCTGAAGGAGATGAAAGTGATTGGCTCCTGGGCAGGGGAATGGAGGAGCTGAAGGGTTTTCATAGTAAATCCTGCAGAATAAGTTGACTCTATAGTTTGTGCATGTTTAACTTGGATAAAAAGCAAATTCAAAACAAAACGAAATATTCCCTCTCCTATTGAAAGACACTCCCCCAGTTCTTTGATAATCACCATCTCTTTAAACTCTTACAGCCCTTATACACCCCAGGGTCAGTACATTTATATATCCATACACCTGTTTTCTTAAATAAAATTTCATTAGAACTTAGCCATGGTCATTCTTTTTCATCCTATCTATAGATTTCTTTTTCATGCTACAACAGCAAACTTAAGTAATTGTGATAGGCGGTATAGCCTGCAATGCTTAAAATATTCCTCTCTCTCCCCATATAGAAAAAGTTTGCTAATCCCAGATCTCGTCTACCCATTTAGCACCTAAGACAATACTTGAATTTACGTATTTTGTTTTCCCTACCGGATATTATTCAATTCTTACAACAAACATGCTAGTTAGGCGGTATCATATCACCAATGGAATAAAGGCTCTGAAATTTTAGGAAAACTAACCAAGGTCAAATAGCTAATGGGTGGTGGAGCTAGGTTTCAAGCTGGGCTCTGTCTGAAACCAAAGCTTATATTCTTTCCACTAGCACCGTAGCTGGTGTCTACTCAGCTTTTCATGTTAGCATAGCTTGCTCTTCCTAGATGTGAGCTTTATTTAGGGCAAGAACCATGTCTTAATTATCTGCGTATCCCCTGTGCCTGAAACATAGAAAGCACTCAGAACAAAATTATGGATTAATTACAATGAAGATGAAAGCAAAAGAACCATTCATAATTCTCAAAGCAATGCAACTGTAGTGATACTGATTGTTCTGTTTTTTAGAGGACAAAATTGTGCCCTGAGCTGCTTTTTAGTTGAAGCTTGCAGAGTAAATAAAGCATTATTGTCTGGAAGAAACCACACATGAAGGTATCAATGATGCCCATTGATCTTGTGGTAAAGCTCAGGTTTCCTGTTTTGTGTTTGTCTCAATCTAGACTGGAAGCTCTCAGAGGCAGAGGTTTCATGTTTATATGCCCAGGAAATTCTGGGCACCTGTGTTGTTCCATGAGTAATTGCTAAAAATAAATGAGTAATAATGCATTGTTGGTGTGAGGTTTGCTTCATGTCCTGAAATGTATTCTGAAAACACTGATTATGAACTTTCTTTAACTAACTGAATCTTCCAAAAGCAGAAACCTGGTGAGAATTACTCAAGGGAATATGACATTATTGTTTGGATTGGAGAGTTTCTTGTGACTGATATATAACTAAGCTATGTACACTGTCAACACTGACTTGAGTAAAAGCAACGCTGTTTTTCTTTAAAGTGAATAGGATTATTGAAAAGAAGAATTCATGGTTTGTAAGGAAGCATAGAGTACATCTATTCTCCCCATCTACCCCCATTACAACATTTCCTAGCTGCTATCCAGCTTGAACTTGCCAAAAGGGAAATCTCCTACCTGCCCAGGTGGTTTATTCTTGCTTCACTTCATTTGTTCGTTCATTCAAACATTCTAAAATATCTCTTTGATGTTAGAATAAGTTTATACTGTTTTAAGTTATTTGCTTATGTAAGGTTGAAAACTGAGTCCTTAAACCTCATATCAATAAAAAACGAATATTTGCCCCTATTGAACTAATTAAATCTAAGGCCCTTAAATCTTGTTCAGGTAGACTGCTTCTAAACCATATTCCTCCCATCCTATATTCATGGGGTTGGTTTCAGGAACCCACATTCATTGTATTTAAATATATTAACTTCACTTTGTTATATTAACTCCAGCTAACTGTTTAATTTTTAAAAAAAAAATAGTTGGATTCTGGGCTACAGAGATGATTGACAGTGTTTTTGCTCTACAGGAACTCAGAGTCTAGTGGTAAGGATGGATAATTTAATAAAAAAATTTTTTTGATCAGAATAACTGCTGTAATTGGTATAAATACAAGGTACACTGATAATATACATAAGGGATACATGAGCTTTTGCTAATGCTATTATTATTATTGTAGAAATCAGTAAAGGAGGAAAATAAAAAGAGAAGACTGTGAAGACTCATCAAAAGAGGTGATATTTAATGTGTGCCTTGAAGATAGCAAAAATTATCCAGGCTAAGAACAGATAAAGAACATTCTAGAATATTCTGTTCAACATATTATCCACTAGCACATGTGACTATTGAACATGGGAAATTTATCCTGTACAAGTTGAGATGTGTTCTAAGTATAAATTTTGAAGATTTAATAACAAAAGAATGTAAAATATCGCATTCATAATTTTTATACTGGTTCTTTTTTGAAATCATATTTTAGATATATTTGGAATAAGGTATATTATTTAAATTGATTTTTAAATTAATTCTTAAATTAAGTCTTTAAATCTTTTTTAAAATTCTTTTTAACACTTATTCATTTTTTGAGAGACAGAGTATGAGCAGGAGAGGGGCAGAGAGACTGGGAGACACAGAATCCAAAGCAGGCTCCAGGCTCATAGCTGTCAGCACAGAGCCCGACACAGGGCTCAAACTCACAAACTGCAAGATCATGACCTGAGCCGAAGTCAGATGCTCAACCAACTGAGTCACGCAGGTGCCCCAAGTTTTTAAATCTTTTTAACATTGCTGCTAGGAAATTTGAAATTACTTATGCAGGTCACATTATATTTTATTGGACAGTATTTCTCTAAAGTATACATAGGCAGAAAGATATAAATAAGAAATTTGGAGAAGTGGGATTTTCTTGATCCTAATTCTGAATTCATTTGTTCACCAAATTTATCAGCCAATTTGGGTGAATACACAGTTTACACTTTCAAATATATAATTTAGGAACTTTCTGATACTAGAGAGTCTTAAGACCTGCCACTGATTACCTTCTTCAGATTGACCTCAATCTGTCTTTCAGATTATTTCAATCAAGTCCACCTAAGTATACTGTTATTCAATCAATATTTCTCCATATTGCTCACAAAATTTTCTCTCCAAAACAGGAATCACTTCCAAAACCTCAGCCTTTCTGACAAATGATGCTTCAGCATGTCCCACTGCTTCTCAGAAGATCCCTCATGAGACCACGGCCCAGGTATCCACAGGGATGATCGACTTAGCAGGACAGACTTAGATTGGTTTCCTTTCCTTTCTTCCTTCCCCACATCAATCAACCCATTCCCAAACTTCTTTCTGAGGAATCCCTTCCCAAAAGAAATCAATTACATATTAACCTTTTATCCAGTTCTGTTTTTTTGGATCACTCAGGCTAAATCATTGTTGTGAGAAATGGCTCTGGAAAATTAGACATCAGAATAGAATTCAGAAATTGAGTATCAAAGGAAAAAATGGGACTTCATTCCCTGGGCAGGCAGCAATAGGGCCTCTTTGATAGTAACATGTGGCATGCTGAAGCATCAATACTATAAGATGTTCACCAGTGAAGAGGTGTAGAAGGTAAAACATTGATTTACATGGTAGCACTGGCACCGGAATGGAATGAGTCATAACTGAATTGAAGCTAAATTTATCTGCCTGGTCCCTGGGTATATAATTGGAATGAATATCCTTAACACCTGGCAGCATCCTCAGGATGGTTCCCTGACCTCTGGAGTGGAGCTATTATGATATGAAAAACCAAGAAGAAAGCTATTTGTCAGGTGACTCAAAAGGCTGTCAGGGCTGAGCATGACCAAGAGCAAGAGGGGTCCAAGCTATCATGGAAATTATCTTGCCACTGAAGGCATTTAACCCAGAAAACTGATGGGCTAGAGGTATATATAGGAGATCAGGATGCTGTACAGAATCTCTGACAAGTGCTAATGCAAGTGTCATCAGACCCCAAGGGTTTTACCATAAGGCCATACCATCAGCAGTAACAAAATGCTTGCCATTTTAAAAGCAGATCCTTGGATTTTTCTAGACTGTAGTGGGGACTGAGTATCTGACCTTTAGCTACTACATGACTATGTAACTGGAGCTGGCATCTGGAACTGGGTACAATCAGATCTAATGATTCTTAAGTTCAGGTGGGCATAGCAGGAGTCCATTACATAATGGGATAGGATATGAGCAGATACAAAAAGCACAAGTAAGTTACATAAACAGGTTATCTAGATTCCCATATCACCTACCTGCATTGCAGTGAAATCCGTCCCTTAGTTTAAACCCATGGGCTTATGGGGGATTCCCTAAAACTAGCTATCACAGGAAGAACAAAAACTCAGGCCTGGATCACAGTGTACTAATGCTGAGTTAACCAGACTGTTACGGCACTACAACAATCTTCAGGGTGGCCCTGGAAAACAGAAATGAAAGGAAATCCTTTCAGTTAACAGAGTTGCAGGTAATTTGTTGGTTGTCTCCCAACAACAGTAATAGTGGCTTTATATGTAAAGATACATAAAGGCAATGACAAATCACTTAGCTAATCTGTAAGGGACCTGGAAAGGTTTAGATTTGATCATTTGTGAGGCAAGGAAATTTGGGAAAGAAGCATGTTATTAAAGGGCACATAGAATGTGGATACTTTTGTCTTCTGAAAATGACCACTATAGAATTTCCACTATATAAAACACTCAATAACCAGAACACCCACAAAAGTCAGAGGACCTCTCTCTACTTCCACTCCACAATGTTAATGGAAGCAGTCCATGAACAGAATATCCACAGTGGCAAAAATGAAGACTTTACCTGGAACCAAAAATCTGTACCAAAACAAATTTAGGTACTGCTGTTGATGAGTGCTCAAAGGCTCAACAGCTGCACATTCAATACGGCAGCATCTCTCAAAGAGATTAGCGAGGCAGTTGGTAGAACATTGATTATACCAGACTCATTCCAGAGGGGACGACAATTCATACTTATAGAATTTACATGTATTCTGTTTGTAAGTTTACTTACATTGCAAATTGACGCTGGCAACATGATTGCCTGAGGACTTATGGAATACTTGGTTTGCCAACTCAGGATCTTTCATAACATAAGAACATGGGACCAAAGTCATGCTTACAGATTACCACAACACCCAGAAAGAAGACAACTTAATAGAAAGATAAACAACCTATGAAAAGTTCAGCTTAAGGGTCACACAACCTGTGAATTTGGGGCACTGTCCTGTAGGATGCAGAGTAGGAACCAAACAATCAGGCCACACATTGTGCTGCATTCCAGAAGTGACAAAGTATGAGCATGAGAACCGAGGAATGGAAGTGGGGTTGCTTTCACTCACCTTCACTTCCGTGGCTTCATTTGCAGAATGGTTCCTTGGACTCTGTGGCTTCTATCGGTTCCATAGGTTCTATTCTTCAGAAGTCCAAATTCCCAGTGGGAAATCCTTTCAACAGAGAACAAAGCAGGGGTTGCATTTAACCTGATGTTATGAGAACCCTCTGGTCATTTTGGGCTCATTATGTAGGTAGACAGCTGGTTTTTTTTTTTTTAAAGATTTGTATGGGCAAGATGATTGTCCCTCATTACCATGAGGAGCTAAAGTTGCTGCTATCCATTTGGGATAGGAAGGAGTATGTTCAGAACCCAGAGAATTCAATGGTGTGTTCTTATCCAAGGTCAATAGTAACCATAAATGGACAATTGCAGCAACTATAAATGAATATAAATAAACTGCTAACACTAGGAATTATTGGATCCTTCATTAAATGCATCATTAAATTCAAGATATGAAGGCCAAAAAATGAGTATCATACAAGTAGTAAAATCACAGACCAAACTGGAAAAGATATAGTTATATTAAGAAAAAGGTTGGATGAAAACCCTCTCCCAAATTAGACAAGAACAGTAAGTTATTGGTAAAAAAAAAAACATGATCTTAGGAGAATCATGGGAGTTTTCCCATCTCAACTCTGCAAAGAGGCGATGTTTTAAAGCTGTATGTGAAATCTGATGTCCCCAGTCCCTGCAGCTTTTGGGATTAGCCCTTCCTTGGACACCCAAAAACATGACTAGGGCTCCATCACTCATACGACAAGAAGACCAATGTAATCTTTCAAGTGTCTAAGAATCTCAACGAGGTACAAACAGAAAGCTGACAGCTTACATTTCTCTAACCTCTCCTTCCAAACTTTGCTCCCTGTCTAACTAATCTCCATTTTCTGTTTTGAGTCCTTTCTTTGTCATCCTCTTTCCTGTCCCATACCACAAATTTTGTGGGTAAACTTTTCTCTCATTCCTTAAAAAGTATGCTTTATCACAACACTAAACTGTTAGTGAAACATTTTTATTCAAGATTTAGAAATGTCTCTGGGTTGCTCAGTCGGCTGAGTGTCTGACTTCAGCCAAGTAATGATCTCCCGGTTCATGAGTTCAAGTCTTGCACAGGACTCCGTGCTGTCAGTGTGGAGCCCACTTTGGATCTTCTGTCCTGCTCTCTCTCTCTCTCAAAAATAAAGAAACATTTTTTTAAATGTCCAATTGTAGTGCAGTGCAGTACAGATGAGAAAAGGACCTCTTTAAGTGTTTTGGTCACTCAGCAAGAAAAACCATTGGTGGCAACCATTCACTTAGGCTCCAGCTTGCTGCCACTGCCAAAAATGGCTCCAGGTGAGCCATTTTTCCAAATGAAATCTACCAATCGTTCAAAGAACATTATCCTAAGAAGATGACATAGTTAACAGCAAATACTTACATAGTCTTACAAAAATATCCCTACTTACCTTCTTACATGTTTGCCATTAGTGTGAAAAGGACCAGAGAGGGCTAGAATTGACCCAGTTAAGCCCAGTCTAAAGCAGAGACCACACCCAACCTGCAGATGAATTGCATGCCCAGCCTAGATTAACCTGAATCAGTTGATACCCAGCCAACTCAACTGAACGATAGTAATAAATGCTTGATATCTTAAGCCAATGAGTTTGGGGTGGGGGAGGGGGTAGTTTGTTACACTATTAGAACTAACTGACAGAATTGGTAGCTTTTTCTTGATGTGAAACCTAGGGCACAGATGTTTTATTTTTCTGACCATAACAATGTATTACCGACAAAACAGAATGGCATGGGTCTTGAAGTAGAGCATGCTGGGTATTTTCATGGAACAATAAGAAGGCCAGAGTGAATGCAGTGGAGAGAATGAGGGAGAGATTCACAGGAAACAGATTAGACAGGCAGTGGTGGAGGAGGCAGTGAGGGCCATATAGGACTTGCAAAGACTTTGACTTTTACTCTAAGTAAGATCAGAAACAATTGGAATGATCTGAGCTGAAGAAAGACATAATCTGAATTATTTTTAACCACACTGTTCTGATTTCTGGTTTGAAGATAAGGGGGCGAGTGTAGAGGCTGGCAGAGCAGTAAAGAAGCTGTCGCAAATATCCAAGGCAACAATGATGATGGCAAGGACTAAGCTTCCCAAATAGTGGGGAAAGTTGTGAAATATAAAGATATCAGATGTCATTTGTGATAGAGAAAAAAGAGGATTTCCAATGGATTGAATATGAGATGCAAGAGAAAGAGTGGAGTTCAGAATTAACATCAAGAAGTTGGGCAGGAACAACTGGAGAAGCTGAGGTGGCATTTTCTGAAACTGCACTTTAGAAAACTGCGAAGGAATAGGTCTGGAGATTAGTGTATCTTGAGATACTTGTAACTTCTATCATGAACTGGTTTTAAAGATTTCTCCCAGAATGGGAATGAGTCCCATTTGGATAAGCAGTCTTGTTGAGATGAATATCTGAGTTGCTCTGATTAAATGCTGATTTCAGCTCACCATTTTCTTTCACCAAGTTTATCGTGGGCCAGTCTATAAAATTTAGAGAATATTCCTCAAAGCATTCAGGGGAATATAAGACTATTTCTAGTCTACCATTTGTAACTTTGTCAGCTGTTCTTCGTGTCTCGCTGATTCTATGGATGGTCTTATGGCTTCATGTTATTGGCATTAAAACACATGGGCAACTGAGTCTCTCAGGGATTCACTTTGTTCATGCTCAACAGAATCACCATCCAACAGTGGCTACCAAATTAATCCAAAATAGAATTTATGTATTTGGAAGGAAGGGCCTAACTAATCTTGTGTTGAGCTTTTTCAATTTGAGTGTTGAATGCTCAATTTCTAGTAATTTCCTTTTAAAATTCATTTTCAAAATATTTTCTCATGTTATAAGATTTTTGGGGAGTTGAACTTTTCTATTAGATAAGGGGAACACCACTAGTTGCTCCCAGTTTCCCCAAACATATCTAACTGACATACTGATGACTATTTTTTTATAATTCTATTGTTTCCCTTACAGAGTATAGTTGTTTTGTTTTTCTAGTTTCGTTTGATGCTTTTATTAAAAGCAAAGTCAGTCTGAAACAAGGAGTCAGTGAAAAATTAATTTAATCTGAACAGTCTGAAAGAAGCTCATTTCTAACAGTTGTGGAAAGCACATTTAAAACATACTAGAATTTTTAGAAAGCTTATGTGTATTTTAATGAAAAAAGAAAACTCAAATCCAGACTTTCATTTATATGTATAATCCACTTGAGATAGAAGGAAAAATGTCAAGCAGACAAATTATACATTCCACAAGTAGGAGTAGAAATAGAAAACATTAGCACGGTCTTGATAGACAATGTAGTAAAAAATTGATGTATGTAGTATGAGGGATAAAGTGAAGGGTGCCGGAGGGGAACACAAGCAAAGAAAATAAAACACTATTGATGCAGAGGAACAACAGCACATTCACACACACAAAACAGGTAAAAACACAGGTCCAGGAGAAAAGGAAAAATAAGCTTATTGATAAGAATTCTATAAGAGACCCAAAATACAGTCAACCTGCAAATAAATAAGACAATTTAATTAAACTCAAGTTTGAGAGTGGACATTTAATTTCAGTTCATTTTTTTAATTTGTTGCTAATCAAGTCCAAGGACTTTTCCTATTTGGGAGACTCAAGAAAAAGAAAATCCTTGATTGAAACTGAACAAGTAGGAAAAGAGGATTAGATATTAAAAATAAATACCTAAAGGTGAAAAGAGAAGAATCTAAACAATAAAGAAGGCTGCAGCATAACCAAACATATCAATCAGCAGTATTTGTGATTAAGGAAAGATCAAAACTGTTTCTCCAAACCTTCCCTTAAGTTGTCCTTACTATCAACTATTATGGGTAATAATCAAAATAGACTCTTAAATAAAGAAATATTCTTCTATCTACTTTGTATGTCTGCTTATTGTTGAAATTTGCATAAGAACGTAAACCTCATATGCTCAGAATAGATAATTAATGACATATTTTTTGGCAGACATATTCAAATGCATTTAAAAATCTTGGAAAAGGCTGAAGATCTCAGCCAAGTTTAATCAACTCTGGTTGATTTAAAAGAGATGTACCTAAGTTTATCTCAGATTATCAGAGTCTAAAATATAAATTCAATAAATATAGAGTCTAGGTTAAACAGTTAACAAAAACAGAAAGAGATAAAGGAGGTGCTGCATGGACAAACCACTTACGGCACACTGAGAGACAGCTGAGGTTATGCCACCATTGTAAGAAAACATGCTGGGCAGAAAAGGAAAGATCTCAAGGGTGATGATAGAATAAGGTGATGGATGGAAAGGCTAACACCTGGTCTTTTGGACTGAATGATGTAAATACTAGGTAGTTCCTAATTAATTCATGAAATGAATATATAATTGATATGGCTATGGAATTATCATACTCAGCATCCAAAAGATTCGATGTAATGTCTATACTGATGGAAAAACCGAGACATGGCCAGAAAAAGTTTGCAAAAAGTGCATTGGGTTGGTGATCCCTTAAAGAAACAAACTCTGGCAACACGGAGAACTTCAGCTTGGAGAACTCTTCACCACATCCTTGACAATGTGCCATTTCCTTTAGGTCTCTGGAGCTGGGTCCACATTCTATCCCGTGAGAAGTACATTGAGGCATCTGCTTCAAAATATATTAAGTCTCTAAACTGAAGATATTAGAACGATTTTCACTTCCCTCCACCACTCTTTTGCCCTCCCACTTGGGGAAGACTATAATTTTATAAGCATTATTTTTTATTTTTATGTGCGTTTCTTAAGTGCCATCTTTTATTATTAATCTTATCTCCTATTGAAAACATTAACTCTGAATTGGAAAGTCCAGAGAAGAAATGCTCTAGCAGCAATTTAGTTCTGCCTCTTAATACTTATTCTTCATTGATTTATTATTAATAATATTTATTTAATGCTTTTAGTTAAATGACCAACTAAGACAAATAAAAATTTGTATTCCAAAACACCTTAAGCATGGCTATTCTGGGGCCATTGAACCTGAGATGAAGAAGAAAGAAAAGTTAACTCAGGAAATAATAAAAATGATAATTTTGCTATCTTCAGTTTCAATTTTGGGATCCACAAATGCATGATAGAGCTGTTCTTGTTTTTTTCCCCCAAACTATAGTAGCTCCCTAAATCCCACTGGAAGTGGAGACCATGAATACCAAGAAATATCAAGTGGACCATTTCCAAACCCAGTGTTGTTATTATTCAAAGAGGTAGCACTTCAGTTACCAATCCAGCAAGAAATGAATTGTCAATTAAGCTTCGAAATAAAGAGGCAGAGGAAGCAGGAATAAACCGCAACTAGGACAGCACTTAATTGCCCACCAGATCTAGGGAGAGAACACCATACCGCAGGTCTAGCTTACATGCACAAACCAAAGGTTTCTTCAAAGAGAAATTTCCCCACAACTAGAAATGTCCCTGGCGCTCCCTATCCCCAGACACGAAGTTTCTGCCTCCATCGCTCTTCTCTGGCAAGGAGCGGCTACACAGCCTTTTCACTTGCCCTGTTGATTTGCAGCTTGCCAGTCAGCATGACCCCAAGGTAAGCATCAACTACATGTTATTCTAACAGAGACCATGCCAAAGTGCATGGAAAGAAACAGAGCCAAAAATTCACATATAAAAAAAGCAAGCATTAAAACAAGAAAAACTTCCATGGTTCAGAAGAGCACGTCTTTGGGGAATACTTCCTAGAAATGGCATGCCTTCAAACTGCATTATGTAGAATCAGAGATTCGTGGAAGACCGTTTTTATCATCATCCATTTACCATTCTCAATGGCATTTACAAACTAGGCGCCCAGGAAGAAAACATATGTATGCAGTAGAGCTACTCTATGAGACATTCACATTTCACTTTTCCTTCTTCAGTATTAAGAAGGATATTATTTTTCTGGCTGATGGATTTAAAGAAATGTTTTCTCTAGGCAAATCTTCTCTCACCTATTAAATCCCAGTGGCACTTTGCATGTGAGAGCACATCTGATCAGCTTACAGATTCCTCCCTCCCTGGTAAATACAGACAAAAAATAAGAACAAAGAAAAGCAAGAACGAAATTGTAACTAAAAACATTTGAAATAATCCCCAAAATACTACAAGTTGCCAGCAAGTAATGGCTGGTGTATTAACTAACAGCTTGAAATAAACAGGGGACAGTTAATGCTGTAACGAACCGATGCGGTTTATTACACCAATAATTCTGCAAAACTACTAAGTTTCAAGAACCTATTGCTGAAATAAACCATCTTCTTTAGCACATACCAGCAGTGGCATTTATATACATACATATATATTTCCCTCCCTAAATAAATTGCTTGTGTGGGAAATTGATCATTTATATTTGCCCAGTCAGAAAACACAGCACGTAAAGGTTTATCACTTGATGATGTGATCATGCAAACTTTACAAGTCCTTTTTTTGTTTTTCTTTAATCTTTTCACCTCCCTCTCAGGAACAAGTGCCAGAACTGAGATGCAAAACAGCTCAGCACAGTACTGGAAAAGATAGTGCTAATCAAAGAGCACTGACTTGAACCAGGCCTTAGAAGGAGAAGGTATTAAGGACTAATGAATTAATCTGTTAAGCCTCTGTGTCAGCTAGCAGGAAAAAAAAAAAAAGAAAGAAAAGAAAAGTATTCTTTAGTAGAGTGCCCTTAATAGGATATACAGGGAACTGAACCTGGGAGGCAGTGCGGATGAAGAACCTCTTCTGAAGTGGTAGAGAACAGGAAAATGTAATCAGAACTGCAGTAGCCTTCACCATGGTATGGAATCCAGGCTTTTTGCATATTCAAAGAAGAGATATATAGTAACTGATCATTTTTGCTACATGTACGGAGAACCCTGGAAAGCATTGTAAAGTGCAAAAATAATGCCTAATTTTGAGTTACTCCTAAGTAGTAAAAGCCAACTCTCCTTGCCTCTCAGGCTTCTGTATCTCTTCTCTCCCTAAGGTCTGAGCAACGAAGTGTTTTGTGTAGGCTCAGATGTACCTGTGTTAAAGTGATGACTGCCGCTGTCTCCGTTTCAACCATTTACCAGGCACTGTCTAGGCTCCTGTCTCTATTCTTCACTCTAGCTCTGAAAGGTAAGGATCTTCATGTCCTCCCACCTGTTTCACAAGTTAACTTGAATCTATCACACAGCTAGTAGAGTATAGAGATTGGCTTTAAAACTAAGTAAGTGCAGGGGCACCTGGATGGCTCATTTGGCTAAGCAGCTGACTCTTAATTTTGGCTCAGGTCAGGATCTCACAGTTACTGAGACGTAGCCTCCTGTTGGGCTCTGTGCTCTCAGCATGGAGCCTGCTTGGGATTCTCTCTCTCCCTTTCTCTCTGCCCCTTCCCCATGCATGGTCTCTCTCTCTCTCTCTCTCTCTCTCCCTCTCTCTCTCTCTCTCTCTAAAAATAAATAAACATAAATAATGGAGGAGGGCACTTGTTGGGATGAGCACAGGGTGTTATATGAAAACCAACTTGACAATAAACTATATTAAAAAACTCTTTTAAACATAAATTAATTAATGATCTAATGAAACCTAAGTCCAAACCATAAGTGCTTTTCATGACGGCTCACTGGCACTCAATTCTTCCCTAAAGAAGGATGTGTCAATGTCCCCAAACACATTGCCATGTACCAGCAACAAATTACACTAGCTGCTACCTTGCCCTTGGTTGGATGCCTGTGTAGAATAACTGAATTTCTGCCTACAATTCTGTGTTTTAGTTCTATCAGTTATGGAAAATTGGGCCTCTGCCTTGGTCATTATTCCTATAGCCACCAGAGTATCCAAGACAGATTTTCTCTATACCACTGCCTTCCATTTGTACCTACCCAAGGACTACAACTATTATGAAAGAGAGTACTGATTATTGTCTATTCAACTTGCACAAGGGACTCTGCTGAGTCTCTTAAAGACATTATCTCATTAGCTTTTCACAATCACCTTATAAGGTATGGACACATGTATGTATTATAATCATTTCAGGAAGCAGGAAATAGAGGCTCCAACAGATCAAATAATTGGCCCAAAGCCAAATAGTTGATGTAGCAATAAAGTGAGGGTATAAATTTAGGTCCACCTGACTCCAAATTCCAAGCTTCCAGTTACCATGCTACATTGCCTTCTTGTGTCTCCTCTTAGGGACTAGAAATTCTAAATTGTAACGTAGTAACTAGGGGTCCTTTTGCCTAGCCACCTGAGTATTACAAATTGTTGTGTTTCAATCACTTTCTGAAATTTGAGGTCACCTTCTAGAACCTAGAGCTCTGTGGTCAAGTGTGTGCCAGGATTTTAGTTCACTGACAGCCCACTCATGGCGCAGTAGGCTTCTCTACAGCAAACTAAGGGATCTTCAGGTGAAACTGAGCCCCAGGGTGCTGTCCCAGCAAACACAAACCATGGTGCCTCCCACGACATGCAGTTTTGTCCGCATGTACCCAGGTCATTCCTAATATATAGGACTTCTCGACCCTCACATCCCTCATTCTCACTTGCAAAAGAGCAGGGAAGGACAGAGCTAATAGAAGTGGTGAGCTGGCTCTGCCCCCCCGCAGTTCACAGAGGAATGGATCTGTCCATCTCCCTCCTCAGTCCAGGCTCTCCTCCTGCCCACATCCAAAGCACAGAGCCCTTCCTCCTGGAGCACCTGCACATATACATTTGACCCTTGAACAACACGTGGATTAAGGGTACCCACTTACCCACAGTTGAAAGTTCACATATAACTTTTGACTCACCAAAAACTTAACTACTATAGCCTATTGTCGACCAGAAGTCTTATTCATAACATGAACAATTAACACATATTTTGCATGTTAGATGTATGATATATTAGAGAAAAGAAAATGTTAAGAAAATCATACAGAAGACAAAATACACTTATGGTACTGTATTTATCACAAAAAATCCACATGTAAGTGGACCCTCACAGTTCAAGTCCAGGTTGTTCAAGGGTCAACTGTATGTTTTTAGACAGTAAACTTCCTTAGGACCAGGCCAAAGACCTTCCCATTCACATCTTGCACTTCTAGCTCTCCATCTCAGATTTGGGGTTCAACAAATTCCTATGAGAGACAGAAAATAAGGAATAAGGACAATATAAAATAGGGGCAAAAAAAACCCAGCAGGCACAAGGGCTATGATGTCTGTAGTTTTACAAACAGCTTCTTGTAGCAGCTATGTAAATCATGCCCTTCCAAAACCCAGCACGGACCTAACTCCAAGTATTGAGAGAGCATGGGAAAGAGAAAGGAAATTGGCAAAGAATGAGATTTTGGTTACTGTTAATCAATAAGGTCTATTATGCAACCTCTCCTTTCATAAACTTGCAAAGACTTCAGGATTAAAGTATACTCCTCAGCCAGGCCTTGCCCAATGCACTTAACATGACTTACAGTCTTTCTCCAACCATCCTCTTGCTTCTGTGTATTCCTTTCCATGTCTCTTTTGACTTCTCTCCATGTAGCATCTGGATTAGTGCCACAGGCAGCTTTTCTTACACAGTAGATACAATACCTGAAAAGATCACTAGACATCAGAGCTCCACCAATTGAACCATTTGTTGACTTATCATTTTAGAAAGTCTAATTTTCAAGTTTGGCTTTCTCCAGCCAGCATCATTTCTTATCATTTAAGTTGAAAGGTTCTCTGCTCCAGAGCATCCACATTTAATAAATAATGATCTGTAAACAACACTTGAAAGCAAGTATTGGAGTTCTCTACATAAGCAACTACAAGAGGAAACTACATATAAGGTTAAAAATAGAAAATTATCATCCTTCCCATCCTGAATGTTATGAGCAGAACTCAGAGGGACTTGACAGTTGGTGAAGAGGAACTGTGGGAAACAAAGTAGATGATTCTAAGGAAGGGCAGTTTGGTTTCAATAACTGATAAGTGTGAATTGGTGAGAAGAATTACCTAGAAAATTCTTTAGGGATGTAGATATCCAGGCACTTCCACCATGAGATTCTGACTTAGTAAACCTACGGCTTGGCCCTGAAACCTGCCTTTAGAAAACATTTCCAAGCAACTCTAATTATGAACAGAGCCAGAGGACCATCCTGTGAGAATCACTAGAGTAGGGTGTTCTAATGCAGTGTTTTTCAGCTTTAATCTTTCTAAGAATCCCTCCAGAGAGCTTGCTAAAACACAGATTCCAAGAGAATCTGATTCCACAAATCTGGACATATAAGAACTTGCTTTTCCAACAAGATCCACAGACCACACTTTTTAGAATATCACAAATATAGCGCACTGTTTTTCAAATTTGGCTGTAAAATGGAATCACCAAGAACATTAAAAAAAAGAAAAAGAGTGATGCCTGAATACTACCCAAAGGTTACTGTGATTAAATTGGTCTGTAACCTGGGCACTCAGGATCAAAAACAAAAAAACAAAAAACCAAAAAAAACTTCCCAAGAGATGTTAACGTGAAACACATGAATCTCTCTCACATAGCAAGTATTTATTCAGTATCTTCTGTATTGGTCATACAGGTTAGCTACTATGACAAACAACTCAAAATTTTAGTGTCCTAACACAATAAAAAGTTATTTTTTGCTTATACAAAGTCCAACGTGGATGTCCCTACTGAGATGGCTTTCCTGGAGCCCTTCCTCAAGCAGTGACTCAGAGGGACTCAGGCATCTTCCATCTTGTGACTCTGCTATCTTGTGGTTCTGGGTCATTCTGGCATCATCAGGCTAGCAACCAGGGAGAATAAAGAATGGGAAAGATATTTCATATTCTAAATTATCCCAGTTATGCCATTGGCCTGAATAGTCAGAAGTTGATCTAACTGCAAAGAAAAATGAAGAAAGTGAAGTAGCACTGGATACTAGTGAGAAGGAAAAGCTTCCATCTAGCTGGCCATGTATCAGATATTATGCTAAAAATGGGAGAGGGGTTTCAGAAAGAATGTAAGCCCTGGTATTGACATTTAAGGGTTTTTACAGGAGTGAGGCTTGCTGATCAATGTAGTAAGTAGTGAATGAAACTCATATCAGCTTTGCTTCTAGAAACTGAGAGGTTATCATTCTTACCTTCATTTGACCCAAAATATCCCAGCTAAAGAATCGTGTGGAAAGAGTCCATTTATACAGAGTAACTAGGGTGGCTGACATATGACACTATTAGATCTACTTCCTTTTGGCCCATGTTATATGATCTTGAGCTAGAGCCTTAATTTCCAGATCAGTAAAACAGAAATAATGATATTCTTATATATTATGTTCTTACATATTCTTATAGTATTACTGATAAACTCATATAAATGCTTTGTGGGTTTCCTCTAATAAGACTTCCAGTCCTCGAGAGTATAGACCATAGCTCACAATTTGTTGATATGATCCTGAGTACCTGGCAAGTGATGGATGCAAAAAAGTTCCTTGATAAGTATTTGTTGAACTGAGGTTCACTAGAGGTGAGTCTAGGAGTCTGAAGCAGGCAGCTGTCTCAAAATTTTCTGGGAGAATTGTTCCTAACATTGGCACATCGATGACAAGAAACACTATAAACATCCCCAAGAAACTAATATGATAAACTGAAACTTCTGCCAAATGAGAGCAGTTAAATTTCATGAAAATGTCTTCACTTAATCATCTTCAAAACGGTCTAGGATTCATACCTCCCCATCGGTTCTAATCAGCCCTCCCTCTCAACACAGAAAATTACTCAACAGAAAGGAATCTACAATTGCAGAATCAAATATCACCAGAGTCTGTTCTACAGATGAAGATCTACACTCTAAAAAGATAAGTAACTTGCCCAGGTTTAGGTGTCTGGATGTGACAGAATCAAGATTCAAATCCAGTTTCCCTGCTTCCAAATCTCAGACTGGAGATACAGCTAACCACTAACAGTGAACAATAACCACCAGAAGTATGCCAGGATAAAAGTGACACAGGTCAGTTAAAGCATTTAGACACTTTTGTATATAAAGAAACACAAATATACAATGATTTGAAATGCAAATTTTCCATAATATATGACCACAAAGATTTTTTTTAGTTTGTGGCGATCGGCTTCAGATTTTGCCACTAGGCCCTGGGGGGCCACTCATGTTTGCTTCTCAGGAAACATGCAAGAAGCACTGCCCTTCTCATGCCATTAAAGGGCCATTGAAATGCCAAATAGAGCCCATTATTTGAGCCCATTACTGGAAATCTGTCTGCAAAACTCTGTTCAGATGCAATAATGATTTAGGCAGGTCAGACTTCCCAGAAATGAAGAAAAGTGCTGAAAATAAATAGGAGACAATAAATCTCTTAATGGTGCAAAGGGGAAAAATAAAGCAAATTATGTTTTATCTGGCAAACATATCATGGCCATTTTTTTTGTAATCCTCATTTTTCCTTTCTGTAAAAACCAGTTAGTTCAAAATTGAAGAAAATTTAGATTACAATTTATAACACAGTGTCCCAATTGAGCTTAACTCAGGATGCAGAGCTTAACCCCATTTGCAGAAAACAGTGGGCCAGTGACCACTCTGGGAATTTATTTGTGAGTTCACAGATGTAAACTGTGTGAATTATTGATGGTATACAGGAATCTTGAGTTACACCTCCTCTCTGAGAGCTCTGGAGGAAATACCCACAAAAGCAATAGCAAAGAGCAAAAATGTTTCATTTTTTTGTATCTAATTTTAACTTTAGTCCAACATCCAATGCAGAGTTCCAGAAAGGCTGGGTTGAGATGGAGAGCTTGCCCTAACAGCTAATGAGGGTCTCTACCACCCCTTACTCATTCCAAATTTTGCAATCTGACCATTCTTGGGTTGTCTCCATAATACTGGAGACAAAAGAAAAAAATAATACACATGCTTAAAATAATATCTAAAAGAAGAAAAATGAAAAAGAAGGACCTCACATATGATATTTTTTAATAAACAATAACCCTATCTACTCTTAAGTGACCCTATCCTGAAAAGGGATGAGTCCAATAGCCAAGTCCTCTCCTAGATGGTGTGAGGAGTGAGGTGAGGTAAAGCAGTGGAGAAAGAAAACCTCATTAAAGAAGGGATTCAGGGCAGAGATCTGGATCCTATGAGGAGAGATGGGCAATATTTGTTTAGGGGCATTTGCATCCCATTTCCCACTTTTGTTCTGTCCTCTGGTATGAGTCAGACAAAATAAGGAATTGGACAAGAAAGTAAAGAAGGTGTTCATCGAAGTGTATGTGAAACTCTGAGCACAATCAGGATTGCTTTGAGGTCCCAGACCATGAGTTAACATAGAATTAATGAGAAGCAAAAGGAACATCCTCTCCCTGACTCCACCCTCAAACCGTCAAAATCCACAGCTCAGCTTTGAGACATTCAGGGTCTAGAACAGAGATCTGCAGAGAGTGGCTATGCCTGAAGGAGCAGCGCGTTTCCAGAGAAGACAGCTACAATGCAATGACTAGACCCTTTGGCAAGCAGGCCTACAGTGGAGACTTTGTGGACTGGTTTCTGAACACAACTGAAAAGTCTTCAAAGATCAGGAAAAACCATTGAGGGAACCTTTGAGATTTGGTGATAATAATGAGCATGTGTGTATTATTTTGTAGTTTACAAATTATTTCCACATATCTCATTTGTTTCTAACATTGACCCTAATAGGTAGAGATGACAAGCATTATTAGTATCTTTGTTTTGCAGATGAGAAAGCTGAATCTCAGAGTTTAAGCCACCTGCCCAAGGTCATTCATCTGTTAAGTATCAAGGTTAGGAATTCAAAAACAGGACTTCTGGCTCTAAATCTTGTGCTTTTTCCACTGAAACATATTACTACCAGTTGGGAGTTGTGACAGTTCAGTTAACCAGTCCTTAAGAAAAAACATTTAATAAAGATGACTTAACATGAAGGAGCTGAGAGGAATTCAGTACTGGGTCTATGGGGAAATGAAGTTGCAAAAATCACAGGACTGACGAGGACTTGAATCCAGACAAGGAGAAAGATGCTGTCTCAGGACTCCTATGGCCTGCTCAATGAGCGTCCAGGACGCACTGCCAAGACTAGGTGACTCAGTGAGGGGTGGGTGGCAGGAGGCTGAACCACCTGCTGAGCAGAGCAAAAGGAAGGAGCATGTTGCTGAAGCAAATAGAAAATCTCCTAATTCAGAATGCAGGATATCTTTGTGCTTTAAGGTTGTTTTCCCTTTGGACAATGAAGTTCCTGGGTACAAAGAATGTACAGGGTGAGATTACATTCTCTTCCTGAATAAGGACATTAACGAATCATCTTGGCAAAGTGCCTGACCTTGACCACCGTAACCATTACATCTTTGGCTTATACTCACGGATGCTATAAAAATGAGGGGTGGGATTTAAAAATATGCCTAGAGTAAATATAAAGCTAATAACTTAAGAAATGATAATTTGGAGCAGGGGATGGCAAACATTTTCTAGAAAGGGCCAGACAGTAAATACTTTCAGCTTTGCAAGCCATATGGTCTTTATCACAACTACTCAACTCTGCAACTGGTAGTAGGAAAGCAGCCACAGACAAATGAGTGTGGCTGTGTTCCAATAAAACTTTATTTGTAAAAACAGGTGGCAAGGGTGGATTGGACCCAAGAGCCTTAATGTGCCAACTACAAAGTTAGAGAAAAATCTACCTAAAGATCTCTCTATTCTCATTTCCATTTCTGAATGAAGCTGGACCATGGAAAGGGGTAGAATACATCACATTAGCTAGTTGCTATCAATTCTCTATAAAATTAGCATTTTATTCACTGCCACCATAAGAAATGAATTTCTGTACTTGTTAATAAATTATTATTGAGGACACTCTTTTTCACTATTCCTTATGAAATGCTTTTTGCAAGACTTTCTGACAGTGTTTTGTATTAGAATAAATTTTTTTCCACCATATGTGTGTGTGTTTCCTTCTATCAGAGGAGTCAAATATTTATCACACATCCCTCTTCATCCTCACTGGAAAGGTTTGAATATAGTTTTATGTTGAATCCAATAATTTATTACTTTTACAGTTGGTACACTCTTCTTGTTTCTACCCTCAAACATACACACACACACACACAATTATTTCTGTTGCACTGTAGTCTTTTTAAAAAAAAATCTATGCCAAATTTTTGTAAAAGAGAAATCAAGTTCAAATAAGCACACCTTTTTACAGAGAAATACTTCAGTGCCAAATAAAGAGGTAGAACTGACTGGAAAACATAAACCAAATTTTTCACCCAACTTGAGAAATTGAGCCCTGTCATAAGAAAAAAAAGAGATGAGTTTATTTTAAAGAAGAGGAATACAGTGGGAAAAACTCTCATATTTTCTAAACATTTCAAATTTCAAGTATTGGCTCTGCAATAGACAGAAGATTAATAGAATGCACAAAGGAGTTTAGGAACAAATGCAAAAAATGAATAGAAACTTGATTATGACAGAGAAAGTGACTGACTTCCCATGTGGGGATAAATTAACTTCCTACCTTATTCACTACATATAATTCACTTCAAATAAATTAAAAACTACATGTGAAAAGTGAAAAGTTTATAAAAAAATCTTTATAACATCAGAGTAGGAAATATATTATAAAAACACAAATCACAAAGGAAAATACTGACATTGACCCCATTAATATTTCAAACTTTTCTCCATCAAAAATGTTGTAAATGAAGGAGCGAAATCACAGAATAGAAGATTAAGGGAAGAGATTTGCAGCTCATTATCAAATAAAGGATTAGTACCCAGAAAATATGAAGAATTTCTACAAAGCAATAAATAAAGAAATAAACAAATCAGTCAACCTAAAGGGAGGGGGAGAAGGGAAAGGCAAAGGATATAGAATTCATAGAAAAGAAAAAGCAATGGACATTAAATGTAAGAAATTAAGCTCAATCTCACTATTAATCAGCAAAACATAAATAAAACAGAGATATCATTTGTATTAACAACAAATTTAAAGACTTATAACACCAAGTTTTGTCAAGATAATGAGGAGTAAGGATGCACAGATTGATAATGGAGGTATGTATTGATGCAAATACTGTATGTTTAGAAATCTCTAGCAGCTTGGAAATCTCAATGGTCAAAAATCTCACCTACAAGTCAACCCTAGAGCAGTGGTTCTCAAAGTTTGGGCCCAACACCAGCACCAATATTACTTGGAAATTTGTTAAAAATTCAAATTCTTGGGTTCACCTACACCTTTTGAATCAGGAACTCTGGGGGAAAAGACCGGACATCTGTGTTGTCACCACCATCTTAGCTAGTTCTAATGCACACTAGTGTATCAAAGTCACTGTGCTAGAAAAATCCCCACATCTGTACTCCTGAAGACTGTGCAAGAAGGTCCATTAAAGCATTGCATGTAATCAGAAAAATGTATACTTTACCCAATGGTCCACTGAGAGAAATAAATATGTAAACTCTGATTTATTCTTTCTATAAATGTTTTATAATCATTAAGACGAATTGGGGCGCCTGGATGACTCAGTCAGTTGAGCGGCCGGCTTCGGTCCAGGTCATAATCTCACAGTTTGTGGGTTCGAGCCCCATGTCAGACTCTGTGCTGACTGCTAGCCAGAGTCTGGAGGCTGTCTTCAGATTCTGTGTCTCCCTCTCTCTCTGACCCTCCCCTGCTCATGCTGTCTCTCTCTCTATCTCTCTCTCTCTCTCAAAAATAAATAAAACATTTAAAACTTGTTTTAAAAAGATGAATGAAGTAGTTCTGTATATCGCTATGAATAAAACTCAAAAACAAAGTTGAATGAAAAAATCAAGTCACAAAAGATTTCATACTATGATTGTATTCATGTAAATTTTTAAAACTCCAAAAAAGACAGATATATTATTTACGTCTTTAATCATTTATTGTGAAGTAACAAAACAGGTAAGAATGTCACACCAGCAGCAGGAGGACAGTTGTTTCTGGAAGGGAAATGGGAGAGATAGATGAGGCCAGGAGACTAACAATATCTAAAATATTTCTATTTCTTATGAAAATTCTGAAGAGAAAATGGTAAAATGATAATATAATTTAAAATTGGGTAAGGGTTGCCTACGTGTCTCCTGTATTATATAGTGTACCATTTGTGTTTTTAAAATATTTTCTAATTTTTACAAATATTTTTTAAAAAATAATAGGCCGGTGTGTTGGAGGGAGGATTCCTGTGACATAGGCAAGTGTTTTCTTAGGTCGTGCCAGTGCCTTGTTTTATGCATCTCATGGATCTTTAATATCAACAGAGAAAATTCTCTCAACCCCTAATTCCACAGCTCACAGAAATTGTAAATAAAAAGATAGATTCAGAGTTTATTCCATTTTCATTTCTTTCTCTTCTTGTTTCTTCATGAAAAATCTCAATCACATATAAATTCAGATATGTGTCTCAAGATTCAAGTTAGATGAGCTTCTAAATGGCTTACTTTAGAAAATTTAAATGTACCAACTATGGACTCAGATGCAACAGATACAATGAAAAGTGATAATTAAAATAAGTAAAAGAATCTGAAACTCTCTATGTGGAGTAGAAGGACCACTCATGTGCAGAATACCAGTCAATTGTCTTGTTGTTCTAAAGACATTCAATAGAAGTGAAGACCTCCACATACTGCTACTTGTAGGATATTCCCAATGAAATAGATGGTTTTCCATATGGGAAGCTCAATTCAAAGACTCCAAATCAACCAACCTCCTCAAAAATGAATCACAAATTTCCTTTTTGTCAAATCAGTTTTATTGTGATAGCATATAGTAAAATTCACCAACTTTATGTGTAAAATTTTATGAGTTTTGACTGCTCTGTATGGTAATACAACCACTACCACAATAAAAAA
This sequence comes from Suricata suricatta, assembly GCF_006229205.1. Lineage (NCBI taxonomy): Eukaryota > Metazoa > Chordata > Mammalia > Carnivora > Herpestidae > Suricata > Suricata suricatta. The sequence continues at coordinate 56,580,611 of NC_043714.1, forward strand.
TATAGAGCATTTCCATCACCCCCAAATTTCCTTCAAATTCCTTTGCAGTCAAATTTCTTCTCCAGTCTCTGGATCCTGGCAGCTGTTAACTGCTTTTGTCACTAGAGTTTTGCCTTTGCAAAAATTTCCTGTCAATGGAATTTCATGGTCTCACTTCTTTCACTTAACATAGTGCTCTTAAGAGTCATCACTGTTATTCTTTTTATTTCTGAGGGTTATTCCACTGTATGGATACACAATTCAACCACAATTTACAAGGCTTTAGTCTTAACATATGAAGGGATCAGATAACACTTAAGAAAAGACTCCCACACTAAATAAGGAACCATGGTGAATAGGTGAATAGAAGGGGGTGGGGCATAGAGGAAATAACTCAGGAGACAAAAAAAAACACTGCAAAAGGATTTTAATTAACATTATCAGAGATAGAAGGTTTTTTCTAACACAATAAGAGACTAGTATGAGAAACGAACAATTTAGAAAGAAACAGTTCTTAAAATGAAAAATACCATTAAAAATTGAAAAGCCAAAAGTAGATCAAGTGAAAAAATTTTCCAAAAGTTCAGATAAAATGAAAATCTAGGGGAAAATGAGTTTAAGGATTAATGGAAGGGATCTAATATCCAATTAATATGAATTCCAAGATAATGTGAAAAAAACAAAGAGGAAAATTATCACAGGAAAATTATATGGAAATGTCACAAAACTGAGGAATGCAAATGTCTAGACGAAAAAAAGATTTATGTGGATGCCCAGCACAATGAATGAAAAACATCTCTACCATTGCACATCACTATGAAATTTCAGCACACTGAGGCTTAAAAAGCATACCTTACAAGTTTCCAAAAAAGAAAGATTCAGATTTAATACAAAGGGTCAATAATAAGAAGGCCAACAGACTTTTCATCAGTAATGTTGCCTTCAAAATTCAAAGAGAAACAGAAACTATTAACCAAGCCGTTTAAGCCAATCAAGCCATCGGCCAATTGCAGATTAGAATTAATAAATGCAAGTAAACAGAAAATTATTCAAACATGTTCTCTTTTTTGGTAAGCTTATGAAGGAATGTACTTTAACAATGGAGTAAAGGGAAAGAAGGAGGTATGAATCCACAAAAGAGAAAGCAAAAATCCATTGCAGAAGAATCAGAACCGAATTCTCAGGGTAAAGCCATAAAACAGAAATAGCCCAAACTGAAGCAGAAAGACTAAGGAATCTGGGAGAGAAGACCCTAATAAAAGGGGAAATTTGATAGAACAATTGATATGATGAACATCTGAAAACGTGTGTCTGGCAAAATATGCAAGTAAAAAAAACTTGACCCAATTAGAAACTCCAAGAAAAACAAATGTCTTATAAGAAAAAGATGAAATCCTGATACACTATTTGGATCAGCAGTCAACAATATTTACAAATCCTGATGGATACTATCACCAATTGTGATTTAACTAAAAACAGATATATAATCACATTAGGGGGTACAAAACTAAAATGTCATCTATCTCAGGGTATCAATAACTACTGTGCGACATAGACAAAGACATCAAGCTATATAAATCAAGCCTTCTAAGTGCCTTCTGGTTACCTGATCCCCAAACTCTCCCATTTCTGATTCATTTTTCACAAAGTTACCTGATAACTTTCATAAAACATTACTTGGATTTTATTATATTCTTGCTCAAACATCTTCAGTGGCTTCACTTTGTCTAGTGAATAAAGCTCAACCTCTGTGATGGTTAATTTCATGTGTCAAGTGCACTAGGGCCACAGGTTGCCCAAATATCTGGGCTAAACATTATTTCTAGGTATATCTGTCACGATGTTCCCGGAAGACATTAGCAATTTAATCTACAGACTGAGTAAAGCAAATTGCTCTCCCATCTGTGGTTGAGTATCATCCAATCCATCAAGGGCCTGAAAAGAACAAAAAGGCAGAGAAAAAACAGCATTCTTTCTCCTTCTATCTGCCTAAGTATTTTGCTGGGACATCAGTCTTCTCCTGCCTTTGGACTCCTGGTATGAATAGCCTCTGGTTCTCAGTCCTTTGGGCTCAGACTAGCGCTTACAGTATTAAGTTCTGCTTGTCAGGCTTTCAGGCTCAGACTGAAACTATACCACCAGCTTTCTGAACTCCAGCTTGCAGACAGCGGATCATGGGACTTCTCAACCTCCACAACCATGTGAGCCAACTCCTTTCCATCAGCCCTTTTGTAAAAATGAACCAGATACACTTCCCCAACATGCTTTGTGCTTTACACTCTCTCTGGTTTTTTTTTTAATGTTTAATCGTTTTTGAGAAAGAGAGAGACAGAGTGTAAGTGGGGGGGGGGGGCAGAGAAAGAGGGAGACACAGAATCTGAAGCAGGGTCCAGGCTCTGAGCTGTTAGTACAGAGCCTAATGCAGGGCTTGAATTCACAAACCATGAGATCATGCCCTGAGCTGAAGTCGGACGCTCAACCAACTGCGCCACCCAGGTGCCCCAGCTTTGCACTCTCTTTATACCATGCCTTGTGTGTACAAATGCTTCCACCCCTACATCTCCAAATTGACTTATCAAAATCCTCCCCAGTCTTCAAAGATGCCTCAAGCTCTATCTACACTGTCATCTTCCATCACGGAGGCAGAAATTATTTCTCCTTATCTGAACATCAGCTTGGTTTTCGTTTTGCACCACATCACCCTTCCTAGCCAATTCTCTGCTTTTCTCCACCCCACTCAGCACCACTGACTGCATCCCAGTTTCCCTTGTAGTTCTTCCCTGTCCTTTTCAGCTCTAATGCTGTGTCTCTGACAGCAGTTGCAACCAGTCTGGCCACAGTCCCCAAATGGTGGCCTCTCTTCGTGGTTCCTACTCTCCCTGGGTTCTGTTAACTCCAGTTTCCCCTTGTATTTCAGCCCTACCCACTGTTTCTATAGTCTTTTCCTTGCATTTTTCCTTAACCCTATCTGTGTCACTGTAAATAGACTCATCATTAAATTCAGAAGCATGTGAGCTAGAAAGCAACAATCAAAATGCCAATAAGAAGGGAAGAGAGCTAGATGAACCATCTGGAGTGAATTCTGTGGCCCAGCAGGGCTCAGCCCATACAACATTCATCTCATTGCCTCCTATCATAATGAACGTCTGGTTTACTTGCAGATTATGGGTTTTCTGACTAGGGAGATCATACTTGATTTGTCTTTGTTCTGTAGGTGCCTAGAATGTAATAGATATTCAATAAATTGGGAAGTAAATGAATCATAATATGCCCATTCAATGCACTCTGCAAAGATCTGGTCATTAGCAGTTCCTACATGGGAGAAGATTTTTATATAAACTTTCTTTGTCATACAGATTAGGATTACTGAGAGGGACACAGTTCTGACAACAATGAACAAAGCAGGGATATAGAGGATTCTGAAGAAGAGAGCTCTCTGAACCAGAGATGTGTGGACCCAGAAGCATTTCAAGATTGGCATCACGTCTTGAACTAGTTTTCAAAGGAATCAGACTTGGCCAAACCCAAAGAGAATTTTGCCAAGCACTTTTCCCCTTAATTTTTAAACCCATGTGTATTTTAAGGGAAATTCAATCCATATGTTTCTGATTCATTTACACTTAACTCATCAAAATGTTTTGTAAGAGTTATTTTGATGTCCCAGTCTTTTGAGCTTTTGTGAAGAAATGCTTTCTCCCCTTAGAAATACTTTTCCAAAAGTCTCTCTCTCTCTCTCTCTCTCTCTTTCTCACACACACACACACACACACACACACACACACACACACACACAAACATACAATCCCCAAAAGGTTCAAAGTCCCTTCAAACCTCAAGGTCCACAAGGTTCCAGTGGTTCTTCACTGAACCTGATGTGACTTCCATTCTTGTAGAAATCTGAGAGCTTTTGTTGAAGAGTCACAAAGTTGCACAAAGATGAAGGTCTAACCAGCAAAAACTACAAGACAAAGATATTCAAAATCCCAGGAGAGAGGAGACATGTCAAGGTTGGTGAAAACATGAGAGGAAGCTATAAGTCACACAGCAAAAACAGAGACAAAAAGAGTAAAGGATCAATTTTCTGTACACAGAAGTTCAAAGATGAGGAAGGAAGAGAGGAAAATTTGTGCACATATATGTCACAGACCACATATATCAGCTCCCTCAGAATCCTGTGTTAGAAAACCAAATGTCTTGGTCATTTGGGGAGTGATCATGAGAATCTAATTATTTAGATGTGACTGTTTCCTTGAGCAATAATAGTCCTTGCTATGGAAACTGCCAGTTTGCCTGCCTTCCTACTATCGCCTGAGTTGGTGCTACTCATGCACATTGCATTAGGTCCTTCATTTTTCCTGTTGCATATCTACCGCTGGACTCCTATGGATGCATTGTCAAAAATGCCATGTTCCACAATGTCAAAGAGAAGTGGATATTTATAAACAGAGATAACCAGAAATTGGGGCAGGTCACTGAGGCTGTATATTTTGATCTTCTAATACATGACACTGTTGCCAGTGAAATAAAGCCAAGCTGTACAGTATCTTAGATCTCAAATGCTTCATTTGTAGCACAGCCTACCTAAGATGCCATAAAAGTGATAAAAACTCAGGAAAACAATAAGGCATCCTGCAAGAACAAGGCAGAATGAGGGTATTCTGATTGTTTAATGTGAACTGCAATCAGTAGGGCCTTAGCTTTAAGGAGTGTTGATTTTAAAACACCCAGAGAAAACTTGAGAATAATTTCCTGGGTTCACATTCTCAAAGGAAAGAAGGCTCAAGGGGAATAAATGAGAGAATCTTAAAAAAAGAGAAAAATCATGACAACATCATCATTTATGTTTTCAAGTGGAAATTAATGAAGCTGGAGACATCTAAATAAAACAATGTTTTTTTTCTAGTTTTCTTTAGCAAATTTAGGAATTTTTTTTAAAGGTTGGGAGTGATGGGAACAGGAGCCTATAAATAAGCACAAGGTGAAAAGAGCAGCTTAGACAGGGAAGAATAAAGGAATCCCACACTTGTAAAAACATGCTTATGAAAATATGAGAACAGCTATCCTGGAGAGTGGGGGACAAGGGAATCGGGAACACTCCTATCTGGAAGCAAATCAAGTAATGTTATCTGATGGCAGTCAGGAAACAGAATTATTCAATCCCATTATCTGCCCTGTAAGTTTGTTTGTATTCCCCAACTAGAATTTGACTTCCTTGATCACATGAGGTAATCACTGTTCACTCCTTTGGATCCAAAGCAACTAACATAGTGCTTGGCATCTAATACATGTTTACAAAATATTTTTGGAATAAGAAGGTGACAAGTCTAATTAAGAGAATGCTTAAACATGATGGTATCTGCTCTGCTCCAGCACCAGCCCTCTCCAAATATAGGTAATCTTCATCCAGCAACGTGAATACCATTCTACCTGCCCTCCCCCCCAAAACCAATAGGGCTATGTCTTCAGTCTGTGTGCCTGTTGTCATTTAGGGGGGAATCTATCACATACCTTCTCTAGGTACTGTACCTTCTTTCTTTCTAGCCCCATTTCCCTGAAGTGGGTGGACCATAAGTGAGTCTGCCTAGCCCTGACTATTCCGCCATCACTGTTGAGCACACTTCTCCATAACCATTTCTTACTTCCCATCTTGAATCATATACCACTCCAGGCTGAATCACAGTTATGCTTCCCCCACTGGGATATGTCTCATAATTGTATACCCTTCCATAATGCCACCTCTTCTAGGAGGGTAGGTTCTGCTTCCTGGTTATTACCAGGTACTGTTGCCCCAGTTCTCCCAGCACGCTGTGATCCTGACTGTCTCACAAGAGCCCATGCTAGAAGATGCCGATGAGGCAATGCCCTGCAGCAGCAGTAGTCATATGGCTGCTCTCTAGGGGAGAGTTGCCTCCTGGCCCAGAAAAATTATATCCAGGGCCATTGGGAAAGGGAAGGGACACTGTGCAATAGGTCAGGCCAGATCCACTTTTTTTTCCCCTTTTCTAATTAGGGATACCAGAAGGATCACATGGACAAATCTTGACTTAAGCAAGGTATTCAGAATTATAAAACTTTAGAATCAGCTGAGACCTTACAGAAGCAATGTTCAACATTCAGTTGGCCATGAACTCCAATGAGAAGCTGATGGAAGCCAAGAACCCTATTTGCACAAGTTTATCGCGCAATTTCAGAGGCAGTCGTGTAATACATATTAAGAACCTTGCTTTAGCAGTCAAGGACCCTAACTGTAACTCTCTGCAGGTGATGAAAAATTAAGCACGTTTGAGTAGATTGCATCTAAATTGCATTCAAATACTAAGATCTCAGGACTCTAATAAAATAATAATAATAATAATAATAAATACTTTCTTAATGCCTGTCATATGCCAGGTTCTATCCTAAGTACTTTATCTACACTGCTCTATTTAATCCTCAAAACAACCCTATGAATTTAGCTTTACTATAATCTCCCAATGAGATGATAATACAGATAAAGAAATGGAGCCTTAGAAAGGTTAAGTAATGTATCCAGAGACACACAGTGTGTGTCAGACGTAAGATCAAAACATGGATTTGTCTATCTCAGTGTCAGGCTAGGCAGGTTATGACTTCCCAATTCCCAGTAACTTAAAATTACAGAGATGTCTTTGCTCTTACATTAGATGTGTGTTACACCTCAGCAGGGGGGCTCTGCTTTTCTTGATCACTCAAGGTCCCAGCTAACAGAGCAACCAAAATGTCCGATGTTGCCCATCACTTTACATGAAAGAAAATGGAGATCTGAGGGTCTTCACTAGCAATTCAAACGGCTATAGCCCAGAAGTAACAGATGTCTCTTCTGCTCACATCTCATTGGCCAAAAGGAGTCACATGTGCAAATGCAAGGGAAGCAGGAATTGGAATCTTACCAGGTACCCAGGAGTTGGAATCCTGAAAATATTTGGCAAGTGTGACTACCTGACTTCCAAAGCCCATGTATTAACAACGAATTCTATATACCTTCAACCTAAGGAGTGAAATGTTAAGCAAAGAGGTGTATTTAGCTATGTTCTTCCATAATCATGATATAATCATAGAACAGGGAATAATCCATGCCAAATGTCATTCCTCACCGTCTGGTTCTGTGCACCTCAAGTTTTATGTTATGATCTAATTGGAATGTTGGAATTGTACTAAATTCCATACACCTGCCCAAGATCTTTCTTTAAAATGCAATATATTATAATACATATTTAGTTTTTAAGAAGCAATTTTAGACATAACCAAATTTGAATCTTAATTTTTTTCTGATTCTTGCACTTATTTTCTGGGGAAAACTTTCAAACAAACAAAACATTTGCTGTGCTACCACAACCTGCACTAAAACAATGTTGTTGATTTCGTCTTTTATTTCCAAAATCATTCTATTCTGGGAACTTAAAGTAATGGAAATAATTCCCTGATTTTCATGTCTCCAAATGACTTTGTATGGGGCTTTATAGTTTGCAAAACACAGGCACTTTTCACACCAGTGATCTCATTTGATCAGTCTTTCATAGAGGCATTATCTTCTCTATAGTTCTCCAGGAAGCCCCGGTAGTTTAAAAAAGAAGATGAAGAAGAAGCTAAACTGGCCTAAGGCTGATAGAGTTGGAAAGGGGTGTTTGGACTGGGATTCAAGCCCTCTCATCTGGTCCCACAGTCTGTGCTCCTTCCTGTCACACCTCCCAAATCTTTGTGACAGTTATCTTTAACTGCTGATAAAATCAGCCCTGGCCCATCCTCTCATTCTTGCAAGAATATCTGAGACAAAGGGTCCCTTATCCCAAAATGACTCTGACCTATGAGCCTCCCACAGACTAAGATTCACAAAGTTCAAAAAGAAAAGTACAAAGTTAACATCCATAAGAACATCCCTAGTCACAGAAGTTTTCATTAGCCAGCAATAAGGAAATAAATAAAGCCCTGAAGAGCAATATGCTAGAGACAGGAGAACTAAGATTTATGACACACCTATTATGAACCAAGCGCCTTAATATTATTTGTATTAACAATGGTTGATATTTATGGAGGGCTTTATAGGGAAAAGTTGCAGGGCTAAGAACTATCCATGAAGTATTCTATTTTATCCTCACAACAACCCCATGACATAAATATGGCAAGAGTGTTGGAGACTGACAGCCAACATCATACACAGTTGACAAGCAGCTGAGCTGGGATTTGAACATACAATGTTAAGTTCAAAGGCTTGCCATTTTGTGATTTAGTGACCACACCAAGCCAGCCTGGTACATGGAAATCATTATTTTCATGTCATGAATATAGGAACAATATAACAGAAAGGTTAAGTAACTCTTTCAAAGCTGCACAGGCAGCAAGTGGCAAAATGAGAGTTAAGCTCCGAGTCACGCCATATCAAAGGTTAGTTTCACAAGGTGCTAAAAAAGCAAGGGTCTTTGTCCGAAGAACTCTGTGCCTTTTAACAAATGGGCTCTCGGCAAAGAGAAAACTGCAGAGACAGTCCCCAGAGGATATAGCACAGTACCAGGACTGCATTTTCACTCTGGCTGTCCATCTTACTGATGCCATGCGTGGTGTCAATCTTTGAGCTTGATGATAGTGGGAATTTCTGCGGTTTCCTAAATGCCTTTGAGGCACTTTCCATTAGAGACTCAAGCAACATTGTTCCACTGAAAAAGGCTCCAAGGTCTGCAACTTCTCCTGAGTATTGTTTTTCTTCCCTAGGTTGGTTTGAGGCATTAATCTTCCAGCACTTCTTTCGACATCCTCAGACACTTCCCTCACTAGGGTCACCACAGGGCTAATATTCCCATCCATAAAGACAATGTGCACCCCACATCTTTAAAATTAGTGTGTCACCTTTGAAAGAATGTTCTGCCTACAGTTGTCCTTCTCTGTGCCTTCATTTCACATTAGACGAAGTGAATAAAGACAGTAAGTCATTACTTTAGACTGTTCAGAGTAATCATCTTTCTTAACAACTGGTGATGAGTTGAGCAAGAGTGTTGAGACATTTTTCTGACTTAAAAATACTGTCTTCAGTGTTGTGATGCTGCCCAATCTCCCTCTTAGAAATGAGCATAATCTGGGAGATCACGCCCTTACAGTAACATGCAGTTGCAGAAACACAACAAACAAAAGCAGTGTCCCACCAGGCGCACGTGACAGAAAGATGTGAAGAGCTACCTCAAGGCCCACAGAACTGGGCAAAGAGTAACAGCAGACAAACAACTCTGCTGCTTGGCTCACATCTTTGAGGAGGGAAAGGAAGGAAGTAGAACCAAGGATTGATTAAGAAACAAAAAAATTCACCATCATAAAAGTTAAGATGCTGTTTGCAGAATTAAAGTACTGAATTTAGGGGCTTCTTACGTAAGTGATTTAATATGTATTTAGGGGCCAATTTCTCATCATCCAAAGATTTGGCCCATGTAAATGTCTCCTCTTAAAAAACAAATGTTATGGACAGCAGCAGCCCAAGCAGCCTCTAATGGCTTCCTGCCTCTTCCTCCTGCTTCTCAAGGAGCTTCTCTCTCCTGATCTCCTCTAGACCAAGAGAAGAAAGAAGTGATGTTGGTCTTCTGCTCCCTGCTTCTGTTGGCCCTTGCTAAGGATCATTATCCCCAACTATGGATCTATAACTAAAAGATTAGAGAAATAAAGCAGAGTAATTCTTTGCTCAGGCTTCGTATTTAAGGGTGTTGACAAGAACAATCATCCAGCTATAAAATTATATAAACATCTCCTCCAGATTGGAATACAGCCACTGCTATTCCAACTCACCCAAGCACCCCATTCCTGCAGCTCAAACCACTAAGACCTTTCCTCAGGATCCTTAGGCCTTTCTAAGTAACTTCTAGTAACTGAATTTTTAATGCCTCCATTTGGGGAAGAAAGTGATGACTCCAGGACCCCACTGTAGCCTATGCTCAATATCATTACTAGCATATTTGCTTAGGTTTTTTTGTGTGTGAACTGTCACGTGAGTATCACTGATGTCCCATGATGCATTAAACACGTATTATACAGAAGAGCTCTCGGGGAATCCATTAAGTTTCCAAATCCTGAAGTTAACAAAACCAAATAGTTTTGCTAATAGAGAACATCTTGGAATTTTGAATATTCTTAATGGGTATTATGACTCTTCAGGAAGGATGCAGAATATACAGAATTTCCCCAAGTTATTTGAAAACAGAACTTTTTTTCTAGAAATGCTTAACACATGCACTCATTCAACAAACAGTTACTGAGTGCCTGTTGTATGATCCTCAGCACGATGTATACAACAGTGATAAGACCTGCTAAAGTCTGCATTCTTTGTGTCCTTCACAGAGCTCACACTCTAGCAAAAAAGCTAGATAATAAGCAAACAGTACATAGAATATAACTCCTAGGAAAAACTAAAGCAGAGTAAGGCAGTATTTATAACACAGCAATAGTTTGTAAGCATTCAGTTGGCAGTAAGATCAACTTGAGGGGATGCAGCCAGAATAATTTTTAATGAAATAATTAGAATGGAATGAGATGAAACGAAGTCAAATTGAACTGGAGCAGTACATAGTGGAGTGCATCTCCCACAATAAACATAGGTGTTCTGTTACGAATTTTTGTTGCACTCATCTGTATGCATCATATGGGGTCATGATACAAAATGTATTTCTTACTGTGGGTAACAGTCAAATGAGTTGGAAAACCACTGGGGTAAGAGAACAAAGAATAACAGGTGAGTCTTATTTTAGACACAATGGTTGGAAAAACCTTTCTGAGATGTCATTTGTGCAAAGACCTAGACCTGAGTGACCTGAGAGAACGTTGTGTTCCAGACCAAGCTAACGGCAGTTGCAAAGTCACTGTGCTGGAAGCATGCTTGCAAGTTTGAGTCCCAAGAGGCTGGAATTGAGTGAGCATACAGAAGAGTAGGGGAGACGGGTCACAGAGAAAGCCAGGAACCAGAGCACGAAGGTCTTTGTGGATATGGGAACAACTTTAGAATTACATCTGGGCAAGACATGATTTGACTGAAGTTATAAGTGGAACCACCCAGGCCTATGGTAAGATCAACTACAGATGGACAAGAGTAAAATCTGTAAGACCCATGTGGTAGAGATATTGTTGGTCCCATCTCATAGGTCACAGGCATTCCCTAAAATCTGATTTGGGACTCTTTGCCAAGATCATTTCCTTAGCACTTGGGTATCTGTCCCAGGGATGACTGAATGGCCAGAGGAGTTGTAAGGGAAGAGGAAGAAAAAGTATTCCTGCCAGGAAGTCGTTCGGGGGCATCTGTACCAGAAAGACCCTGAGGCCTCCAACCATACTGTAAACTCATAAATCCCCCAACCTACCCTCCTGCTATCAATATAAAGAGAGAAGTTTCCATGTGACCACCCTCCAGCCATGTCTTGATTCCTTCAGGCCCGTTTGTGGTGTTCTTTTTAACCTATTCCTTCCAGGGAAAGTGTTGGAGGAAGTGGGGGCAGGAGAACTCTCCATGGCAGTGTGACAGTAACAGACATTGCTGATGTGAACCTGATGCTCAGGTAGACTTTTGTTCTACCTCATCTCTGCACAAAAATACAGTATCTGGCATTGCTAAGTATGAAAACCTAAATTTAGAACCATTTCAAATTTGCCTCTGATTCCAGGAAGAATGCCAGAATGAACAAGAAATAAAGGGAGCTAGAGACATAGGATAAGAAGTTAAACAGAAAAAGAAGAAGAAGGAGGAGGAGGAGGAGGAGGAGGAGGAGGAGGAGAGGAGGAGGAAGAGGAAGGAAGGAAGGAAGGAAGGAAGGAAGGAAGGAGGAAAAGAACTTCTCTAACTTGATAAAATGCATCAACCAGTTTCCGTTTGTTTTTCTAAAAGTGAAGTGTATAGCAGCTCAATGAGGCATTTAAATTTGCAAGAGGGAAGTGAATATTCATGAAGTTTATTTTCCTGAAATGTCTGTGTTTTAACTGTGCAGTGCAAGCAGTCAAACAGAATCATTTAAAAATCGGTTTGAAAATCTGGGTTCCCTTCCAAGGCTTCAGCCTAGTGGGAATTTTTACTTCTGAGATACTGAGGAAAGCACTGGCAAATTGAGATGCTAGGAAAGTGAAGATAACATCTGCCGTTCCATAAACAAAGCAGCGACTGTACTGCAGGTAATGTAGCCGTCTGATGCAGGTGAGCACCGCATGCTGTGTGCTACCATCCCCCTGTGGGGTACCATCTAAACTGTTCCATGTCTCAACATTGCTGCTGGATCACACTGCCCATCAGACCAGGGAGAGAGAGAGAGAAGCCTCGTGTTCGTGATAGGAATCACGTTCAGAGAAGTAGCTGGCATCAAGCTTGAACATGAGTAAAAACAGGGAGAAGAAATGTCTACAGAGAGAAGGGGGGAGGGCTACTGTTAAAAGACTTTTAGGACAGCAGGGAGAGTCACAGAAAAGAAGGCAGTGGGGAAAGTGCACTCACTAGCTCTGCAGGGAGATCAAAGTCTCCCCAGGCTGATATGTACAAGCGTTCTAGAGTTCTGTAACTACACAGAGTAGCATCAGTCACGGGGTCTCTGCCATCACCACCATGTGCAGTTGCCGTCATGAAACCAGCTGAGCAAAGATCTGGGAACACAAGTCCAGGGTAAAGAACTGAAGGAGAGAAGCTGCAGGTTGAGGCTTCCAGGGGGAGGGCAGGAAATCCAAGGCAAGGATGAGTCTTTATTTCCACCTATAGATCTCATCTTGCGGATGGGTTGGGATGGGGAGCAGGGGGTTTGGAAGTAGCTTAAACAAAACTGTGAAGATCAGTATCTTTGGCACTTGTTATCCTGGGCTCTCACTTCACATCCTGCCAATGCTAAGCTGGAAGAAAGTTTGTAGAGACAACCCAGACTCGGCAACTACCTAGCTAAGTAACCTTGGACAGAATATTCAGATCTTCACTTTACCTTCTGAATAATGGGAGTATCAAGTATGCTTTATATTTCAAATATTAGTGAGGATTAAGAAGACAATAAGCATGAGGAACTTAGCATAGCAGTGGTGCACACTAAGTACTCAATGACTATTCATTTGTTGCTATTATCAAGATAATTCTTAACCAATAGCTAAAATGCAGTCTGACAAAGCTCTAAGAAATCATTTTTTACCCCAGAGTTGAGAGAAAGTGCTATTTGATAAAATGTTTGGTTGAGTTTGGGGGACAGGAAATCTTCCTAGTGCCTTTTAAATGCTGACACAAATGTGTGTTCACATAGAGAACAAACATTTATACCATGTCTATTTCGATCAAGGAATTGTGCTAGGCATCAGGAGGAAAAGAAGATAATATGATAGGATGACCCCTTCTCTTAAAAATGATCTTAGAAAAGAAACCAAATTAATGAGAATATGAAATACATAGCATATTTCTATCTGGAGAACTAAAATGTGTTTTAGAATTTAAGCCTAAGTTTTAACATAGCAGGCTTTTTTTTTTTTTTTTTTGGCTCAATTTCTTATTTTTGAAGTGATTTCTTAAAAAAGAAAATTCTATTTTCTCATTCCTGGTGTTTGATTGAATAGAAAAAATATGTATCTCTTTAAATGTCTGGTACAAAATAATTATTTCCTTCCTTTAAAGATAATAATATTTTGGATACATTCTATGTTGACTTCAAATACAAGCACAGATTCCACATAGAGTCTCTGCTTTGGATCTCGTGGGGTAAGTATAGGAGACTGTGTGACTAGGAAAGCAAATTCGAAAAATGAGACGCTTTATAGCCATGGCTGAAAAAATTTTAATGAAAAATTAGTCTTCTGAAGATGAGTGTTTGTGAGAATTTGAAATACTTTGAGTTGTTATTTATATGACATTATCCTTACCTATGGCCTGATTCTCTTGCTCCACTCTATTTATATGTTTTTTTGTCCTTATTTTACTCAAGTATGTACCCCTTGTTGCCATGGTGCCAAAGGATCCTTCTAGAAAAGCCCTTATTGATGGGGGTTAAAAGATAAACTTGTACTTTGACTTCTCACCCAAATTTGACCTGACATTTAATGTCAAAATTAATTATGGAAAAATTAAGAGAAAAAACTAAGGCTTTCAAAATTATATTTAACACTGTTAAAATCTTTTTGATATCATAAAGTGGCATCTGAAATTATTCATGGTTAAGCCTTTTACTTGAGAAGAAAATAAATCTCATAGTCTCCCCCTTCCCATTCACTGGATTTGGAAACTTTAATGTGATAGAGAAAGAAAGAAGAAGCAAAAAGCCAAATTAATCAGTCAATTCAACTTTACCCCACTTATTTAAAAAAATGTACTGGAAAAGAAAATTGAAATGTTTTAAAGATTTTTTTTATTGATTATAATTACTAATAATGTCACTTTACCATTATTTCACATGGAAAGTATTTTTCAAAAATAAGTGATAATTAATAAAAGTTAAGGTCATTACAATTTATCTTATTTATTATTTTTGAAGTCAGAATAAAAGGATAAATATGGCCAGTATTTTCATAAAAAATATTCATCTTTCTCATATAAGTATTTTCTTAATTCATATATTATAAGCATTGGTTCTTCAAAGTCTTGAGTATTGAAATGTCACTGATTTGAATTTACTTGTATAAAAGAAGTATGAGTAAGGATTCTGTATTTTAAAATATACCTTTATTACTTTTCAATGTCTTCTAGAAAAGACCAATATCCTGACAAGGCAATTTTTTAGAAGTTTGTCTTAAAGAATAATATTTACTTAAATAAACATAATTACTAGTAAGTAAGACCACCACAATATGAACCCCTTTTATTGTTTTTTTTAAATAGTTTATTGTCAAATTGGTTTCATATAACACCCAGTGCTCTTCCCCACAAGTGAACCTCTTTTAAAAATAAAACTTGTTCATAAAACAGAGTTCTTTAAAATAGCACAGAAATATGTATGTTTTTCGTGGGTTTTTTTAATGTTTTATTTATGTTTGAGACAGAGACAGACAGAGCATGAGCGGGGAAGAGCAGAGACAGAGGGAGGCACAGAATCAGAAGCAGGCTCCAGGCTCTGAGCTGTAAGCACAGAGCCTGGCATGGGGTTCAAACCCACAAACGTGAGATCATGACCTGAGCCGAAGTCAGAGGCTTAAATGACTGAGCCACCCAGGTGCCCCACAGAAATATGTATGTTTATCCATAACAACATATTTATAAAGCATTTCTGACATATTATTTAATTGTTATTGTAATCCTGTGTGGTAAGTTCATTTAATTATCATTTTAAAGATGAAAAAAAATGAAACTTCAAGCAAGCAAGTTGCTTAAGGTTTCACAAACAATGGTTGCAGAGCTATGACTTAAAATAGGTACTTACAGGGGTGCCTGGATAGCTCAGTCGGTTAGGCATCTGACTTCGGCTCAGGTCATGATCTCACACTCCACGGGTTTGAGCCCCGTGTCAGGCACTGTACTGACAGCTCAGAGGCTGGAACCTGCTTTGGATTCTGTGTCTCCCTCTCTCTCTCTGCCCCTGCCCTGCTTGCACTCTGTCTCTCTCTCTTTCTCTCAAAAATAAACATTAAAAAAATTTTTTAAATAGGTTCTTACATCCTGTTAAAAAGAAACAATAAATCCAAATGGAGTCACTTGTGCTCAGTCCACATCATCAAATCAAAGCTTAATATTTAACCTAAATGCAGTTTCAAACTTCTCCAGGTATGTAATCTTAACCAGTCATTTTGGAATTTTCTGGTCAGTACCAGTGAGGTAATCTGCCCCATAGACCCTCCCATCCCCAAAGGAAGATACAGTAATCCACTCCTTCCTTATCTCTTCCCCATCTGCCCAAAGAAGGCTTCCATTTTGTACAATTCTTTGGAGCTCCTTTCTATTTGCTAGATGGGATGCTGCCCAATTCATGAATCACTGAATAAAACCAATTAGATTTTTACATTTACTCAGTTGAAATTTTTTTTAACAAACCCAAAATTATTTCATCTATATTACAACAAATTCCTTGTCAATTGTAGCAATACTATTTCTGCTCAAAATATTAGTAGAATTTTGCTTTTGGAATTACCTTTGGAAGCCATTTAGGAAACACAGAGTGAAATCAACTTAATTATAATTACAGTTTCAACTTAGTTTTGATCAGTTAAAAAAAAAGAGTGGCCACAGATAACCATATAACTTCTCCAAATCAAAGTCACTCTCAGATTATGAAATTTTGCCATCCAGAGGATATTCAAAAGAATATAGTTTGGTCTTAGCAAAAAAAAATAAAAAATAACAAAATAAAAAATAAAAACGTGAAATTCCAGAACTATTTCAATCAATGCAGAATGTTTGAAACGAGTATATAGCCTCTGATAATTGATACATTTGAGTTACTTAGAACCTTTTTGTTTCTTCAATGAGAATAAATAATCCTCTATAATTTTGTCTGCCTTCTTCATATTTTTAGTGTAATGTGTAACACAGTTGGGCAGGAATAGATCTTGTTCAGCTAAATTCTACAAGAGTGCTACTTTCTTGTTCTGACCACTCTAAGACCTGGAACTCTGAAAAATAAAAATCAGTTAAGGACATTTGATTGGAATATGTTTTAACAACAATACTTGAGACACTTTTAAACTAGATCTCTAAAAAACAGAGTGGGCAAGATAAATGAAGAGTAACTAAACTAGGGGCACCCGGGTGGCACAGCTGGTTGAGCCTCTGACTTCAGCTCAGATCATGATCTCACAGTCTGTGAGTTCGAGCTCCATGTCAGACTCTGGGCTGACAGCTCTGAACCTGGAGCCTGCTTCAGATTCTGTGTCTCCCTCTCTCTCTGCCCCTCCCTTGCTCATGTTCTGTCTCTCTCTCTCTCCCAAAATTAAACGTTAAAAAAATTTTTTATTAAAAAAAATAATTGAACTAAAATGACAGTACCAGATCATTAGTTTAAGCGTAAGTATATGTAGTAAACTATAATTACCAAGCAACTTTTACTACAAAGTTCATCTGATCTTAATCACACTCCACTTTCCCGTTAGAGAATTGATTATATTCAGATTACTTTCTTTTAATTCATGTTCCTTTTTCATCACCTGAGATCCATACTAACTCAAGAGCTAAAATATTAAAGCAAAGAATCTGAGATCTTTCTGTATCCAGTTTTTTAAAGATGAACTGTTAGCACAGGAGAACTCACCACCTGAATTTCTATAGTTCTAACTTACATTTTGTTTCAATTTATGATTAGCAAGGCAAAATAAGGAGAGCATAAAGTGCTCAACACTTTCTGACCCATCCTAGCTAGTCTGTACTCTGTAAATAAACTTTATTCCAGTGTACCTATGAATCACCTAGGGATCCTGTTAAAAATCAGCTTTCTGGCCCCACCCAGAGAGGCCCTGCTACAGTGGGTTTAGAGTCAGGCCTAGGGAGTTAACATTTTAGTAGGCATTCCCCAGCCCATGGAGGCAGTCCCTATACCATCCCTTAAAAGGTAAGAAATATATGTTGAATTTAAGAAACAAAACAAAGGAGCATAAGGAAAACAAGAGCGAGACAAACCAACAAACAGACTCTTAACTACAGAGAACTGAGGGAAGGTACTAGAGAGGAGGTGAGGGGGGATGGGTGAAATAGGTGATGGGGATTAAAGAATGCATTTGATGAGCACCAAGTGTTGTCTGTAAGTGATGAATCACTGAATTGTACAACTGACACTAATATTACACTGTATGTTAGCTAACTGAAATTTAAATAAAAACTTCGAAAAAAAATACCCAGGGGCTCCTGGGTGGCTCAGTTGGTTGCGAATCTGACTCTTGATTTTGGCTCACAATATGATCCCAGGATCTTGTGATCAAGCCCCACATCAGACTCTGTGCTGAGTGTGGAGCCTGCTTAAGATTCTCCCACCCCTTTCACAAACTCACACTCTTTCCCTCTCTCTAAAACAAAAACAAGACAAACCACCAATATGAATTATTTACGTTGGTTAGTAAGCCAAATTGCTTTTTTACCAAGACTGGAGAAGTTCTGGGATAATGCAACCCAAGAGTTCTTTCCCAAACAATTTCTGACTTTCTGTTCACACAGCTGACTACTATATCCCTGTTGCCCAAACCTGAGATTTTGCTGTGCTTCATTCTACTGCTTTTGGACCAAAAATACTTTAGACCAGTCTCCTTCTGATTATTAACAAACATTATATTAATTAAAGGCCTCTGAGAGGTTCCTATGATGTTTTCCCTTGTAAATATCTTTGAAAAGTTTGCCATTGTCCACAGTTTACCACAGCAGTGGAGGAGTCAACAGTTATTCCAAGCCTACAGATAGATATACGGTGGTTTCACTGTCTTTTGTGGTTTGGTAAAAGCATGTATACATGCCTTACAGACTAAGAGAAATGTTAGAAAAACTGAATTTGACCCACAAGAATGTTACTGAATATGGCTTCACAGGTTTTAATAAAAATATCACATACTATATTATTTCACTTTTACAAAGTGAAGGTCATAGGACAGTTGGCTTAGAGACTTAACCTCTGAAAATCATTTATCTAATACTATGGGCAACTAACATCTGATCCAAAGCAACTTTGGACTTGCTTCTCTCTTTTCTGTTCATTACTGGGGTTAATTAAACTTCCTCCAACCTCAAACATAACTGGCTGAGACAACTGATAAGTATATTGTTTTCATTGATTTTTCAGACTGTCAGTGTTTGGTAAAAGCAGGGGTCAGAAGACAAAGAAAACATGAATGAGAACCACCTGTGGACCTTTCAATCTTGTACAAGCCTCAAGTAAAGAATTTCTACATCTTAAAGACAATGTATCATCACTGAAGGTCAAGTGCTTATTCCAATAAACTGTCCCTTTGGTGACATTCACAATGCTTCGCATCCTAGAGATTTGTCTTTCAGTGTCTTGGCCATCACTAGAAGGAAGGCCTCTCAAGATAAGAATGTGGGTTTGGTGTGCTCTTGTGTGGGCGCTGGATTTTGGCTGTGTTCCTTCTGATTATGCTAAAAGTGAAAATATTTGAAGGCCCATATAAAGAAGAATAAACTCCATACCATGCAAGATAAACTCCATTCTTTTTATAATTATGATTAAAAGCCCAGCACAATGCAGTTTCACATTCTTGTCAGCAAGTTTAATAATTCCCTATGTAACATTCACTTTAAAACATTAAATTCAAAACAACAATTCATGTTTATTTTTGAGAGAAAGAGAGAGCATGAGCATAGGAGGGGCGGAGAGAGAAAGAGACACAGAATCAGAAGCAGGCTCCAGGCTCTGAGCTGTCAGCACAGAGCCCAATGCAGAGCCCGATGCAGAGCCCAACGCAGAGCCCGATGCAGAGCCCGATGCAGGGCTCAAACGCACAAACCGCAAGATCATGACCTGAGCCTAATGAAGTCAGATGCTTAACCAAGTGAGCCACGCAGGCACCCCTCAAAATAAAGATTCAAAAGACATTTCCTTGTATATAATGTTGAACCTCAATTCCAGATGAAACACACACATACACACACACACACACACACACAGATAATCTATGAGAATTCTGTGCTTTCTGTTCAATTTTTTCGTAAAGTTAAAACTACCCTAGAAATCTACTTAACACTGCTTTAAAAATCTACTATGGAATTGACATGAAACTTATGAATATGCTAAACTATATATTGAAATTTTCTTGACTATGAATTACATAATCTCATCTGGATAGAAATGTTGCTCTTGAATCAAAATTTGCCAAGAAAAATCATTGCAAAAACCCGTAGTCATTTAAATAAAGTAGGTCTTCATTGGGTTGACAACTGCTATAAAAATGCATGAAAGGAAACAAAAGGGGGAAGGGAAACTCTGATTTACTTCATTCTCAAGCACATCGAAGGAGGTAGAGTGAGATACTTTAACATAAGAGTATCATTAAACTAAGAAGCCTGTCAGAAAACTGATATGTCAAGCATGTGATACAATTCCTCTAAAGGTTCTAGAAATTCTGGTCAAAAAAAAAAAAAAGAATGGTGACCTGGAAAAGTCTGAAGTTATCTGTATAAAGTATAAAGCACAGATAAATAGCAGTAGCAGAAAGCTGGGAGTCTATTAATGTTGGAGATACTCTGAGATATTAGTTGAGAAAAAGATGAATAATACAGTGTTGATTTATTCGTTCACCTGTCAAATGTTTACTAAGCACCTGTTGTTTAAGGCAGTGGTTCTCAAATTTTGCTGTGCATTAGAATCACCTAGGGAGCCTTAAAAAATTCTGATGAAGGGGCGCCTGGGTGGCTCAGTCGATTGGGCATCCGACTTCAGCTCAGGTCATGATCTCACAGTCTCTGGGCTCAAGCCCTGCATCGGACTCTGTGCTGACATCTCAGAGCCTGGAGCCTGCTTCTGATTCTGTGTGTACCTCTCTCTCTGCCCCTCCCCGGCTCATGATCTATCTCTCTCTGTCTCTAAAAATAAATAAATGTTTAAAAAAATTTTTTTTAATTTTGATGGCTAACTCACATCCCATACCAATTAAGTCAGAATACCTGGGGATGAGAGGCAGGCATTAGCATTTTTTATAGATCATCAGGTGATTCCAAAGTGCCTCTAAGGTGGACAGAACTTATCCACTCCAAACAAGAACGCTGTGTGTAGTTCTTCCTCTCAAGGAACTTGAAACCTAGGCAATGAGATCAGTCATGTGCACAAGCAAATGTAAAGTGAAATGCAACACCATCTCATTTCGGGATTGGCTCAACATGGTATCATTTCTCCCACCAAGCAGCTCTGTGACTCCACACAGCCCTGTGGGAAATATATGTGTTATGATGCAGTCATTTCTGCAAGCCTCATTTCCAGAAAGAAGCAGACAAACTGGAAAGGACTCAAAGAAGAGTAACAAAATGATTACAGGCCTGGGGGAATGGACTTATGGGGAAGATGAAAAGAGCTAAATCTGTAAAACCCGACTAAGTGACAATTAAAGGGGGGTCATGATAACAGTGCTCTAATACCTGAAGGGTCCAAACATCAAGGAAAGATGTGAATTACTTTGGATAACGCAAAAGGTGTTAGCTAAGAGTAACAGGACGGTATTATGAAAGAGAAAATGAAGGCACAGTGTCGGGTAATCTCTGCTGACTGTGTAAGCTACACAGAGCCATGCAGCCAGCTTCCAAAAGAGAGGAAGCAGCCACATCACTTGAGTTCCCATAAAACAAGTTTGGACAAAGACTTAGGAAATTGCTCTTAGATGATTAAGAGCAATTTTCTATGACCTGGACAGTGGCAAGAGGTGGGGGAAAATGAAGAGAAGAGAGAGCATAATTCAAAGCTTTTTCAACTCTAATACCAAAACACTATAACAAGTTCAGAAACAAAACTGAAATTGAGAAGAATCTTTTTCTTTAAATGCGATTGCAAACGAGGCTGATCCATTGGCTGTTATTAATGTATTCATTATAAACTCAGAAATTACATTTTGAGCCATACTGCATGTGTTTTATGTGATATTTTATCAGCTTTTTCATTTCACTTTAATACAAATATAGTCATTACATGTATCACAAGCTTCTTCAAAGACATTTAAGTATAGAAATTTCTGCTATAGTTTTATAACATTCTTAAACTGGGACATCTCGTTCCCTTAAACCAAGGACACTGCACTTCCTTTTATATGCAGTGCTCTTAAATGCTACAAAATTGGGGATGATGATAACAGCTACTATTTTCAGAGCATTTTCTATACGCCAGACAGTGTGTTCCAGTAAGTTCCACCATCACCTCATCTAAAGTAGTATCACCACAACTCTGGGTAGGCACTAATGTTTTCCCATTATTTTTACAAATAAAGTAATTTTTAAGGAGGTTAAGAAATATATTTAAGGTCACATACATGTGCCATGGAATGAAAACCCAATCCTATGTGGCCCCAGAGCCGCAGACTCTCTTATTTCTATGGAGTGCTATTAAATAAGAAAACTGAAAACAATGAAAAGTTGTCATCTTACAAATCCCCCCTCATAAACCTTATCTGTATTATCAAATTAATAATGCTGAACACAGAAGGACAATACTTTTTAGAGTTATTGTGATGAGTAAATAAGATAATTTTTAATTTTTTTTTTTTTGAGAGACAGAGAGACAGCGCAAGCACGGGAGGGTCAGAGAGAGAGGGAGACACAGAATCCGAAGCAGGCTCCAGGCTCTGAGCTAGTGGTCAGCACAGAGCCCGACGCGGGGCTCGAACTCACAGACTGTGAGATCATGATCTGAGCCGAACTCTGACGCCCAACGGACTGAGCCACCCAGGCACCCCAATAAGATCATTTTTAAAACATAGTTGGCACAAACTGGTACTCAGTAAGTTCTTAAGAAATGATAGCTTAAAAAAATAAAACAAATTAAAACTTAAAACCCACAAATCATTCATCTGGACACAAATTTCTCCACACATATTTTATATAAATCTAGACATTATCCTTCTCTCTGCCCCCTTCTCCATGAGTTTGTTCCAACCAGGAGAAAACAGAGTGATAAGTGACTTTCACTAGGCTGTCATGTCTTAGGAGTTGTACCCTGAAGTTTAAAAGAATCATGAACTCATAGACTAGAATGGTGGTTTCCAAGAGGTGGGGGGTAGGAGAGATGGAGAGATGTTGGTCACAGGGTATCGACTTCCAGTAGTCAGATGAATGAGTTCTGGGGAGGTAATGAACAGCCTGGTGACTACAGTACCAGTACTGTATTGTATGTTTGAAAGCTGCTGAGAGCAAATCTTAAATGTTCTCAATACACACATCCATACAAATAGTATACACACACACAGAAATAGCGTATGTGAGGTGATGGGTGTATTAACTAACTTCACTGTGGCAACTGTCTCACAATATATACCTATATCAAGTCATCATGTTGTATATCTTAAATTCACACAGCATTATTTATGTCAATTATATGTCAACGAAGCTCAAAAAATTATGTGAAAATACATTGTCTAAATAATTCATTCACTTAAAAAATACTTATTGAGCACCTATTCTATGCAAGAAGCTACAATGGTGAGGAGGCAGGCGATGGCCAGAACTCCTGGAGCTTACACTCAGGCAGAGAAGATCCTCTAAGTGACAAACTAATGAAGACAAGATAACCAACCATCAGTATAAGAATATAAAATAAATAACTTGATGTTATATATGGTACGGACAGCAGTGGGGAGAGAGTTGCAGTTAGAGAGGGTGATCAGAGAAGTGTTCTTTAAAGAAGTAATTGTTGGGGCCCCTGGGTGGTACAGTAGGTTAAGTGTCTGACTCTTAATTTCAGCTCAGGTCATGATCTCACAGTTTGTGAGATGGAGTGCTGAGTCGGGCTCTGTGCTGACAGTATGGAACCTGCTTGGGACTCTCTCTCTCCCTCTCCCTTCGCCCCTCCCCAACTCATGCATGCACAGGCTCATGCTCGTGCTCTTGGCTCTCTCTCAAAACAAATAAATTAAGCATTAAAAAAGTAACTGTTAAGCTGATATGTTAGAAACAAGAAGAAGCCAGAGGCACATAAAGACTCGGAAAAAAACTTTCACATAGAGGTGACCAGCAACTGCCAAATTCTTGCAGCAGGAAAGTTTAGAATGTTCTTGAAACTCAAAAAAGCTATGAAACACAGTGAGTAAGGGTGAAGATGGCATGAAATGAAGCCAGAGTGCTAGACTGTGGTCGTATCATGAAGGATTTTCTAGCTCATGGCAAGAAAGTGGGTTGGATTCTTAGTATGTTTGAAGTCTTACAACTCGAAGGACTTTTACGTAAGGCAGTGATATGCTCTGCTTAATATTTTACTTATGCTCTACCACATATCAGGATTGTAGATCCTGTCCTGTGCTGCAGGGCAGTAATGATGGGGGACTGAGAAAATGGAAGAAGAGAAGAGGATTTATAATTTTATAGCTCCTATATGCATTTGTTGACTCTTTCTTTGGTTGTTAAACAATGGTTGTTTTGTTGTCTATCGTGTGTCCCCACACAGAGAAGACTGGAAGTTGGAAGATCAGATGAGAAGCAGATCTGGACTCACGCGGCAGCAGCGGCTAGAAGGAGAGGTGGATAAATGTAACATCTATTCTGGAGGAAGAACTAAAAGGAGCGGCAGATGGACTGAACATGGGAAACAAGGAAATGAAAGGTGCTGCCCAGGTTTCCAGCTTATTTTTGGAGGTAGTATTTACTGAGATGGGGAAAGGTGGAGGGCCAGTTTGGGGAGTAGATTGGCACTTCCCTTTAGGCAGTTAATTCTGAAATGGCCTGAGGCATCTAAGTGATGGTGCTGAGTAGCAGCTGGAGAGATGAATATGCATGAGAGGGAAGTCTGAGAAGCAGACATCAATTTGAGGGTTTGTATATTAACTATGTTTTTCTTACTTTCTGCATTCTTGATGCTGTGCCATCAGAAGCCTCAATGCCCTTCCCAGGGTTAGGCCATCCCTATAGATCAGATCGCAAAGGTCTCCTAAGAGCATGCCTTTCATATGCAAACCAACTAACCCAGTGCTCACACTGCAACTACCTCCTTCACCAGGCTCTATCAAACCAGCATGGCCCTGCCCTACCCATCCCACAGCCAGGCACCAGACAAGGCAGGGCCACCCCTCCAGCCCAGAGCCCACCTCGGGTTTTTACACTATGCCATCCCAAACCTCCTTAGCTTGCTGACCCTGCCCCTCCCTCCTCCCTCTGAAAATCACAATAGAGCCTCCTGTGCACGCCTTCCCCTTGCTCTTTCTGCTTCCTGGCAGACCCTGGGGCTTCCCCATGTGGCCCTGTGAAATGTGGCATGTCCTTCCTCTTGGGAACTAGGAGTACCAAACCACCTTTCAATGACATTTGTCTCCTGGTCTGTTCGCCTCGCCATACCTGAATAAAAACAAAGTCCTATTAGGCACATTTTACAAAGTTTTTAAGCCTTTAGGGAGATGGTGATGACTTAAGGGCAGAGTGTAAATAAAGAAGAGGACACAGAAGGGCCCTCAGGAAGCCCGAAGGAATAAATATCCACATTTTGATTTCCAGCTGTGTGGCAACTGAGTGGAAGAATTACTTTCAAGCTTTCTCAGCACCTCACAAATCACGCCACATAAGCCACTGCCTATTCTGCAGAAGGGTAAGGCTGATCCTGTCTCGGAATGAGTAATCTTCGCTAAGCCCACAGCAGAGCTGAGTTATCTTACCAGAGAAACAGCGTGAACAAAAAAGCCATCTATAAGAAGACATACCCATTAGGCAGAACTCTTGAGACATAAAGCAACCACCTCAGCATGCCAATAAGAAGGAAAAACACATAGGGAAAACTCCTACACCGGAAGGCATCTGTGGTCTGTATTGTCTAAATATTAGGCATCTAAACAAATGCTGACCTATGTTCCCAAAGCAGGGCCCGTGTTCAGCCCCAACACAGAGTTCTCACAGGGTCTGGTGTGAAATGAGAACAAGAGAGAGCATGTTTTCAATGAAACAATGGATTCACTCTTGTAATCTGAGATTATGACCTTTCCTTTTTTGGTATTTATATGGCCTGCCTTTCATGAAATGATGGCAAAAGGAAGTAGGACTTGTTACTTTTTTAATCTGATAAAAGTAAGGTTGTCCTAGGGAGACCCCTCAATATTTTTACTGGACCACAAATTTTAAAACGTGGAGTCTACTAATCTAAAAGATGTAAATATCCAGATATCTGAAAAACTCCCATCATTTATAACCATCCAGGTCACCACTTTCCATTTTCATACAGACTAGAGTCCCAGGGACACAGTTTGATCGAGATTTGCCAATCCTACCTGTGATACAGAGTTTCCATTCTGACAGGTTGGCCATGAGTAAGGAAACTCTTATCACAGTGTGGGAGAGAATGAGTAGACATTGTGAGCTAAAGTGTATGTTTTCTCAGATACTGACAAGTAAGGACAAAGGTTCAACAGTGACTAATGAACAAAATATGAAGGTGAGACAGGACCTAATTGTTTAAAAGCAGTCACTCGCGGCATGTAGCTGCATTCACTTTGAAACCAGATCAAGGTACCAATGATGTCCCAATGAAATATTTATTTGTTCATTTAAACAACAAAAAACCCTCAAGCTTAATCAAGGGCCACCACTCACTGCCTCTACTCTAAGGAGCTACTATAAGGAAGTATAGGATCAAATTACATGGTCAAATTTCTGGGCATGTTCTTCAATAAGTAGGTCAGACTCAAAATGTTTGGATACTATAGTGTAGGAGAAGCTGGTCCTGAGAAGGTGACTAAGAGAGAAAGGAGAGTGACAATCAAAAGCATAATAAGGGATGAATTATGCCTTAACTATGCCATTCCTTCCTCTTCCTATTGGGGTTTAAGAGATTAAACTATTTTTTTATGATTTTTTATTTATTTTTGAGAGACAGAGAGAGACAGTATGAGCAGGGGAGGGTCAGAGAGAGAGGGACACACAGAATCCGAAGCAGGCTCCAGGCTCTGAGCTAGCTGTCAGCACAGAACCCGACACGGGGCTCAAAGCCACGAACTGTGAGATCATGACCTGAGCCAAAGTTGGACACTTGACTGAGCCACCCAGGCGTCCCTAGAGATTAAACTATTGATCTAGCACTGGGCGTTTGATCAGATGAAAAGCAGTGAGAAAAAAAAAAAACTTACAGTTTTTCACAGAAAAAGTGATGCAAAGTTTGAGAAGCTGCTCCAGGACACCCTTCAGTCACTTCCACATTGACCTACAGTGATTACACTGAACCGAGTCTATCACAGTGAAAGGGAAGACATCTACCCCTGGAATGTAGACATCTGATTTTCCTAACGCCTTCACAAGCCAGATGGAGAACGCAGACAGAGCTACTGGAGGGTCTGCCCATTCTGTATAAAGAAAGAAAAGTGACCTCTCTTCCCAACTCTGTTGGGGCTTTTATTCAATTGTAGCTACAAAACATGGACATCATACCAAAGAAAAAAGTTAAATATTTTATTTATGTAAATATAAGCATATTTGTAATGGCCTGCATGAATCATGTTTACGTACGTGTGTGTACACATATTTAGAGAGGGGACTGAGGAGAAGGGAAAACATAATCCCATCTGAAATTCAGAGTAGGAATCATTCTTTTCTGGTACAAGAAATAAAAGGTTCATGCAAAAATTGGTTCATAGAATGAATGATCCTTCAGCCCGAAGCTTAACATATAATTCTGAAGATACCTTGCTTACCTATAGTAAAATTCAAATGAGAAACATTTAACTTTTAATGATATGAAAATCAGGTTGTTTGATCTCATCATATATTTTAAGCAAACATGTAGAGAAGAGAAACTCATTAAATGGGGTTTTGCCCCCAAAATCTCAATCCTAACTGAATCTTTCTTCATTTCTGAATCACCTCTCTTTTTAGTCAGACCTTCTCTCTCTCTCACTGACCCATATCTTACATAATTTCAAGAGTCACACTGGGGACAGAAAGAAAGAAATCACAATGGGGTTGCATTATTTCCCAGAGAGTTCTAAAGTTCTGGTAGTGGAATGTGGATTTGCCAAAGGAAAAAAAAAAAAAAAAAAAAAAGAAGTTGTCTCAGCCCCTATTTGAGCAGGTGGAAAACACGTAATTAAAGTGCAGGCTTCAAATTAAAACTGAAATCTCTATCAGGCACTCTCCTAATTTAGAAGTCCAACAAGCAGAATACACGCAAATGAAAGAACAAACCAAAGTACTCTCTCTCCTGGCAAACTGCTGAAAGCCCACAGGATTTATGATGACCAATTAAGGGTGTGGTAGCCTGGGAGAACAGAAGCAATAGTCTTTGTTACACGAAGATGGAAAGGAACATTACAAAAACACCCAATTTTAGAGCTCTCGTTTTCTCCCAGCAAAAACAACGTGTGCATGCATTTAAACATGTACCTGTATATGTGAAAGCTTTCGAGTCTCTGATGTTAGAATTAAAACTAAAAATAAAAAAGAGAGGGCTATCAGCATTTGGGATGATAAAGCAGGAACTCATTATGACAACACATAGAAAACAAAACTTTGAATGAAATTGTGGTTCTCAAAGAGATAAATGTTATTCTTCCTCATTAACAGTGACAAAATATGTTCCACAGAAGTAATTGAGAAGTCCAAAGAGATCTTAAGAGTTGTTAGTCACTGAAACAAGTTTCAATAGCAAATCACTTAAGGAATGTTCTGCTATGTAGAATCTATAACAATTAGACTCATCTCCTTCCTCATTGTAAATCTGCTTAAAATATTCTAAACTAGCTAGTTCTGATTATTTTAGAACAGCACTGGAGCACTGAAGACTTCCCCTGTTCTTGTATCATTAGGAAATGGGGGACCCCGTTCTCCCACCTCTTAAAACATGAGGGCACCACTGGGACACCTGGGTGGCACAGGTGGCTAAACGTCCAACTTCAGCTCAAGTTGTGATCTCAAGGTTCGTGAATTTAAGCCCTGTATCAGGCTCTGTGCTGACAGCTCAGGGCCTGGAGTCTGCCTCAGATTCTCTGTCCCCTTCTCTCTTCTCTGCCCCTCCCCTGCTCATTCTCTCTCTCTCTCTTTCTCTCTCTCTCTCTCTCTCTCTCTCTCTCTCTCTCTCTCACACACACACACACACACACACACACACACACACACACAAATAAGCATTAAAATAATAAAACAAACCACGAGGGTACCACCACCATCCCTACTGAAGCACGTACACTTTCTGTCCCACGTACAGGTTTCCCCACGCAGCTGCTGAAACTCCACAGGCTGATCAGCCGCAGGGCCCAGCTGTTTCCGAGCAGCCACTCCTAGTTATGGGCGCTGGCTCACTGAAAAGTGACAAGCAGGAATCAAAGAAGAGAGATTCTTCATCCACTGGAAAAAGATGGTAACCTACATCAGAGTGGGCTGACTCCCTCAGAGAGATTGGCAAGTGGACAGAAAAATAAATAACACCCAATTTAAAACAACAAAAACATGTGCACCTAAAGAATAAACCTCTTATCATCTGAATAATAGCAACACTTATAAGCACCCTGAACAATGTGCTGGACACCACATGAAGTATTTTGTTGGCATAACTAACTGAATCCTCAAAACCACCCTACGAAAACTGGAGCTTCAAATATGACAATGACAAAGGCACCTGATCCTAACATACCTAAATTCCATTCTAGTTAGTCAATTCCAAGTTGTAGGACTGTATAGGAATTACATTAATTACATTTTTTTTCTCAGTTTTAATTCACTCCCCCCTCAGAAATGGGCTCTAGCCCTTCAAAAGACAACTATATGAGAATTTATTTTATCTTCAAAATACATCCTAAATATCTCCACTTTTCTCCATTTGCTCAGCCACAACCCAAGTTGAAGGGCAGAACCAGGTTTGGTAAAACCTGAGGCTTGTTCAATTTGAGAAACCATTTTTAGCAGCTACACATACAA
Organism: Suricata suricatta; assembly: GCF_006229205.1. NCBI lineage: Eukaryota > Metazoa > Chordata > Mammalia > Carnivora > Herpestidae > Suricata > Suricata suricatta. The sequence goes on from NC_043714.1 coordinate 56,610,018, forward strand.
AATTAAGTTAAAAAAAAAAAGAAGAATATGGTTTTTTAAATAAGGAAAAGAAAATCACACGAACATACATATTTTTAAGCTGAAAAATACTACAAAGTTTACAAGTATCTGGAAAACAACATACAATTTTTATTAAAATATTCACACATCCTACACAATTGGCTGCATACTCTTTGATGACCTCTTCATACAACAGCAGCTTTATAAAATAGTTTTTGGTGAAGACAATAGATAATTCGACCTTTCCTCCAGCAAGTTGAGGACAGCTGCTGATAGCTTACCAGTTTTCCGTCAGCATCAGCACGTGTTAAGGTAGTGCCATGTACATCATTCAGACTTTTGTCAAACTTTTATGGTTTCTTTTGTAGATGAGCTCTAAAACGTCTGAGCATTTCAAGTTTTCTATATATTTAATGACTCATCTTAAATACTCTTAGAATCACCAAAACTCATTAAGCAATTTGTTGATGCTCTCATTGGGAATGGTATAACATTAGTTTTTTATGCTCTCTTCCTCTTATTAAAACAGCAAGAAATTTACATCTTTTCCCAATATGCCCACATGATTCACTCCTCTTCATTAATTGGGTTATCAAACAATCAGTGAGTTATCAATTACTTCTACTCAAAATTTGTCTCTTAGTGAATGCAATTTAAAAATTTGGGGGTTACACAATTTACTTCTACATGTCAGAATAATTTCCAGTGATTTTATGGTTCATCTTTATCACTTTTGTTTCTTATCATTAGCTTTTAGTCTGTATTTCTTTGGTTCTCCAATAAACATTAAGATTATCAAAGAAACATGCTTCATTTGTATGACGAGAACATTCCAAAACACCTTTCCAAATTGTAGTTAAACAATGTATGCCCAACTCAACTTCTCCTTGACAAGATCCTAAAAATGCCTACAGCCACTCTAATATCGCCCCAACCAAGTGAAACTATGGCGGAAGGAAGGTCAGAATGGAAAGAGACAGTTGTCTTAATAGTTAATAGCTAAAATGTCTTATTTTACTACTATAGCCAAGATACATGATGTCACAAATATGTTGCTCAGGCTCTTCCCCAGCCTAAGAAGTAGGTTTTGTCGCAAGGGGCCCTGAAGATAAAGCTTTATTAGCTTCAAGGTGAATAAACCCAGGCCACCACCACTTCTCCGAGAGGCTACTTTTGTATCTTCTTAACTGGTCTCTGTGCATTCTCCCTCCTCTACCCACAATCCATTTCCAGGCGGCAGTCTGGAAGACTTTCTATAATGTAAATTAATTCATGTCACTCTCTTGCTTAAAACCTTTCAGTGGCTCCTTTTGCATACATGATAAAGGGCAAACTCCTCATCACCAAATATTGCCCTGCAATGTAGACGCTGCACAGCTCACAGACCCAACCCACACCTCCCCGCCATTACTCGTAAGCTGGCGTTACACTGGCTTTGTTCCCACGGTTAGGTGCCCCACAGTCACAGTGAAAATTATGCATAAGCGTTTCATAAACTGTGAAGTGATATATCCATATTAACTATTATTATTATTAAGCACACTATGCATGTGCTTAGGATGGTTGAGGAAGAAAGTTTGCAGATTTTGATTTTTGTTAAAGACATTCCCGTTTTTCTCTCTCCTACTCCTATAAACACTGTTCTGAACCTCCACAAATGGAACTGCTACAAATACAGGTCCAAGTCTTAACAGCCATATAGCAAGTCACCATATGTGTGCATATGGTGCACATGTATACATACAATATGTATCAGCAAATGGCAAGGGTATTTAGCTATAGTAGCTTGCCTACATTACAGATATTTTATCAAATTACAGTCTACATTTAGAAACCTAGCTAGTAATTAAAACACAACGTATGGCACAGTGTTGCTTAAATTAAAATAGCAATGAAAAGTTTTAAGATTTTATTCAATGATTTCTAGCAATCCTCCTTTATCAGAATGAGTCAATGTTTTTCAACGTTATCTAGCAGCAATGTGGCTGCTCTCCCCAGGTCAGAGATGAAAAGATTGAAGAATAAAGAGCTGATTCAGGTCATGTGTAATCAATAGAGCAGCCAAAAAAAGGGCTTGTTATTCCAGGTCTTGAGAGGGTTTCTTCCCTCAGCACACTGGATTTATTTCCTGGATACAGCAACATCAAGCATTTTTCAGCAACATAAAACAACTCAAAGACACATGAAAATTTGGTGACCAGATGAATATAAAGAGAATTGATAAAAAGAAGAAGAAAAACACTGCAGAAGACCACACAGGCAGGAGATCGTTATAACAGTTCTGTTATCTGCCTAAAGATGAAGGCCATGGGGTTCACAGGACACAACTGACATGAAGTTTGGAAACATCCACAATAACTCTCATATATTATACATGACAGGCTTATCATCTTTCAAATGTGGCTTGTACAATATTAAACCACTTTTCATTGTCTATTCTGTCTTTTTCCCATTGCTCAGATGTCCACTTCAACTCTTCTACCACCTCTTGGTTGATCCAAATTCCACTCACCCTCTAACACAACCTCAAATCCCTTTCCTCTGTGGTCTGTCCCCATACTTCTACACAATGTCATCACTCAGAAATGTCTATAGCTCTGGAAACAAGATTTTGTGTTATAATGTATATATTTTTCATGCCCCTAAGACTTTTTATGTCCATAATACTGTAGACTCCATTAGAATGAAGACTTAAAATTCTCCGGCTAAGCTTATACTAGGCAGCCATTAGATATTAATCTATTATCCCCTTAGCAAAGTTACTCTTCACCCCTACATTTTTATTTTCTAACTTTAGACATCATTTTATTCCACTGCAGTGCCTAGAGTCAGGTTGCAAGGTTTAGCATTATAGGCCCATCATTTACTGGCTTTGCTACCCTAGACAAGTTACTTTACTTTTTGGGTGTCAATTTTTTCAACTACAAAAAGAATGATCATAAGAGTGGTTATGTTACAAGTTTAGTGTAAGTATAAAATGGCTGTGCTCAGCATAGGATCTGACATATTAGTCGTCAATAAATAATGTCTGCTATTATTAGTATTATTTTTATCATTACTATCTGTTCTTCATTCTAAACATTCATTATCCATGCTCATATGTACTCTACCAACTAAATGCATCATTCTTATTATATTCACACAAATTTATTTGCAAATTTGCATATTTTTCCACCTTATTATATTTTTTAAATTTTTTAATGTTTATTTATTATTGAGAGACAGAGCAAGAGCATGGGACGGGCAGAAAGAGGGGAAGACACAGATTCTGAAGCAGGCTCCAGACGCTGAGTTGTCAGCACAGAGCCCGACGAGGGGCTTGAATTCACACATTGTAAGATCAGGACCTGAGCCAAAATTGGATGCTTAACTGACAGCCACCCAAGCACCCCGGGTGTCACTTTATTCTTACTAAAATTACTTCTTTTAACTCATATCTCCCTCAAGTATCATGTGCTTTCTTTGTGTAGGACATATTTTAGACATCATCTCTCAAAAAGTTATGGGACAGAGATCTCTGTATGTGCCTGTGACCCTATCAATGACAATGAGGTTAGAAGTATTTTTATAAAAACACTAAAAATGATTTGCCATTTTCACTCTTCTCGTTCAATGGGATCTTTCAGGAGCTACATGGCATGAGAAGAAGATACAAGAATCTGTCTCCTATTAAGCCAGACATTAAAGAGAGATGGAAAAATAAACAATAATGCCATTCTTCTCATTTTTTAAAATATTGTATTATTTTCATAAAAAATAATTTATCTATAAGTTAACATATAGTAGCTTTTAAACTGTTACTGTTAAATGAATTGGTAAATACTATTTTTAATTTCTCCATATAAATCTTCCTATTATAAATATTGATAAATACAACCCACGTATACGAAAGCTCTTTGGGGCTCTCACAAATTTTCAAGGGAGTAAAAGGGTCCTAGAGACCAAAAAGTGTGGAAAGCACTGCTTTTAAAAGTTCCTTAAAGCAGGGATTTTGGTGAATTTCGGTAGTAAATTTTGTCTTCAGGTTCTATTTTTACGAAAGTGTCTTTACTGCACCCTCATTCTTAAAGAATAGTTTTGCTTAAGTATACAGATGAATGGTTCTTAAGTTACTTCCTTTCAACCCTTTGAGAACATGACTCCATTGTGCCGGAACTGCTTCTACTATTGCTGTTGAGAAAGACACTGTCACTCTACTTAGGGTTTCAGTTTAATTGTTCTTTCTCTCTGGTTGCTTTTAAGGTCTTTTTTGTCTTTGATGTTCTGCAATTTCACAACAATGTGTGAATTTCTTTTTGTTTATCCTGCTTAGGCTACATTACTCTTTCAAGATCTTGAGAATTCACATGTTTATTTCCTCAGGTCTGGAAAATTCACATCCAACTATCTCTCTTTAAAAATCACCTCTTTTCCATTCTCTGTGTCCAACCTTTTCATTCTAACCTTGGATCTAATATGCTACCTGTAATCGTTTTTTATCAACAGTGTTTTGCATACTTAGAGTTTTTCCTTTTCATTTTTCCTTGTTCTTTCATAATACATTTATGTTGATTGGTAAACTTCTACATCCTTTATGTCTTTAATTATTATATAGTTATTGCATGTAACATTTTATGTGATATTCTCTATGTATACTCTGTATCTGAAAAAATTCAAGTACCTCAAGGTTCTAAATCTATTGTCTGTTGATCTTAGAACTTTTAAGTCAAGTGTTTTCCTCAAACATGCAAAAATTTTTTATTAGGAGTTCGTTTCTTAGTCTTATTTGTAGGAGTCCTTTATTCCTTCATTTGGGAACTGGGGAAACTTTTCTGCAGAGCAGACTTTCTCCTGCAGATAGCCAGAGGATGCAACTGAACTGGGTCAGCTTCAGGCCTCCGAGTATCTCAGTTTATTATGGGAGATCTGGGCTCTCTCACTATCGACTATGATACCTGGAAATACACCATCAAAAAAAACTATACCACAGGATTGTGAAGTCATATATATTTTTAGTAAGTCTGTTTAAATGCAAATACCTCTGGCAGGGATAGTACCCTTGAGTTATGAGATGCTTTCTATAAAAGGACCAGTTGGCAGATTAATAAGAACAATGTCCTGTAAGGTTGCTTAAGGCTGGTTTTCAGAGGACTTTTCTTACAATCATAGAAAGATCTTTGTATCTCCACAGGATAATGATGACAAATTAATTTTACCTCATGTGCAACTCCAATCTAGAGAGAGTGGTTGTCTGGAGTATTATATTGAGAAGGAGTCTGTTACCTTCTCTGGCTCAGCAAAAACAAGTGTCATAAAAACTTGGTAATATAACAATAGCACTGCCTATATGTCAGGTGCTAATTGCTTTGCATGCATTTAATTAACTAAATCTACACAACAATCTTATTAGCAGGTGTTATTTTACATTTACCATCAAGAAAATGGGCACTAGTTAAATAAGTTGCCTGAAGTCACACAGATAGTAAATGATGGAACTAAGTGATAAACACAGAAAGCCTAGCTTCAAGGCTGCCTGCATAATCATGAAGCAATAATGCCCTATAAATAGAGCAGATAAAGACTGTGAAAAGGACAAAGTAACTTTTCTCTTCTCTGTGCCTACAACGGTGCATACTAGGACTTTCAAATGCTTTATCTTTAGATAACAAGAGAAATGGATTCAGTTTCTTACCCTATCTGGTGCTCTCTGCTAGTCCAAATCTACGTCAGAAGTAAAATGCTCTTTGATGACAAATGTCAGTTAGGACAGAAAGCCCCCATGGCTTCCAGTAGATTCATGAGTGGCTGAAACTGAGGTCAGAGCCATAAAACTCGGGTCATTTGCTGGTGCTATCTGCCTTCAACAGTTAAAAAATTATTACACAGCCAAGAATAGTATGGTACGCAGCAGTCTGTATCGGGTGATTCTTCTTGGGCAAATGTTTTAAGTATCTGCCATCTAGAATCCAAGGTTAAAATGGCACCGGATCTTCAAATAGAACATTTAAAAAATACATTTGTCACATTTTTGGTTTATAATTATGCCTATTCTTCCAGACTAAGTCCCCAAGACTGAGTCTATGGCACATTCTTTCCTGTACTCCAGCCTGAAAAGCTTTTGGTTCTCAGTTATTGTTTATGGAGTAAATGGATGGGTGGGTGGATGATATTCAGTCTAGAACCAGATAATAGTCTACACAAATGCGCCGCTTTGATATTCATATCCTAAGCTGCCAGTGGAGTTATCAACTACTTTTGGTTCTTAAATAACAAAGGGTAAGGACACACACACACACACACACACACACACACACACACTTAGTTTGATTTGGTTTAACAAAGTTACTAAAATACATGCCACTGGCTAAGAGGAAGAGGAAATTGCAGGGACACAATAACCCTCCAATAAATTTTTCTCCATTTCAAAACTATTTACAAGTTGGTCTGAGGGTTGTGAGTTATCATTAAGCTGATCAAAACTATTTACAATTCCAATTTATATTTAATATTGAGAAATATAAAACAAACCATTTATGTTTTAAGAAAAGTATAAATAGGTGGAGGGACTTATCTATCTTGTTTTAATTTTGTAAAGAGCTTGGTATCATCAAGGCACACACACAAAAACTTAGAAACAGAGAAATACTCATCTCTGGTTCCCCAGGACCACAAAAAGCAACCACGTGTGTCTCTGATGTTTCGCATTACGTCTCTAGGGCTATATGTGATGTGTTTCCCACACTTACAGCACCTTTATATGTCCCTTTTAAAGTTATTTATAAGGTGTTTTTCTATGTGTAGCATACATATTTATATCTCCTAACTCCCATTTATATCACTTATTCATAAATGCATTAAATAATAAATTGGCATGCATTTTGTTTTCCTCATTTTTATAGGGCATATATTTACCTTTGGCAGAAGTTTACAATTATGGGTCATCAAAGGTATAAAAATGAAAAAACTATGTGTGTGTGTGTGTGTGTGTGTGTGTGTGTGTAAACTATGTATACATTATATATATTACATATACATATATGCATATATACATACACTATATATGTGTGTGTGTGTTTCTACTATGTATAAAACACATAGTTTTTTCCAGTCTTATGTGACTTGAGGATATACAACAAAATTCAGTTATCCAGTCACAAGCAAATTAGTGACCTTGGTAATAACTGTCTGGACAGCTAATAAAAATTTTAGTTCATTAAAAACTGAAGAGATTCTTGAAAGTACTATGTTATTTTCTGCCTTCTAAAACCAACTCTAGCAAACATAATTAATCCTTTGTTGGTAACTTCAAGATGAAAATTGCTTACTCTCTAATTTTACAAGATATCTATGACCAGATTTACTCACTCATCAAATGTCTAACAGTATCTATTGTGTTCAATAAGCAAAATTAGATTCTGTTCTACAAACATTATAATTTAAAAAGTTATCTTACAATCTGGTGGGGAAAAGAGCTATATCTCCTAGTTACTTGTAATATGAATGCAACAGATTATGCATTAAAGAAAAATTTTCTAAAGGAGGTGGTATTTCATCATTTCACCGAGTCCTCAAAAAAATTCAAAGAAAGCACATTCAACACATTCCAGTAGATAGAAAAGAAGGTAAAGACATTCTAGGTGGGGAAAACACATATGGCAAGGATAAGTTTGAAGGGATGACAAGAGGGAGAGAAAACAAGGGGAAAGATCATAAAGAGGCAATGTGGATGCCGGCTAATATCATGAATTTGGAACCAGAACAACCTCATTTATAATCCCAACTATTCCCACTTTCTTAACTTCTTCCCTGAGTAGGTTTTACCCTTTCTGAGTCTGTTCATTCATCTGCAGTTGTTCTAAGAATTAAACAAGATAATGAATGTGAAACATACAGCCAACGTCCTGGACCCCAATAAAGAATACCTGAAGTTACTGTTATCGATTTATCGTTCATGTTGCTGTTACTAGAAATGACCCACCTCTGTGTCTCAAGGATAGGTCTCTAATGGCCATAGTCCAAAGGGCAAACTCTGCTTCCTCATGCAGCATGCTTGCCTCAATGGATTCTCGTCTCATGCCTCATGTTTTTCCAGCCTTGTCTACCCACTTCCACTACAACGGGCCCCATCAGTAATGTCCACTGTGCCTGGAATACTGCTGATTTCTTGCCTTGATCAAATATTCTCCTTCTATTTTGTCCGAGTTCTACTTTCTAAGAAAGAGGGATCAAATCAGGAAAAACCTATCTGTGCTTCAACTGACTCAATGTTCCTACCCTTCTAGGATATTTCTATGTATTTTAAAGGTGTTTTTACTGAAACGATGTCTTAGACAAAGAATTATATGCAATGGTAAGAATTTCAGATACGATAGCAGGCCTGAGGGAGAACTTTTCACACAGATACTTCCAGACCCCTCTAGTGAATTATGAGTAAGTGGTTTCCTCTACCAACATGAAGAGCCATTTCTGCAGAGGGCGTTGCAGTTGAGATATAGTTTTGCATTCCATGCATTTCCAGTTACGTGGGTGGAAGATTTCATGGCACCATCCAGTTTATTCTTAGCATGTGTAGGTCATGCGTTATTCAGCATGATGAGGCATCCATTTGAATAATAAGGTTAAGTTTTTTTTAAGGCGATGGCTAACGAAGCTGCAAATATTATTCAAAAGACAGAGCAGATGAAGCCATGAATCTTCACGAGACACAAGCAATAAAGTCAAGAAATTTTTATAAGGGAGTTAAGAAGAACCAAACTGGTTCCTCCAATCTGGGAAACTCCAAATCGCACTAGGCCTGAAGGCCTGGAAGAGTCCACATGTTGCCAGCTCATTCTTCTACAGAACCAGTGGATGCCCTACCCGCCAACATTTTATTCTTCAGTAGCAATATTTCTAAACAACCTAGGAGTTTTCTAGGGTCAGATAAGGGAAGTTACAAGTATCCAAAAATAAGCACTTCTTAATTTGATTATGGGTCTTGTTTTGGAGGAAGAAAGAGATGCAGTGGAATGATCCTCAGCCTAGAACAGTAAAGTCATTCGGCTGCAGGTTACTTAACTTAGGAGCTCTTTACTCCCACCACTTCTCCAAAATAAGACTGGGCAGCCAGACGGTACGGCTGAGTAATAACAGGACAGGTGTGGCAGAATGACTCTAGGTGCTTTGATAAAAATATGTTTGTGCTAAAGACACTATTCATTATAAGCAACTCAAGGGTGTGGTGTTTCCATGTTTCCATGTTTAGCAAGTATAAGCTGAAACTATTAAGTGTTTTGTAACCAAGCCAGAAAGCAGACAGACTGAAAGAAAGGAGCTAGGCTGCACCTCCCTTTATGCACATCATTCTTCTGATCTTGAGTTACAGCAAAATATCTTCAACTACTCTTACCATTGCCAAGATATCATCTTAACATGTGAACCTTAAGCAAAAATAAATATTAAGTTTGATAACCTCTGCTTCAAAGAAAAAGTGTGATATTAATGTAAAAGAAACAAACTATTAACACAAGTAAAACTAAATCTGTCCAGAAACCTTTATTTTAGAAAGGCTGGTATTCAAATTTTGATTCCTTGTGTCGAAACAGATGGGCATAGCAGGAATAATTCTTACCATATATCACTTAAAAATACACTATTTATATGAAGGATGTATGTTTTTAAAGTACCAGTAAAATGCCTTTACTCTTCTCTTCCCACATGTCCATGAACATTTCAACCACTTCTGTCATCTCCACTATCACCCCAAGGTGAATTACTTCTATATCCACATTTCCTCGTCCTCTTGCGTTAGTTTAAGGTTTCTGCCTCCTGGTTCTGCCAGCTGTATCTCTCACATTAACCTCAAGCTCAAGCTGGTTGGAATGATTCATCCCCTTATCCAATAATGTAGCAAACCTTCTGGGCTTCTAATTGCTCTGGATGAAATTTCCATGTCAGTTGTCACAGAGACTCAAAATTGCAACGTCACCTTTTTTCTTCCTTTCCCCCTGTGTTCTACAGCAGGGTTTCTTTGACCTTTGCACTGTTGACACTTTGAGCTTGAAAATTCTGTGCTGTGGGAGAGCGAGGCCAGAATTGTTCTGTGCACGGTACAATTTTTGGCAGTATCCCCCGCCTCTCTCCACTAGTTGCCAGTAACAGCTCCCGCTCCCCAAGTTGTAACAACCAAAATGTCCCCAGACATTGTCAAATATTCCCTGGGAGAAGGGGAGCAAACCATACACCTCCCCCCCTACCGCCACCCCCACAACCAATTAGTTGCCCTGCAGGCAGTTAGTTCTATCTGTTGTCTTACAGTTCCTCACGTCACTCCTGGGGCGACCCCTCACGTGGACAATCAGAGTGTGTGCTGTCTTTTTAGAGTAATTTTTTGAAATTTACTTGACATCGTAGCAAGCCTTGTCAAAGTCAACAACCAACAACCAATACAGGAGAAATGAAAATTTTATAAAAGAGATCTGAGAAATGCTTCTGGTCATTCCAAAAAGGTGGGGGTTTGATGGGCTTCAGTGTTGATTTCATCTCTAACATTTGAAAGTCATGTGTTAGAGTAGAAAGGATCAGATAAGAAGCTATCACTTAACTATTTAGACAATATTAAAATGTAGTGTTCTGAACATTGGGTTATAGCAAAGAATGTAAGTATGCACAGCAAAAAGGAAATAGGTTTTGGGTATTAGGTAGACTTGGTGTGAATTCTAGCTTTGCTGATCTAATATTGGGACATAAGTATATCTAATTCTGCAGACTTGTTATGGACTAGAATAATTAATTGTTATTGCTTCTATGTTATACCTTTTACTGGAATAGAGTTGAGATCATTACAATGTGAAACACCTAGCACATAGCAGGTGCTCACTAAACGTAAGATGATAATAACATGATTACTTTATACCGATTCTGCTGTAACAGCTTTAAGATGAAATTATGGGTGGTACTGTGAAGAATCCCGTTATAATAAAGATGAGAATCCTAATGAAGTATTCAGCACTTCCAGGGGAAAAAGAAGAGAAAGAATAGCTCTGGAGTCAAAAATAGACAATCTTAGCTGCTTATATCACTATAAAGTAATGGCAATAATACAATGACTTAAAAATGATGATCAAAAGTTAACTGGAATCCCATAGATATTAACTGAATTATATTAACCTTCTATTATAAAAATAAGATTAACATATTTACATTAGATCAGTGAGAATCAGCCTGAATTACCCTTCTGCATGCAACAAAGAGCCCTTTAAAAGGAAAAGCTTCTTGAGAGAAGCAGAAATCACCAAATAGAGTATGGTGTCACCAAAATGAAGGGATGAAATACCTCTAATGAAGCAAATAGTCAACATGATGAAGTAGTGCCAACTGATCAAATAAGCAAACAATTAAAATTAAAATTAACAAGTCAGATGGTGATGGTGGACGCCAGATTTCGGTGTGCTGAGGAGAGAATGGGAAGCAATGTAAAGACGACAGGTATAGATCCCACGCTAATGAGTTTGGCAGTGAAATGTTGAAAGGTACTGTAGAATTGAGGAAGGTTTTCCTAAAAGGGGAAAAGCACTAGATCACATTTAAATACTAAAAGGAGGAAGTTAGTTGAAGTTACCGGAAGAGAGATTTTCCTGAAGAGGTAAAAGGGTGCATGACAAGGAAGGTAAAAGGGTTGGGCTTAGATGGTAGAAGGAAGGGATAGACTCATCTCTCATAGCAGCAAGCAGGAGGAGGAAAAGCTGGCTCCCTGGGCATGGAGGCTGTCACAGGAGGCTGCAGTTGCCTTTCACTCATAAAGAAGTCATTAATTCATCCATCCCTCTGACTCTCTTACAAATTAGATAGTGTTTTTGCTTTTACCTATTTTTCATCTGGAAGAAGAGAGGAACAAAAGTGACCAATGGTTAAAGAACCTTGGTTCCTCCACTTTGAGGTATTCTTTGGAACCATGGTTCTTTTTTAAATCCATGAATCACCATAACACACATACATACCCGCACGCACACAAACAGGGGGATATGTACACAAAACAATTTCTAAGCTGTGCTCTGAAATCATTAGTATTTTCTTGAACTAGTAGGATTTCTATTTAAGTTACAAATCAGTGTAGGATCCACTCAAAGAACACATGATTTTAGAGTTGAAGTGTTGAGGTGAACGTCTCACGCAAAGATTGGGAGCTTCATCCCGACGCAGTGTACTGGAGAATCACTTGCTAAGAGCTTGACCATTACTGTACGGCTTTCTGGGCACAGCAAAGGCACTTGATACTGTACCTTGGTGAAGCTGCCTTACCTGCCTTTGTCACGGCCCAGGTGTTTCCCAGGCCTGTGGCAGCCTCAGGAGGTGGAGGAGCCTGCCAGACCAGTTGGAAAGTGCAGAACATGCCTCAGGGCCTCCATTCACAATCCAATTTGCCTTCAGTGATTGTGCCCAGCCTTAGCACCGCAAGGCTGACCTTTTGACACAGGTAAGTTCAGCAACAATCACTTGGCTGCAGCCATCAATTCTGCCTAGTGCCAGAAATTCTGCAGTCTCTTGGGCGGCGGCCACTTGGCAGCAGTTTTCAGGAGATCTGCTCTGGCACAGAATGTGTGTGTGTGTGTGTGTGTGTGTGTGTGTGTGTTCTCCACTGTTCCTGTGCAATGCTTGCTGAAAGAAAGAAGGAGGAAAGATACAGAGTTTGAATAGAAACAATACCTCTCTTCTCTCTTTCTGCTATTGTCACAGCGACTTCAACGGGAGTTTGTAACCACAGGGAAATGGGAGGAGGGGTAAGAAAAAGCAGAAAGAAGGAACAATGCAAAAACACACAGGCAAGGAAGGGCAGCAGATGAGAGGCTGAGTTAAAACATCCTCCTGGAATGTGCCGTTGGGTAGAATGCCATTTCATCTCTCCTGCCTCTACTCTTTTCCAGTTCAAACTTTGGACTCACTGAGGTGGATACAAAGAATACAAAGAAACCTTTTTTTTTCATAATTTTCAAACTTTCCATATTTATGATATTTGCATTCCTATAATAAATTTCTTTATTTCAGTGGAATAGCTACAGCTCTTTGTGGCACTTTTTACTCAGATCTACACAATACAAAGACAATTCCTTGACTAATAGTACCAATGGGACAGATAACTAGATAACTCTGGCCAAAGATATTCCCTTGTCAGATGTCCATCGGACACTGAGCTAGGAAAGAAACAAAGAGGCAAATGCTACTAATAGTCAAAGGCATCTCCTTTGTAAAGATGCTCCTTCCTTGTGTAATTTCCAAATTGGTTTTATAGTAAAGAAAAACTCTACTCAATTGACCTAATTTTTTTTGTGAAAGCAACCCCCTCTGTTCTTCTTCTTCTTCTTCTTCTTCTTCTTATTATTATTATGGAACTATACCTGGAATTTATTTCAAGGGCAAAGTGAATCAAGGTAACTACCCCAGCCCAACAGCAGAGGACCCCTTGCTCCAACCTGGACTGGAACAGAATTCAAAGTAGCACCTATTGAGACTCTTAGTACAATATCTGACACAGAGTAAATGGTCACTAAATGTTAGCCATTTTTATCCAATTGGAAGAAAAAGTCAACTGGTACAAAACAAAACCAAAGGTTTGTGCATATGGAAATATGCAGAGGGGAAAAGGAAAAGCCAATGGCTATTTGTAAGTAAGGGAAGATTTTAAAAAACACTACTGAAGTGGTGAAAATGGAATCCAAACTCGAAGGAGTTAAAGACAAATGCAAGGCGAGAAAATGGAGTCAAGTGTAGACTACTTTTGAGGGTGCCAGTACAAAGACATAAATAGGTAGTAGAATTTGATAAAACACTCATATCATCAGGGCATAGAGTCTACAATATGACCAAATGATTAACCTTCAGAATACAATATTTATCCTTAAATCCACTAACCCTTTTATTTCTACAAATAATTCCCTCTGTGTGCACACATAAAAATGTTTATTAATTACATACAGACACATTTGGTAGATAGATGAAAAGCTGGAAACTCCGGAACAAGTAACAATCACAGGAAGTCTCAAAAAGCACATGTTTTATGGCAACCCCTTGCTTTGTTTACTACCAACATCAAATCAAAGATAGCTTGCTATTTTTTGGACACTACTCCTCCTTCAAAGTTATCATGGTGGAATATGAATGTCCCATTCACAAGTGGCCACCACTTCAGCTCAAGAGTTTACAACTTGTTTAAATAGCCTTCTATCTTCAATTCTCTGAATAGGCTCCTGCTTAGCCAAGTTTCTTTGGGATAGCTTCTGGCTCGGACCCAAGTCTTTAGGGCTGATAACCTGCCTTGCTACTCAGCACTCAGCAAAATTCACAGATCAGGCTGGGAGGACTGTTCTAGAAGCTGGATGTGATTCAGGCAACGTATTATATCTCTCATGTCTCCATTTGCCATGTTGTCACACTATGCTTCCGTCATATATTTTAGCTACATTTTTTTTAAGAATTTCCCTATGCAACTGATCACCAAATTTCACTTGTGTACAGTGAATTCCAAGGCCATCTACATATCTGTTCATGTTTGTCTGGCCTCCTACAGGAATGCTACCCTCATGCTTATATATTTCTTTACTATTTTGTCATTAACTTTCAACTTGACCTCCTTTTCTTTTCTTCTTCTAGTTTCAAAATTAATCTAAATTTCTGTCTATGAGGTGGGGAATGAAGTTATCTATGCAGTAGGATTTTTTTTAATTATAATTTTTTATCATAAAAACAATTAAAACATATTACAAAAGAAGAAAAATAGAACAATAACCACCAAACACATAATTACATATATTTGCTTCACGCTTGTTTTCTCATACATAATTTTTTTACTTAGTTTTACTTAGTTTCAAATCTGTTTTAAACAAACACACATATAATTAACATACAAAATCTATAATAATAGTATGTATATAGTTTTCTATAAATTTTCACTTAACATTAGGATAGAAGCATTTTTCATGTTGTTAAATAGACCCTATAAGCATGATTTTAATAGCCACATAACATGCCGTAATATAAACTACCTTACTGTTGGACATTTAATTTATTTCCAATTACTTACTAGTATAAATAATGCCACTATGCATATATTAGTGGATAGAGCTTTTCCTCCCATATTTTGGACTATGTTCTTAAGATAATATTCCAGCAGCAGAATTACTTAGCAACACATATTTTCAAATTTCCTTCCAAAAGTTGTACCACCTTGCTACCTTCATGTGAAGATAGCAGTTTTGTTATATCCTTACAAGCACAGAATGAATCAGTTTCTCTTTTTTGAATGAATTAATTTCCAATATGAGTTCACTATATTAATATAGTTCATCATTTTCTGAGGTAAATTTATCAATCTGATGCATTTCAAACCTCTTCCATGTTATTTCTTCACATTACACACATATTTGAAATTTACCTTAACTGAGTAAAGTACGAATGTCAAAAAAAAAGATAAACCCAAATAAAGTTTTGCTACTTTATTAAAATTTTTAAAAATGTAAAGATACCAACTTGCTTATCATCTATACATAGAATAGAGATCTTGTTATTCATCTGTTCTCTTCTACCTGGCTATTATCAGGCATAAAAACCCCATTACGTCACCATTTCACATTTAAGTAACCTAACTAATTAAAGTTTTATCAGTTAGAAATGATCGATGTGGTATGTTTAGTATAAAGACACTATAAAACGCAATACCTCTAAGTCTGTCATAATGTTTTACTATATGAAGCACCTCATGAGATGGACTGCGTCTCTTAATTTTTCTTTAGGTATTTAAATGTGATTAAATCACATAAATGTGATCTTTAAATTGTGACTGTTCATTAATTCCTCCAGTGGTTGCTCACATGCCAGCAAAATGGTCAGTATCAGGAGGCACCAGCCCTCAATGGCCGTCATGTTGTATCTGTGACGTCACAGCAGTAACTGAATCAATATACAAAAACCCATTTCCCGGATGTCCCTGTGATCCTATCCCTCTTGGAAAGAGGGGCTTAGTGACCTATTGACTTAATAGAAGAATGTTGTGGAGGTTTCCATAAAAGTACCTGAGATGTTATGCAGACTTTTCAGGTATACTAACCAACCTGTTGAATCTCCTTAAATTGTGTCACAGATGTTTCAGAAGAGAAGTCAAAGTTCTGTGTTGCCTGTAATGTTGACAAATTTTTAGGAATATGTTGATGATGTTTATTGGTTCATTTCAAACTTATTCCATGTTATTTCTTCACATTATAAACATATTTGGAATGTTTACCTTAACTGAGTAAAGTACTAATTAATGTCAAAAAAAAGATAAACCCAAATAAAGTTTTGCTGAATTAAGAAAGGTACAAATAGTTGACAAAGTTATGACTATAGGTCAAAGGTTGTTTCAGCATGATACAGAGAGTCCAAAAACTGTACAACCCATGTTTTGTGCAAGAGAGACTACAAAATCATGTCTTTTCAGCTTTTCATAACTATGTTTCTTTCTGTGGCTAACATTGTATTTCTTACTGCTACTCCATGACCAGCAAATTTAGCCAAACTTCTTTTGCTAATCAGTCTCCTGTGACAAGATTTTGAACTTTGGCAAAATAATAAATCCATAAATCATAAACAAAGATAGACTTCTAAGTAATAGTTAGCTCCAGAACAGCTATGAAATCTTATCCTGAAATAAGTACACCTGATCTTATGGGTGCTTTACCCACAAGGTATAGGAAGCCATACCCTGTAACCAAGGGTTCACCTACACTTTCCTTGCGGCAATTTCTCCAGAGGACACTTTCAACTTTTTCTATTTTCTGGTCAAATTCCTAAGCACGGTAATAGAGATTCTCTGAAGATGTGTGGAGACAAAGAAAAGACTATCACAAAACTAAAGTGTTTTGTATCTACTCACCATCTGTGATGTTTCACAAAAATACAAAGGCTCTAGGTAGCTTAAAAAATTTATATATATATATATATATATATATACATATATATATATGTATATATATATATATTCCATTGCATCTAGACGTGATCCTACTTAAATCATTCTAGAAAGACTTATCCTATTCTCCAGGGGAGTGAATTTCACACTATACTTAAAAGAACAGGACCCTCACATAAGTAACAAGATGGATTTACAAAGACTGCTTTGGTGGTTATGAAATCTCTCACATTTCTTAAAGTTGACTCATTCTACGAAAACAATTTGAATGAATTCATTGACATCACCACTCTGAAGCACCTACACAATTTCAGTATTTGAATGACAACTACAGTTTAAGATTCCCGTAGTTTCCAAAAAGAAATAAACACTTTTTTTGAACTCAATGAACTCTTGACATGCTTATACACATAAGAGTCTTCGATTCAGCAAGTACACTGCAGTCTCAGCAAAGCATTGCTCCACTTCTCATGAAAGTCTGAGGCTGTTTTCTTTCTACACCTTGGGAAGGAGAAGATTTCTTGACAACATAAAACCCCTATCAAATGTCTCCCCTAATCAACTGGTCTGATACCAGAGACTCTTCCAGACCCTCTTTCTTTTGCTGGTCTCAGTGTCAAGGAAAAAATGTATACCTCTTCGCTGGTGTTTTGTTCTCTAGAAAACAGAGTTGCTACAGCAACGCATGATAAATAGAATTCTTAATCTCAGTTTAACTGAAATGTCCATTCTGACCTTGTCATTATCTCTGCCATATTTATTAGTAGTGTGTTTTGTTCTCCAGTAAGTCATTGGTCTTAGACAAAAAATAGGAATAGAAGAACAAATAGAGGAAACATTGTCATTGGTTTTGTTGGCCAATTTATTTCTACAGCAAAGCTGTCATCCAATATTTTAAAGTACTCAACACATTTTCACAAATTGACTAGTGCATGAAATAAGAAGAGGTGAAATCACTAACTTTGTGAAGAGTGTCAGCTCAGTAGATAATATTTCTTGGTGGTCAGGACAGGGAATTCTCTAAAAGAGTCTTTTCTCTTGGTAAAGAGATTTCGTTATTATATGCATATTCATTATATTCTCAAATCTTAGTAATAGAGCCAAGGATATCCCCATTTAAAAGCTATAAACTGAAACACAAAGGTATAGTACTTCATATCCTTCCTAAAGAAAACCATCAGAAGGAACACATGGACCATGATTTCTTATTTTGCAACTCACTAGATTATTTTCCTTCCCATATGGCTGACTTGGTTGCTATCCAAACGATGCAGGATCTTTTACCTAAAAAACAGCATTTTCCAATTAACCAAATACATAGTAGAGAGAAGAGATTCTTTTGAGGAGTCAAGGACTGATCTCTCCTGGAGGCAAGCTACTGGATTTGATGGACCAGAGGCCAAATGGGTAATGACAAATTCCAGGTTTTCATGTTTTGGTTCCTTGAGTGCCTGAAAGCATATGGAATGAGATTCTTTTCTGAGACACTGTAGTGATGACAGAGAACAGAAGTGTTCAAACTCACAGGATTTAAGGAATTAAATGTATTGGGAGCTTTGGGGAAGACAATGGTAGGAAAAAAGAAAGGAACATAAAATCTGTCAGAAAATATACTCAACTTCTACTATATAATTTCTTTCTAAGAAAAACAGTCTTCACTCAAAAGAGTTGGTTCATGGGAAAAGCGTAACTGGCATGTAGCAACAATAAAGGAAAATTTATAAACAAAGTAAACAAAAATGGAGGGATAAATTAAGAGAAATACAAAAACAAAGTGTTCAAGGAAGTTTATGGGTTTCTAAGTAGACAGATATGAGTGGACACCACCTCTTGGTTTTCTGTGTATAAATTTTGCACAAATAACTTAATTTTCATTAGTCTCCTTCTGCCCAGTATGAAAACTAGGTTATCTGAGGAGACAATGTTAGGTAAGTTTTAACAATCCCTTATCACAGTGCTTACCATATAGTGCCCAACAAATATTAACATTTTTTTAGGATGTGAGTCTTATCTATAAGAACATAGCTTATGTTCTTATTTAATGAAACATAGTTTATATAGCTAAAATATAAAATACACTAAGTAAGATAAGACAAGTAAATAGATAATAAGTTGATTCCAGATTCTAGTTTTTGCACTATAAGCCTTAAAACATAGGTAATATATTTATTTTAAATGAGAAAATATTTTTCGATACAACTTAGGACAACTCACAGGATATTCTTTACCTATATTACCACAGCTATAGGAATATATCTCCCTCAAAGATATTCTGTGAAAAGTATTCAGACTAATTAATTCATTCATTTAAAAACATAGAGATAACATAAATAATAGTACTTAGAATTAGCCAGATCTCAGTTCAAAACTACATTGGCCAACAGAGTGTGGGTCAACCATCTAGATTACTCAATATTTTTTTCAAGGTAAGACAAAAAAACATTGTTTTACCTAAAATCTACTGAGTTAAGGGTTTTCTTAAAAATGTTTAACATTTCATGGTCTGAAATACCCATATCACTGCACTGAATGCAGTTGATGGGTCCCTGCTTTGCAACCTATGGTGTGATGTTATTTGAGGAAAGATGAGTTATCTGGTGTTACAGTAAAAATCTAAGTAGCAGCCCTTGAAATGAAAGGTCAATACCACAAATTGTTTGGTTACTCTTGAAAGGAAATCTCAACAATTCAGTTTGCTTAGTAAATCAGTATTAGTTGATTATGTGAACCCTCTTGTTCCCAAGGACCCATCTAAGAACCTATAGTTTGTCCTAATTAGTTACTCTTAGAATTGTTAAACTAATAAACTATAGTTATTCCTCACAAAGAAATACCTTGTGTATTAATCAGATATACATATCAGATATTTTAAAAAGTATTTTATAATAGGAAATTGATATGAAAAACAGTTAAGTATTCTTACTGCTCTTTTACAGTTTTCTATGGTTGCTCAAAAAGAATTGTCCAAAGGATATCAGAGCATAGCTGAATTCTGATGACAAATCTTTCACCCAGTTTTCCCTATCCATTGATATATTAGTTCTAGGGTAACTCACCAAACATCAACTGGCCAAAAGCCTATTCACCTAAAATCATTGAGATGAATAAAAAACTTGCTAAATTTTCTATATCCTTATAATAATTATTAATACCTGATAGAGCAAATTTGCTTCTATAAAGATAGAGTAGGTAATTTTTTTCTAATCTTCCCACTAATGCAAATAACAATCATAGAACATTATATATGAAAATAATATATGAAAACAGTGAAAGAAAAAAGAAAGCAGACTGGCTAGGAACTTTGAAATTACATAGTGGTGAGTTTCCTGAACTTTTTTTTTGCTTCATGTATTCCATATTTGGAACTGAAGACAGTGCCAATCCAGAAACACCAATAATTTCAGATGGAAGAGAAGAGGAAAGGAGCGGAAAGGAGAGGAGAGGAGAGGAGAGGAGGAGAGGAGAGGAGCCATAACTAGCCAAAGGACCAGGAAGGGGCAGCCTAGAAAACAATATAAAACTTTTAGACTATAATCATTTTACTTTTGCCAAACACCATGGTGGGGGGAGGGCAACTATGGCCACATCCTCGATTCAAGTCAGCAACACCTTCGCAGAGATTTAGACTTCCATTCAGCTTGAGAGTAAGAAGGCACCCTACCTCTTTCCCACTGGAATGGTACCAGAGAAGGGATAGCAGAATCAGGACTTTCACCACCACCCAGTGGTAATGAGGCCACTGACACGCCCATAAGGTATCAGTGGAAACCACTGAACACTGAGCAAGAACAATGAATCACTCTTATCCCTGCCAGACAAGGAGTTAATGGAGGTCTAGCACAGAGCTGGAACTTGCAATCCCTTTTAATGGCATCTAGGAGATTCCCCCTCCCTCCTCAAGTGTTAATGAAGGTCGGTGGGGAACCTGATCTTTACCCTTGCATACCAGGAAAGAGGTGGCACCTCCTCTCCCTTCCCCTGCTGGAGCAGTGTCACAGGAGTCAGTTAAAATAGAAGGTTTAAATAAGATTCAGTCTCATATAACATAGTACCTAAAATTTAGGTTTCAGCCTAAGATCATAAATCATTAATCAGGATTATCTCAACTGGAATAAAAAAAAAAAAGACAATCAATAGATGCCAACACTGAGATGACAGGAATGTTAGAATTATCTGAAAAGCAGCCATCATAAAAATGCTTCAAAGCACAAGATTGAATATACACACTTAAACAAATGAAAAATAGAAAGTCTCAGTAAGGAAGTAGTTGATTTAATGAGAACCAAATCAAAATTTAAGAATTGAGAAATACAAGAACTAATACAAGAAATCTGAATCGATAAGGGAAGCATGGAAGAGACAAAGGAAAAAAAATCATTGAATTGGAAGATAGAACAAAAGAAATTACCTAATATGAAAAAATAAAGAGAAAACAGAATGAAAAAAAAATTAACAGAGTCTCAAGGAACTGCTTTAACATTTATGTCCTCAGAGTCCCAGAAAAAAAGGAGAAACGGGGTGTGGGGCTAAAAAAAGTACTCAAATAAATAATGGCTAAAACTTCCCCAAATTTGGCAAAAGACATAAATCCACGATTCAAGAAATTACTAAATCTTAACAGGATAAGTAATTTACATCAAGACACATCATAGTCAAATTTATGAAAACTAAAAACACAGAATAAATCTTAAATGTGTTGAGAGAGAAATACCTTACCAATAATGGGAGGTCTAATAATAGTATATTTCTCCTCAAAAACCATGGATATGAAAAGAAAATCACCAAAATTTTATTCAACTGCTGATTTAAAAGAACTGTTATCCCAGAATCATATATACAGTGAAGTATTTACTATAGAACATAATTTCTTTAAAAAATAAAACATGTAACTATAATATGACCCACCAACTACACTCCTTTAACATTTATCCCAGAAAAAATGAAACTTATGTCCACATAAAAACCTGTACACAAATTTTGTAGCAGCTTTATATGCAATAGCTAAAAATGAGAAACCACCCAGATACTCTTCAATGGATGAATAGTTAAACTGTATGTCCATATCACAGACTACTACACAGCAATAAAAAAGGAATAAAGTATTTATGCACACAACAACCTGCATGAGTCTCTTGAGAAGTGTGCTGAGTGAAACAGGCCAATCTCACAAGGTTATAGACTCTATGATTCCATTTATATGTCATTTATTATTTGAAAAAAACTACAGAAACAGACCACAGATTAATGGTTGCCAGGAGTTCAGGAGATGGTGGGAGTTGACAGGGGAGGTGAGGGGATATGGCTATAAAAGAGCAACAAGACAGATCTTTGTGGTGATAGAACTGTTCTGTCTCTTGACCATATCAAGATCACTATCAGTATCTTAGTTGTGATAATGTACCACAGTTGGCAAGAAGTTGCCATTGGGGGAAACTAGATAAAGGTCACACAAGAACTTGTGAAATTATTTCTTTTAAATACATGTGAATCATCTCAGAATAGTTTAATATTTAAAAATAAATCTGATCGAAAAGACTCATTCTTCTTCAAATGACTTTTCTTGATCTTTTCTTATAAACTTTACCGTAGCAATTCCATGACACTTGACACAAGGCCTTGGCAGACGGAAGTTGTGGATAAGTACAAGCCAGAACAAGGGAAAAAAGGAAGCCAAGTGATAACTACAGCTGACAGACTGGCTTTCTGCAGATATATGGGCCAGTTCTTTGGGTACTCCCCAAAATAACTGAGAAATGCTCTGATTGTGGACTCTTTGGACTAGTAAGGGCTCCTTTGATCATTAAAAGTAAGTATTTTTGTAATGTTTATTTATTTATTTTGAGAGATAGAGTGAGCATGGGGGAGGGGCAGAGGGAGAATGAGAGAGAATCCAAAGCAGGCTTCATGCTCAACACAGAGTCCAACATAGGGCTTGATCCTATGACTATGTCATGGCCTAAGCTGAAATCAGGCCACTTAACCAATGGAGCCACCCAGGAGCCCCAAGTGTGACTGTATTTTAAAACCATAGGCAAGTAAAAATTAAAACATTCATGTTTTAACTATTCTACAAGACTGACCAGTAGATTCATCTACCTAGCTAAACAAATAAAATTCTTCAAGGAGAATATTTTCCCAGAAAAGGATAATATAAATTCTCCATGGCACAGATTAACAATTTCATTATTATCCCAAGCATTCACTAGTTCTTCTCTGACTGTGGTATAAGGCCAGGTACTGTACAAAGGTAGTAAAGAAAAGGGGTTGATGCCTTTGAGAATTTATATCAAAAGCCAGAAAATATGCACATGAAGAGATACAGGGAAGAAATAATCAAGCAGAAAGACTGAACTGTGCTCTTACATACACAAAGCACTACCAAAGCCACCAATGGCCCATGAAACTATACTCCCTGCCTCCCCGTGTTCATCTTGGGCTTAGTTCCTTCCTTTCCTACATGAGCCACCTGGGCCTCACACCCCATTTCCATAGCGTATCTGTGGCAGTGGTAAGGAGTAGTCATTTGTCCACATGACAGTGGTTTACTAAGAGTTTACTGTGCATCACAGTCCATGGTAATATTAGGTTCATAAAGAATAAAACATGGCCTGAGCTCTCGAGCCTCCGTGTGGAGCAGACACGTCAACAAATAATGCAAATCAGAGTAATTAGTGCAGCAGTACACATCTGGACAGGATTTAAGAGGGGCATAAAAAAGAGACAGCACAAAACTGCAACATAAGAAGCAATCAATTAATGGGCATGATCATCTGTACTTATGTCCATCTCTTCCCTTGAATAAGACAAAATGGGACCGTCACTGGCATGACAGCAGAGTATCTGCCTATTTCCCAGGGAGAAGATGAAGTCCAAATGTGTAAACTACAATGGGGCTAAGATATGCCAATTGCCACAAATTTATCTGTAATGTTATGAAAACCCCATGGCTTTTGTGCCCCTCATTTCCTTCATATGTAAAACAGGCGGATGTCCCTGGCTCTTTAACAAAAACCATCCAACCCGGAATTCTTTGATTAATCATCATCTAGTATTTGTAAAAGGCAATCAAAACAAGCCCAATTTCTCCACTTCTTAGCTATGTGAACATGGGTAAGTCACTATCTCTCTATGCCTCAGTTTCCTCATCTGTAAAGTGGCCATAATAATAAGACATCTCATAGGATTGTCAGGAAGGTACAATGAGTTCGTATATGTAAAGTGCTTAGAAGAGAGCCTAGCACATTCTAAGTGTTGTATGAATATTACCTACTACTATTATTATTATCTTTATATTATTTTAGATTTCCAATGATATTAAGTATTTAATCTAAACAACTGATATTTGATTATAAATATATAAACTGTTTGCATATTCTATCCAAGAGACACCCTTAGGAATTCATAAATTAAAAAATTAGTCAGATCCTGCCAAAAGCATACTCCTAAGAAATAAAGCATGTTCTGTGGCGCCTGGGTGGCTCAGTCAGTAAGCATGTGACTCCTGATATCTGCTCAAGTCATGATCTCACTGCTCATGAGATGGAGCCCCGCGTACGGCTCCATGCTGACAGATGAGCCTGCTTGGGATTCTCTCTCTCCCTCTCTCCCTGCCTCTACCCTCCACACGTGTGCTCGTGCTCTCTCTCTCTCTTGTTCACTCTCTCTCTCAAAATAAATAAACATTAAAAAACAATAAAACAGGTTCTCTGGATTTTTTTAACATTTTTATTTATTTTTTTAAGAGACAGAAGGAGACACAGCACGAGTGGGGATGGGGCAGAGAAAGAGGGAGACAGAATCCAAAGCAGGCTCCAGGCTCTGAGCTGCCAGCACAGAGCCCAATGCTAGGCTTGAACCTGTGAACCACGAAATCATGACATGAGCCAAACTTAGACACTTAACCAACTGAGTCACCCAGGTGCCCCTAAAGCAGGTTCTCTGGGAAACCACATAACTTACAAGATGTTACCACATTATTCAATCATACATAAAATAATTCCTTCCTGACCACAATAAAAGGCATGCATACTCTTCTAAAGCTCTCTAAACTTCAAAATGACCTGAACACCTAATTTAGAATCTACTAGGTCCTTACTATTAAGTATCATTGGCAGACCAGAATCACTAGCGCTTGATCCAATAAGTCTTATTTGGGGCCTAAAATTCCACATTTGTGCAAGTTTCAAGTACTGCCAATCTGGTCCACAAACAATACTTTGAGCAGCAATACACTAAGCTATGGCAATCAGAAACAGACTTCAAAATAACTGAACTGATTGAATTAGTTGTGCCAAAGTCCCTGTAATTGATCAAATCTGGAAAATATCTTAATCAACACATCATACAATCACAGTTACATCTATAAAGTATTTCAGAACTTCTATGGAACTCTGTCATGGGTCTATATATAAACACAAGAGGTTCCATACTGGCAGACATGTTGCATGTTGCTTCTAATTTAATTTATAAAATAAAATTTTCACAGTTACAGAGATGAGCTGACATGGTCTTCATAAGTGGGCACACAGAAGAGAAATATCCCAATTTTCATTTGTACAACTCTGGGAAGGTCTTTATTTAAAGACATACTACAATCATTCTAGAAGTGGGATTTTAATCTAAATATAATATTAAATGTGACTATGGTATATAGATTCTGCTTTTTACAATCCTAGTAGGGTTTGTGTTTCCTAAGAATGGTGTGGATCCAACCCTCATGTCTGTATGTCAGAACAGCATTAGTTGCGTAGTATCTAAAGATTTAAGATTGGGGCACCTGGGTGGCTCAGCTGGTTAAATGGCCGACTTCAGCTCAGGTCATGATCTCGCAGTCTGTGAGTTCCAGCCCCATATCAGGCTCTGTGCTGAGAGCTCAGAGCCTGGAGCCTGCTTCAGATTCTGTGTCCCCCCGCTTCCCTTGCCCTTCCCCTGCTTGTTCTCTGTCTTTCTTTCTCTCAAAAATAATAAACATTTTTTAAAATCTTAAAAAAAAATTTAAGATTAAATTATATGTATCTGGACAAAATAATGGCCTAATTCTCAGGAGCTTCATCAACATAGTGCTAAGGGGCCTTACTCTTTAGGTGGACTTGAATTAGAATTTAGACCTTTTCTTAAAACAAATGGAGTAGAATTTTGTTGAAGTGAAGACATAATGTAATGTGTAAAAGGAGAGTTTAGGAAGATGCAGAAAACAAGCTATTTGATGGCTGCAGCTCTTTACAACGGCTTAAGAAAAAAGCCCAAGAGTTAGCTGCTTGCTACAAAAGATGCAGCAAAGTCCCTAACCCCCACACTGCTGAGCACAGGCGATGCTGGAAGAAACCCTCCTCCTAACCTTGGAAGATGTATGACTTTGGGATTTCAGATGTTTCCAAAAATATACGAAATGCAGAGAACACTTCCCTCCTTTGCCAAAACACGCCAGCTCTTTGTTTACATTACATTTTCCCTTCTATACGTTGGAAATAATAAGACCCCTCATAACATAGATAAGATTGAACATAGGGTAAGGCAAGTGGGAGGCAGCTCAGTCCATTCTGTCTTGAAATCTTCTTTCACACCTCTCTCCAAAATGTAAATATGGCCTCCGTCCAGCTTTCCCAGTCCGAATGACTTTGGCTGAGGGCGGTTGGTATGGAAGTCATTTCCCTTCTAGGTGCAGTAGCTGCTTTCCACAGACTCAACAAAGACACGAAATATCATTAACATCTGATTCTGAAAAGGTTGACAACCACTTCTTTGTTTTACCCAGCAGTCTGGGGAAAGCTGCTGCACATTACTCTATCATGAGCAAAATTATACCTATTAGACTCTGATAGGAATATTGGAATATTTCTCTCATTTGTGCACAGCACTGAAGCTTGAATATGCCTATTGTTTTCACAGTATCCATTACATATTTTAAATGGCATGGAATGATCATATATGTAAACATTACTTCAGCTGAGGCTGAGTGATGCTTGGCAAGGCAAGAGAGGCTGTCTGATCTCCTTGGGCCTTGGCTTCAAGGAAAAGGTTGCCAAGGGACTTTGGGGGGGATGGCTGATGGTTATGGAAAGGCGTGAGATGGATTGACCAATGGGCACTGTTACATTAAGCAGGTCTGGATCTCTTCCTCTGACACACACAAAAAGCTGCAGGCCTCCACCTAGCTCCTCTGTTTTGTACAGAAAAAGGATGAAAAGCTTGCCTGAGGGTCTGAAATAGCAAGAAGGAAGAGTAGAAGACAGGGGAGAAGGCTTACTGGTTGCAGCTTCAGGATTCATGAATAAGTAGGGGGGAAATGCCTCCAAATTTAAAAGCACTTCTAAAATAGCCATTAATAATCACATTCTTTAAGATAAAAGCAAGAATCCTAAACTGTTTTTTTTAAGCACTGATGTTTTTCTTTCAGTCTTCAGAATAGGAAATGGAATTAGCCTGAAAACATGAAATCAACTGATTAAGAACTCCTGAAATTTCCAGAGTCATGAGACGCACTGGATGGCTTTCCTCACTGTAGCAAACCTTGCGAGCAGAAATATTTCTGCACACAGGATGTTGATGCTTGTAGCAACCTGTAATCTTAATCATTTACAGAGCTGAGTGTGAGACTTCACCCCCAGATCGAAGTCTTGGAGCCCTGCACTCAAGTTGGAATGTTTACTGATATTTTTCTAAGAAACATTCTCAAAATTATCCTGCCATTTTAGTTACCGTTAGTCTACATTTAGAGTGCATTTCCCTCTTTTTTAGACAAGACTTAGATTTCCCTGATAACCAGGAACATAAACATAGAGAATGAGGAATAAGTCGTTATTTGAAGAATTTGGGCCATA
The DNA here is from genome assembly GCF_006229205.1 of Suricata suricatta. Taxonomy (NCBI): domain Eukaryota; kingdom Metazoa; phylum Chordata; class Mammalia; order Carnivora; family Herpestidae; genus Suricata; species Suricata suricatta. The sequence goes on from NC_043714.1 coordinate 56,637,735, forward strand.
CAGATAGACGAAAAATTTCCTCTAGTACACCAAAATGTTTACTGTGCTAAATAATTCTATTTCCTTACTAGATGGCTCACAATCACTTTTAGTCTGAAAACCTGGCCTTCGGCAACCTTACAATAACAAACTAATGGCTGTTTACTGCTTCACAAAAGAGCAAAATTGCTTCTTACTCTACTGAAGTTATTCTATGGTAAATAAGGTCAACAGACATACTTTTTAGCACCCACCCTGTGTTCGTCACATGACACTGAGAAAAAATAAGACACATAAGAGGATGGTCTTATCTCCAACTAATCTTGAGTTCTAACCAGCAAAGACAAAGTCAAACTGCAGCAAAAGGTTTAATGATGAGCAAAAGACAGATAGAAACAAGACAAGGGTCACTGGCAAATGAGTGATACAGACAATAGATGCCACTGGACAGCAGAGGCAAAAAGATGCCACCATGGGGTCAGCGGAGGCCTTATCAAGGAAATGAGATTTGCTCACCAGTGAAATCGTTGGCTACTTATCAGAATCAAAAGATTAGAAAAAGGTAGTATGTTTTCCAAAACAATAGTTTATTTTTCCTTTTTTTTTAAGTTTTTTAATGTTTTATTTATCTTTGAGAGAGAGAGAAAGAGACAGCGTGAGCAAAGGAGAGTCAAAGGGGGAGATGCAGAATCTGAAGACAGCCTCCAGGCTCTGAGCTAGCTGTCAGCACAGAGCCCAACACGGGGCTCGAACTCATAAAATGTGAGATCATGACCTGAGCTGAAGTCGAATGCCTAACCGACTGAGCCACCCAGGCGCCCCTTAAATAGTTTTCTTTCAGTCTGTCTGGCTTCTTTCCCTGTTAAGATTTTTTTAAATACCCATTCTGCTTGTCAGTAGGTTGTCTCTTTTTAAAAACATGAGACATCTTAATGATGGATCAATCCAGAGACATTGAAAAAGACAATAGCACTAGCCATTTGGGGAAACTCAGCTGTGCTGTCTCCTGCCTATTATTTGAAATAAGATGGAGACAAGCTGTCCTCACTATAACCAAACACGCTGCCCCATGCACATCGGCACCACCACCCTCCAGGCTCCAGGCCCTCCAAGTTTTATCTTGACAGAACTCCATGCCCACTCACCCCAATCCATGCACATACACATGCACACACACATACAAACACACACATTGCATAATGTTGCTTAAGAAATATTCTAGCTATTGCCCTTAAGTAAAAATAGATATGTTTCCCTTCTATTTAAGAGTAGAGGAAGGTTTCTATTTCTCTTTTTTAATGCAGACATTACTGAGCATATACAAGAGTCCAATGGGTAAGCACCATACTTTCCAATGAGGTTATGATTTTATTAGTCCCAAATAAAGGGCTATTGCGCAGTAATGCTACAATTAGCTCACATCACCCAAAGGACAATGGTGGCAGTGTTTCCCAAGAAGTGATGAGGATTCCAGGTGTTTTGAACAGGGGTGATTATTCTCCCAACTCTAGCGACTAGTCAAGTGGCTGTTTTAAGTCCCAAGTGCAAAGAATTTTTTGGTAACGTCCAAGGCAGGGCAACATCAAAATTATTTGGATAATGTTTTGCAAAGAAAAGAGCTGCAATTTATTAGCTCTTAACAGGTGTGAAACAAAACAGTTCAAGATCACTGATTTGTTATTCAACCCAATGTGCCTTAAATTGAAAGAACTATATAAAAACCTACTGCAATTCAGAGGAAATAACTCAAGGAGTTTGTAAATCTTCACTAGCTCTTAAGCAATCTAGTCACATTTAGTAGCTCATAACACTGACTGATCTCTTTTCCATGAAATGAAATCTGAGCTAAATTCCATTAACACCTCTCCCCTAAGTCGACATTTCTCCTACCCCTTGGCTCTCCTCTCTTCAGACCTCTTTCTCTAACTTCAGGTAGGAGAAGCACAACCTGAGGAGCAATGGTGGTACAAGATTCAACTTGGAACGGGAGTTTTGCCCAACCTTGTCCCAGTAAACAAGCTGCTTTCACAAGTCCACTTCTTTGTCCCTCTGATTAAAGGGTCACTTAGATCCCTTGTAACACTTATATTATGTGTCTCCATACTTCTCTGAAAAGTATTCTTTCTCCTCTCCTCAACCCTTCCCTCATTCTTCTTGGACTCCTCAGACATCAGAATGGAGTGACCTTACATCTCATCTCTTGTACCTAGGAAGCCAAACTGGACATTCTTCAGCATTTCACCTTTACTATGTGCTTAAGCCTGAAATAAAATGCATGGATTCAGAAGGTTAAGCTGTACCAAAATTCTAAACTTACCCAGAACTGGCCGACACAATTAGTATATAAAAGAGCAATAATTAAAGATAAAGTGTAGCTTGTAATGTTTTAAAGTGACTAAAGAGGAAAAGCATGTGAACTTCTGAAGACAAGTTGTAACAAGGGTTCCATATATTACACTAGAATCAAGTAGAGTCTCGTGTATTTAGCAGTCAGTAGTTACACACCAGGAAAGAAGTTAGAACCCAAGCCCTGAAATGCAGAAGGAGCGTACATACTTAGTTTATTTTCTCAGATTAAATATCCAGCTCTAAAGTGATGCAATCATAATTGACATTTTAATAACAATCAAGACAGAGTACCTTCTGCATGTTGGATAATATACAGTTATTTGATACCATGGGTAATAAAATTGTATTTCAAATACCACAGATGCCAAGGAAAAAGAAAGCTTCCACTAAAAATAAACATCAGAAAAAAAACCATTAATTTTTCCCCCAAAAAGCTCTCATGTTTTAAACCCAGTGAAGGGATGACAAGATGCTTCCTTAGCTATTTACAACACAAGTTTCTATTTGCCTTATATGATTCAGGTACAGGCTTTGTAGAATTTTCTGTTCATAATCAAAGAAGGCACATACACACATAAAAAACTACACATGGCTATTCATCACACAAGCTATGGAAAAGGAAAAGACAATGGTCTCATAGAGAGAGAACAGGAGAAAAGACCAGCATCAACATCTTTTACTTCAAATCCCAATATATATTAAGCACCTTCACTGAATATTTGTAGAATTCACATTCAAAGGCAAAGGCATGCAGTAATTTACACCTGCAAGATCATCACAGTTTACGAAATATTCTTCACTTGATGATCAAAGCACTGATGAACAGCAGTCTTTTCCCCACTTAAAAGATGAATGGAGGGCTCAGGTGGCCCAGCAATCTCTCAGGCTTCTGTGACTAGTCAACAATGCAGCTGCCCTGGCCTTCCAACTCCTGGTCCAATGCTCTTTCCACCACACTTTGCTGTTCCCATAAAAATAAAAAATGCATTCCAGGATTCCCAGTCTCTGCCATTACAGCAGCTCATAAGAAGACCTTAAAGAGTTGGACACTTCCCCTCTATGCCATTTCACTGTCAAGGGTCTGTTTTGTAGGAGTAATTGCTTGGTGGCAATTTGGAAGATGGAAGGTATTTTAGGAGCTCTACTCTAGGCAAGTTCAAGTTCCCCTTGAGAAGCACATTTCCCAAAATGAGGGTTAAGTAATACATAGCTCTCAGTTCTTTTTGTCTACTAAGATACCACAACCAATCTCAAAAAAAAAAAAAAAAAAATCTGAGTCCACATGAAACATGGAATTTTGGCTCTCTTTGCCTACTCTTTGTAATTTCCTTCCCCATTATTTGTGCAACCACTGATGATGCAGAAAAGTAGCCACTCAAAGAACCCCACAGTATCTTCAGGTATAGTCAATTTATGCAAACCAACCCCTAAACTTTGAACTTGTGCCTTGCATCTGCACCCCCACTCCACCACACAAAAAAAAAAAGTTCCCCTTCTCTTACTACCAACTTATCAAATCTACCAAATCAGAAACCTTGGTCACACCTGAGGCCTCCCTCAGCCTCCTTCCCCCAACCTCCGCCCCATCTATCCAGCCTCCAGGGTTTTGTTTTATATCATTTTCTGACAATTCTCCTTCATGAATGTTATTTATTTAGCCCTTCCTCTCCATCTCTGCGCTGGTAATGAACCACCATGGATTTCCCATGTTCACACAGTGGTCCTTCCGAGCAAAGAACGTGTTTAAATAGGAGACATATTAGAAAGCTCAAGATAGTATATCCCTCTGGAGAGATTTAGAGAAGCATCTTTCCAGAAACATTTATTTACATCCCAGGGTTACAAACCGAGAGATGCCTGCCCTCTCACATGGAGGAGATTGGCTTACATGCCAGGTAATAAATAATCTCTCTCTCTCTCTCTCTCTCTCTCTCTCTCCCTGGAGGGAAGATGGGAAGCTATGCTAGTGATCCTATAAAAGATCAGATTATACTAAAATTTGGGGTCCTCTCCTGGGGTACACCCCATTTACACAAATTGGTAACACGCTACCCTTATGGAGTCTCCCTGTGAGGAACGGGGCACAGGGACTGATACAGCTTGCTGTTGTAGCTGCTGTTTTGCTGTGGGTAATAAAATATCTTCTCTAACCTCGAGGTTTATATCTTCTGTCAGTAGTTGTATGTTCAACGGTGGCAGACTAACTTGTTAGCTCACAAGCAGAACGGGAGTTAGACTCCTCCCAGTGTTTTACCTAACACCCTCTGTCAATGCCTTAGCTTAGCTCAGAACTACCTCCTCACCTGGGTTTCTTTCAATTCTCCTCAGTTGTCTTCCAATTTCTTTCTCCTTCCCTTGTTGAATATGTCTGCCTTTCAGTCATCAGAGTAATCATCTAAAACTTAACTGTAATGCCGACCCTTCCCAGCTCAAAGCCTTTTGGAGGATCACTTGCTTTGGGGAAAGAGACTAAACTTCCTGGCGTGGCCCTATACAATCTGAGCCCATCCTGCCGTGTCTCCGAACCCTGAGTGGATCTCTCACAGTGCTAGGCCACGCTCCCTGACTCCTCTCTGCCTGGAATCCCCTCTACCACCTGCTTCCCCAATCCATCCCCATTTCTACCTGATGATGAACATCTACTCATTATTTCAACACCCAACTCAAATACCACCTACTCTGGGAAGCCTTCTGAAACTCCCCAGGATGTTAGCTTCTCTCTGTTCTCAGCTCATCTAGAACATGGCTATTTAGTTCATGTGACACACTGGTTAATATTCTCTGTTCACAGTTTTGTCCCATGCATTGGATTGTTGAAACATTGAATTTCCCCTATAATACAGAATATACATTCAGTTAACATTCGTTGGACAAACGAATGAGCAGAAGAAGAAACGCTGAAATGTTTTCAAAGGTCTTAGTTCTCATCTATTTTTCATCTACATGAGCCCTCTGCCCAATCTTGTGATGATTTCCAATGAAGCCACACATGTAATCTTCGCAGGCTCTGTCGACACATGGAGAAGAATGACAAGTGAGGCTATTGTGCTCCTCATGGCAAAGTGCATTTCATATTACATACTTTTGCCACCACTTAAACCACAGGCATCCCTCTAGCCCCAAACCGAAAGTGGCCTCAGAGATTTGGAAAACAGCAAACTGAATAACAATTAACTTAGATAACTGAGTCATGTTTGAAATAGTTAAGGCTTTCCTTTATTAACATTTTATGTATAAAGACTTAATGACTCCCTCTTCCACTCAGTTAAGAAAATAAAGCCCTTTCATCCAGAAATTCAGTCAGTTCATCTAGCCCTCAAATCTAAAAGGTCAGTGAGTTTGATGAACCTGATTCTCAAGCTAGAAGACCAGCTTGTTTGGCTTTGTTGCTGCCTGCCAAGGGAAGAATAATTTCACTGGAAAAAGGATGAGCAAGGCCACCAATCATGAAGGCAAAAACAGCAAAGACTGAAAAACTTAAAATAGGAGAATATCAGGTAACATTTTCATTGGGACTGAAACTTTAATTGGGAGGGTAAGTGTTCATTACAGACTTAGTCCCTGGAATACTTTGGCTAAGAGATTCCAATGAGTGTTAAAATCATTACCAAACGACCTCAATCTAAACAAACACCCACCTTTTCCATTTCACACTGAGATGAAATTACTTTGCTGTGTACTACTGAAAAAAAAAAACTGGGGTTGTCAGTTTCTCCTCTCCCAGAGGGATTGTGAAAGCTTTTTCTTTCTCTGCATCCCTCTGCTTTTCAAATTTAGATATTAGTCTTCTGAAAGTTTTCTGTCAGACACTCAGACTAGTGCCTGACTTAAGTGACACCAGCGTTTCTGTCCAGTGCAAAGCTGATTTTCCAAATGAGCACACACAGGGCCATACCGGCTGAGCAGTGGCGGCTCTGACAAGCACCTAAGCTGGGGGAAACGCAAGCCCAGGGCTTTTTATAAACAAGATTCATCAAGGATCAGAAGCCAGTTTAGCCGTCGGGAACGAAGCAGCAAGAACTGACTAAAAGGATGACACCCCAAATTCAAGGAAGGAGTGGTTTCATCGGGGAAAAATGTCCATCCTCCATTTGCAATTACTCTAGTTGCCTGGCTCATTCCTAATTGACAGATCAGGAAATGCAAAGCCTTTCACCAGTCAGGCAGGTTCATTAGCATGCAGGGACCTCAGGCTTTGTGCCTAGAGCAACTTTTTATTATAAAGAAGATAAAAATGATGTATTATATATTATATTCCATCAGCAGAACCTGAAGATCATAATACATGAAATACAGCCTTGCCTTGCCCAACCTATCAATAGATAGATTATGCCAATGCAGTTCCAGGGCTTCAACTTGTCTTCCTTTGATTTTTCTTTTTTTCAAGAAATGCACATAATGAAACCTGTAAAGTCAATCACTCAAAAGAGTGATTGGAAACAAATTAAAATGAGTAGTGTTTAAATAATTAACACCTGCCAAATGAGGAAAAGGGGCCTTAGTGCTGATACTAAATCACATCCTTTAACGTCTGAAACAGATGACAGTAAGTAATTCCAAATAGTCAGGACAGGAAGCTAATTTTTAGTTCTTGGAAAGTTGAACGAGTTTCAATAAAGTTGACCAAAAAAAAAAAGAAAGAGAAGGCGAAGACTCATTTTGGGTTAGTTAATTCTACTGCACAAAGCTGGGCTTGCATATAAACTTTTCTTTGGTTTAATACACTATAAATGAACAGCTTTAAGTCATGGTTTAAAATATATTCATTATTCAGTAAGCTAATAATGTATGTTCCACCTGGTTGCCGTGGAATCTTGTAAGTAAAAATTGAGGGTAGTGTCTTGTTACTGAGAAAAAATATTAGTCTTGCCAAGTTTCCAGTCAATGAATATAACTCACAATAGTGCTGCCAGATAGGCAAATAAGGATGCCCCTTGCCTGCCCACCCACCAGCAGGAGAAAACCCAAAAGAGGAGTATTATCCTAGTCTGGACCAAAACTGAACATTTTACAAGCACTGAGCAAATAATCCTTAACTGTATTGATGCATGAAGAAGAAGAAAAAAGCAAAATACAGCTGGGTTTAAAGAGTAACTAATAAAAACTCCAGCAGCTCTGTGCATTCCTATCTCACTTGGTGTTTTATGTACAGTCATTGAACTAGACTTGAGTGACAGTCTTCATGGCCAAGGTCTCCCTTCCAACTCAGCACCATAGGCTGCAAGAGCCGGGAATTACAGTGAGGTCCTCGGCTCACAATTCCACCACTTTGTCCAATCCTGCTAACAAACTAAGCAACAGTATGATCGTCTGTGGTCACGTTTCCTTTCTTGTTTTGTGGAGGGTGGCAGTGAGGAAAATAAGAGACGGTGATGGCACTAGCTCCCCTTCACGTTACTGTTACCCTTCACTTTCACTGGACTTAGTGTTGCAACCACCTCCCTATAAATTAACAAGGTTCTCTCAGATGCTTCACACTTAAACACATTTGCAAAGTACTCTGAACCTTAAATGGTCCACTTTGGGTATCTCAGCTATTCAACTGGGTTTTTCTTCCCCAAAGAAACTACACAGGGACATTATCTCCAACAAGAACTACCTGCTTGTAAAATACTTTAGCCTTATTAGAATCAGGACAATGACAACCATTATGATATGAGAAGCGATGAATTTGTTTTGCTGAATGTCTTTCAAACACATTACTTCATTATTAGAACGTCTTTTGCAAAAAGTTATCATCTGATCTAATAGCATGTTCCCCAGAAAATGAGTTAGCACTGGCTATCATATGATCAGAAGTCCCGTTGGTAATCTAATTGCTCAGAGGCAGGGGCTGGGGGAGGGGGGCAGGGAACCATGATGTGATCTCCCTGTTCATTTTTTTATTTCTTCTTTTGTAAAACCAAAACTCTTCAAATAATTCCATTTTAACCATTTAGAGATTGTATTCCTGGTAGATAGACCATAGAGCCTTAGGAAATGCTTTCACCTGAAAGCTCCTCATTGACCACAGAGTCTGAAGAGTTTATTGCCTCAAAAAACCCAAGCAAGCCTTTTTTTCCCCTATGAGGACAGGTTCACACACACTATACAAATTGCTAGTACCACCTACTGGCAAAAAAACAGAACCAACCTAATAACACTTACACAAGTATAGGCAAGAAATGATACCCAAAGACAGGACTTCTTGATGTTGGTCAAACCCAAGGCCAAACATATTTCTCTCTTTATAAAAGGATTTTAAATCCCTGATATAGGAGGGTCCATTATTATTCCTATAATATAGATGAAAAGGGATGTGAATTACTCAAGTTAAAATACTAAGTCAGAAAGGGCTTCCAAGCTAGCCTTCATATTCATGTATCTTAATAAATGTATTATTATTCATTATACACTGTAAACCAGTTCCCATGATAGAACATGAAATTTTGCTTTGGGACCTGTGGACATATCAAAAAGTACAAGATACTTGAAGTTATAAAATGCTTTTTCTTTTCCATTTTCACCACAAAATTCATAAATTACATAATGTCTGCAATGACTTAGTCTTCTCATATATAAAGTGGGTATCATTATGTCTTCATAATCCACATAAAAGTTACAAGGTTACAATCACAAACTTGGAAATGGGAAAACAAACTTAAGAAAGAAGGATGAGGGAGAGGGAGAAGGAAGGAAAGGAGGATCCAGGGGAGGGAAGGAGATGAAAGGGAAAGAAAGCAAACAGAAAGGAAAGGAGGAAAGGAGGAGGGAAGAGCAGGGAGTGTGGAAAGGAGAAAGGAGAAGAGAGGAGACCTCCCCACCCATTCAAAGCATACTGCATTTGAACACTATGCTTCAGCAAATTAGAAATATTGGTAATTTGGATTAACTGAAACCAATTAAAACTAGCATGAGGGTCATTCTCATATTGATATAATTTCAGTTTCTAACATAATGTGTAATTTACAAGTTTCATGTTTGTGACTCCGAAGATGACAAGCTCTAGAGTGGACAGTATGAAATGAGATGCCATCCCACTTAATTTATTGTATTGCTGACTAATTATTCCATGAGAGTTAGTCTTCCCAGTCTGCTCTTTTAGAGGGCAGAGAACTGGCATTGTTACAGCCTTCTGTTTAGCCTCAAGAAAGTCTAAGACAAGTTCGGTCACGGAGTGGAGACCCACTATTTTTGCTTAATTAATAGCTTCAGAGGAGTTGCTTCTTTTTTTATGATGTTTTTAATTTTTTATTTTTTATTTTTGAGAGAGTGCAAGCAGAGGAGGGGCAGAGCAAGGGAGACAGAGCACCTGAAGTGGGCTCCTTGGTGAGAGCAGCGAGCCCAATTTTGGGGCTTGAACTCACAACCCATGAGATCATAACCTGAGCCAAAGTCGATCACTCAACCAAATGAGCCACCCAAGTGCCCCAGATAAGTTGTTTCTTCCACACTGCTTTTCTTATGTTCAACCGTCATAATTCCATCTTTTCCTCCTAATTCCATTCCAGGCTAACACAGTGTAGCACATTAGTTAAAGCTTTGGAATTAACATAGATTGGATTCAAGTCTCCATGCTGCCTTGTGACTTAGAGAAATTCCTTCCTCCTTACATTGAACAAATATTGATTATGTACCTACTGTTAACAAGGAGTGCTCCAGGAAAAATCAGTGAAAAGAGATAAAATGCTGCCCTTGTGGAACTCACATACTAGTATATCCCAATCAACACCAAAAACAAAAATGAGTTTTAAAAGAATTAAATCTGGGTAATTCACTTAGCTCAGTGCTTAAAATATAGCAAATGGTCAACCAATGGCAGTTTAAAAATTATGTCACCAAGGATGACAGTTACAATAGGGAAGCTCTGTGTCTTCCCCCATCCCTCTTTGAACAGCATCAAGAGTTACAGAACCACAACCTTCATCAGAAGTAACGGAGTCAGCCATACGACCAAAAGAACAACTGCAGCTGGCCGGTTCAAACAAAAGTCCCAGTCTGGTATTAAAACACCATCAAACCAACAAACATCAACCACAGGTCTTACCATCAAGCATATATTCACTCAGGATTTTTCAGGTAACTATCCTCTGGAGAGATATAGTGAGAGAGAATACAGAATAAGGGAATCAGCCAACTATATTTAGGCTTCATGACCTGAGCCAAATTTTGTACTTTCCTTGAAAAGGTGGATTATAAACATACCAGTTGCATACATTTTCTGTTTACTTTGTCTAAAATATTCTCCCCAGATTGCTTGCCTTTGTCCTGCGCTACTGAAATGCCCACTCATCTTAGAGAAATTCTCTGATCAACCACCTCAAATAGCAGTCCCTCATGCCCAAGTCATTCTCTCCCCTTATCACCTCTTGTTTATCATCATGGCCTTGTCATGCCATATGGCATTATAGGCTTGTTTATTTGTTGGCAGCTTGCCTCTCTACTCTAGAATATAGCAAAGAATTTGTCTTTCTAATTATTAGGAAGCCCCTAGAACCTAGAACAGATCTTGATCCAAAGTCCTGCTCTGCTAATAATTGTTTAAAAGGTGAATAAATGCATTTACAATTGCCTACAATTTCACTGGGATCTTAGACCTACTGAATTCCACCCCTAGATGTTATAGTGGTTAGAAGAGTGCCTTGACCTCAAATTATAGATCTCTGTCTGAATTCCAGCTTTTGGAATATTTGTCTAACATTCCAAAGGGTAGGCAATAAACACTTGTATATCAAATATTGCTCTTGGATTTTTTTGTTGTTGTTGTTGAGGTTCTTATACTGGAGAGACCTTTGGTCTCCAACACTTTAAGGGAGAAACACTAAAAACGAGAAGGAAGCCTGTTGTACCATCTTTCCTTGGTTCTCCAAATCAGTGTTTCTCAAACTTTAGCCTGCTTCAGAACCATCTGGAAGGCTTATGAAAATGCAGATGGTTGGGCCCCACCCCCAGAGTCTCCAGGTTCGCTAGTCTAGAGCTAGGGCCAGGTCTATGAATTGGCATTTCTAACAAGTTCCCCAGTGATGCCACTGCTGCTGGTCAAGGGCTCATGTTTGAGACTCCCAGCTGATTTCACAATGCAAAAACAAAGCAAAAATTCTCTGCTATAGCCCTTTATACTTTCATCCTAATTTTGCCTCAGTTGACCCTATAAGAAAAGCAATGATTGCATTTACTCCCTGATTTAACAAACTTGAAAGTTATGTTCTGGGAGTGTGGGCAAGTTTTGTGTTTTAATTCCATAATGAAATCTAGGCTTTAGCATCATTAACCAATCTGCTTCATAATGAAAATTAATTATTATGGTCATTAGACTAAATGGCTTCTGTCATCTGCAAAGACATAATTGGTACAGAAAATTGTTTCACAAGTATGAAATAATCAATCAGCAAAGGCTGGCTGTACTCACGATTTTTTTTTCCCTACTAGTTTCCAATGGACCAGACCAGAAGTCACTTAAGAACAGGAAGGGGCTGTGGAGATACCATGGGTTCCTCTGACAAGAAGGGGGAGATGTGTGGCCTACACATTCTAAACTACACAACATCATCTTTAAAGTGCACTTTTCACAATTCTAGGGGAAAGACAGAACTGTAGGGAGGCTAAGGTGGGGTTAGGGAAAAGTATTTTCTCCCTAAGTCACATTCTACAAAAATGATACCCTTTAAATAGGTTTACAGTAATATGGTAACATGATAGTGGAAACTATGGTGGTAAAAAAGTAATGGAGGAAGCAATGGGAAATATGCATAAATGAAATATCAGAAGTGAAACCATGAGATGCTTTGAGGAGAAAGTCACAGGGAAAACTCCTATTTTATGGACTCACCAGTGCATGTCCCACCACCTCTACACATACTGCTAAGTTTGCTTCATCTGATGATTACATCTCTGAGGGGAGCAGGGGAGGTTGGTCATCAATCCTGCAGATTTGCCAGAGGAACCTGGCTTGGCAATCCGAGTCCTTCAAAGGTTCAAAACTGCTTTTTCATTTTTATTGGTATTTAAAACTCCACATACTTGGAACTAGGCTCTCTCTCTCTAAGGGTATTTCCCTGTCTGTTGGAATATACAAATCTACAAAATCATCTAACAAATATTTATTTAACATCTACTTCTTCAGGGTGCAAGGTTTAAACAGCATCTATTGGTAACTGGGATAGGGAAAAGGAACAGGTTATAAAAGAAATAGAAACCTTGTTCTCTACCCTTAAGAGTTCAAAATCTGGTTGGAGAGACAAAAATAAACAAATGGAATTATATCAGAACAATACAAACTAACATATCTCCCAGTAAGAATATAAAAGCAATTTAACTAGAAAGGAAATTTTTCCTTATGGATTAGCGTGAGACAATATCAAATGCAGACTCAGATGCATCTGTGGGTAGAGATAAATATTCCTATGAATGAGCGGCTGATTTTGACCCCAATATATGCACAAAACAAATGGATGTTGACATGTGCAAAGACGACTGGGGTGATTTAAGCTGATAAATGACTAAATTAAGCTGCCTCAATCAAGCATTGTTTGTAGGAATATGATACTACCAAAGTTTATCATGTTTGCTTTGAAGAAAAGTTCTTCATGCAAAAATGTGGCTAATTGTACATTGTTCTAAATAATATCAGATGTAGAAGGTAGCAATTTAGGGAAGATTGCTCCTAAGATAAAAATATTGAACAAACATATAATAATAATGGCCCATCATGAATTCAAAAATAGGGTCAGCCATTCTACATATTCGTCCATACCGCCTACAGCCCCGGGCTAAGAGAAGATGTAAGAAACCAGGGCAAACCAAGCCACGCGCTTTCCATTTTGAGCCTACTTCTTGCTCTGACTGCAGTGTAAGCATTTGACTGTTTTTATTGCTTCCTCAGTACCAACCAGAAAAGGACCTGAACACAGAGAGCCCTGTGAACATGCAAAGTCTAACAGTCTTCATTAAAATGAAGGAACTGATGCATCCATCTATCTCAGTGGGAGTTAGTTGCTTACATATATCTGAGGGATTTGGCTGAGTACAACATTTTTTTCCAATCCCCATTGTTTATAACAAGTCTTTTATCATCTTGAAGTCTGAATTAACATTTCTGTCTCTACCAGCTTAGTTGTTTTTCCATTTGGCAAACTCTAGGTTTTTCCTGTTGTCTTCCCTTTGGGGCATGAATTAGCATAGTTGTGCAATGTTTATTGTTTGTTATTCCTTTATTTTTTGATGTCATCCTTGAAGATGTCAAATCCTCTTCCCTGAGTTGTACTGGAAAAGCCAAAGATTTCCATAAAGGGGGAGTTTGGGAAGATGGAATATTTGATAGAAGCCTGGGGCCTGCTTGGTGAAGCTGTTCTGTTTTAAGCATATCCAGCAGGCTGTTCTCTTAAGGGCTATTTCAAAAGACTCCCCCACAAACCCTGTCCCACCACACACACACACACACACACACACACACACACACACACACCATTGTTCTGACTGCAAAGTCAGTACAGCAATGCAGATAAGGGAGTTCCATGTTACAGAGGCAGAAAGCAATACAACTAGAAGTTCCATCTTTGGAGTGAAATTATCTCCTAGTTTTAAATCCCAACACTGTCCCTTATGAGCTGTGACCTTGGACCTCTTATTCAACCCTTCAGAGCCTTAGTTTTTGACTCAATAAAATAAAAGGAAAAATAACACCCAGGAATATTGTGAGGAATAAATAGTATACATAAAATGCTTAGCAGGTATTCATACCACTAACATACACAAATACCAATAATTAGAGCTTTCTAATGATTATGATAAAAAAGCTTAGGAATCCGTATCAATTTTTGATGATCAAGGGGTATATTATTCTGTCTGCAGACTCTTCAGTAGCCAGATTTCTTATCCCCACAACCCTTATTTCTCTATTCATACAAACCATCCCATTTCTTATTCTGACAACCTCCCTTAGACTGTCAAAGGGACAGGAAGTAAAGTCATTTCTAGTACTATCTCGTAGCTCTAATACAGGTGCACTGGGAAAGCAGTTGAATTAAAAAATGGGACATTAGCTATTAAAGATTCAATTATCTCTATTCTTCCTTCCCCCACTTGAGGAAAGTCAGCAGTAAGGGGAAAAAAGGCATTGCACTAAAGTGCTTTAGGAATGTCTTGGGGAAAATAAATATGCAATCTAAATGCAAGGTATCATTATATTATTATCATACTGCATTCATTTAATAAGAGACTAAAGTGTTCCAGTTCACAGCAACTAAACTTGCTTCAAACTTTCCCATGGTTTCTTTGATATTCTTTATATGAAGAAGGCTCCCATTTAGGACAATTGCAATATGTGGGTTTTAATCTAAGCCTCTTTTGGAGATTGGAAGTACCCTTAATCTAATCACAAAATTAACTGCTCACTTGTTTTCTCAGATTCATTTCTTCTCGAGCTAAAGCAACCTCACCTCCTCATATTAGGCCTATAACAAGTAGGATATCACTGCAGCCCCTTATTCCACTATATTCTAGGGTACATTCCCTGACCCCTTCCTTCTGGAACTCTAAGAGGAAAGAAAGCTTGAGCAATCCCAGGGATGTTGAGAGTTCTGAAAAATCTGCCTGGGAGCATCTGTGTTATAGGTTGGTTTCTCTAAAAAGCAGACATTAAAGTAGTTTGGAGTGCAGGAATTTTATCAGAGATCACACTTGGGGAGGGAAGGCGAAGAAACAGGATGGAGTCGGGGAGGAAATCCTATGATGTGGTAGATCCCACAACGCCTCACCTCAAGCGGGTATTTTGCCATCAGAACATCTCCCACAGCACAAAATGCCTGGAGCTTTACATACCTGTCACACTTCATCGTTCCATGTGACTGAGGACTGAGGCAACAAGTCCTTCCTTAAAGGAGATCTGAGTCCTGCATCTCCACGCTCCTCCCCTCAAGGCTGCTCTCCTTCTCCCAATGTATAAAACGCAAAAGGAGAGGAATGTACAGATGGATGGCCATGTTTTCATCAGGGTTCAAGACTGAGTCCTTCCTAGTTAAATATTCTGCCACCAGGAAGAAAACAAAAATGACTATGTAAGAGTAGAGATAAAGAAACAAGGACCATTCCTGGCATCATCATTACCCCACTTCCTTCTAAACTTATTCCTTTTCCATTAATCCTTATATCACTGAACAGATACCACCTTCTGCCCAGCAGTCCAAGAGGGAAATTTAGTCCTTGACCCATTCCTCTCTATCTCCCCACATTCGGTAGACAGAATTCTTACAGAATCTATCTCCTCCTATCCTTATCCTGTCAACTCTTCATCCGCTAACACAATCTAAGATCAGGTCTTATTGCTTCTTATCACACTTATACACCCTTCAAAATTCAGCAAGGGCTTCCCCCTTCTGGGAAGATGTCCCTTATTTCAACCTCTGCAGGGGTCTAGAAGCTCTTGCCATTTCTTATACAATTGTTGGTTTATTAGCCCATCTCTTTACTGGACTTTTGTTCATGAAGACTGCAGACAACATCTTAATTGAATTTGTATCTCATCATCTAACATGGCAACTCATACTCAAAAAGATCCTAAATATTTGTGTGTTGATGCATCTATTGTCCATCCGTTTTATGAGAAGCACGGTGTTAACTTGGGCTGTGGGGCCACAAAGAAACAGGCTCTGCCCTTCAGGAGATTAAATACAATCATATCAAAGGAGAGAAAGAAAGGAAAGCAAGCATCAAGACATTAGAAAGGATATCAAAATAGAACAACACCAACAACAAAACTACATTTGAAAATGAGGGAACTCTGGGAGAAACATGAAATTTTCTCCAGAGTCTAGAACTTTTTCAGAGTAAGAAGATATACAAGGGAAAGAAATGCTGTAAAGACTTACTTCCTACACTGCTGACTGAGTGATGGAAAACTAATGTGGAAAAGGCCAGAGGAAGGAATGGCCTAATCTAGCCATATTTAAAGTGACCAGAGTAAGTGAGGGAGCAAATAGGTTAATCAATTACTCTATGTAATAGAATATGTAAATAAAAATTTAAATGACCAGAAAGCATGAATCAATCCTTTGCAAATTTTGACATCACGATTCATTTTAGGTTCTACTAAGTATGGCAGACTTGGAAAATAATTAAGTACTATTTAAAATTTAGCAAAAACCTACTCATAGTTCAATTTCATATTTCATGAGATAAGATCACAAGGTCTAATATAAGATTTTATTAGACAGAAGCAACAGCAGAAGAAGGCCCCAGCCCTGCAAATGCTGACAGTCTTATTTTTAACAAAATGAAAATCATACACCTCAATAAGAAGAAAATGAAATTGGCTCTGTTTCCTTGCTGATATTAGACACATACAAAATGGACAAGGAAATGCAGTATCATATTTTATACCAGCTTGTGATGTCATCGATCTTGTTCATCTACGTAACCCCACATCAACTCAGAGGCAGGCACAGAGTAGTGAAACCAAGTGATGAAAGCCTCTTAGGAGAGACAAATCCTAAGGTGACATATAAATCTGGAAAATACAAGGAGAGGAAATTTGTTGCATTCCTAAAAGATACATGGGATGTGAATTATAGTATCAATAGTATCAAAGCGATATACAGAATACAAAAATAGCTTAAAATGTTTAAACAAAAAAGAATTTATTAGAATATTCTATTCCTTCTTCATATTCCTTATTTCTCCCATTTCCTCTAGTATATTTTCCCCCCTCTCAATTCCTAATTTTTAGACATTACTAAGTTCTCAGTCCTTAGCTCTCTTTTGTCTCTTAACAACCTTAAGTTACTTTTAAAATAATCCTAAAATTCTTAGATTTGTGCAGTGTAGCTTTTCCAAAAACCTAAGAATTTCAGACTGAGTCTAGTCCTATGAAAGTCACACCTAGTGATTATCTTTAAAACTCATTTCTCCCTTTTTGTTTCCACAACCATGAGCGAATTCAGACTGATCTCCCCTCTTCCATGCATTCCTACAATAGCTACCCAAGTCCGGGCCGTGCTACGCTGCAGTCTCTTTTTAGGATGTCCCTTGCTCAAATGCCCTTGTTCTTCATCCTAGACTCCAAACTCCTCACAGGTATTCAAGACCTTCCAATATCTAGCTCTATCTACTACCGCACACTGTTAGTTGCTCCTGAAACAAAGCCTTCATCACAACCAACTCACCAGGTCTCCAGCCATCTAGTGGCTTCAAAGTACACAAAGTATACTACGAACATTGTGAACAGTACTACTGAAGCTTAAAGATGTTAGGTACCTCAAACAAGGACATGTTGTGGGAGAGAAAAAAAAGGGGAGGAGATTCAAACTCAAGTTTTTCTCACTCTGAAGCTGCCTTGATTGGTTCTTGAATTTTTGTGCACCAAGAAGCTGGTTCTCTTCTTAACCATGCTGCCCTCCCTTTCTAATCAACTAAAAAAAGTATAAATTGTGATCAGAAACAAAGAAGTCTAGCTAAATTAATAACCATGTTAGCCACAACTTACACATTTCAGACAAGTACATATTTAAAGATTGATGCCACATTTTAATATATATGCTAAAAATAGATGAAAGTGTATTTAACTGATCATAGTCCCTTGATATAAAACCAAAAAAATGTATGAGTCAAAGGCATCTATGAAATTTGAAAATATTTCTATGAGCTAACGAAGACTTTGAAAAAGTAGCTCCTGCTAGAAAAAACAAAACAGATACATAATTCTACATTTCTTTTCCTCACAAAGAGTTTGGTCTCTCTTTTGTGCAAATATATGTGCTTAGGAGTTTCTGTCAGTTTCATTTTCTCCTTATACTAAAATCAAAACATAGAGACAGCAGTTTCTCCTTTCTTGGTAGTGCTGAAGTCTCCAGAGCAGGGATCTATCCAAAGTCTCTAATACTCTGTCAGAGGTTGCAAAGTGGTGGCCTGAAGACTCAATCTGGCCTGCATGTGTGCAGTCCTTTCATTTAACTGAATTAATCTACAACATTCAAAATTCAAGACATTTCACATGAAAATGCAGATTTCTAGACTTGAAAAATACAGAGATCTGGGAACACTGGTCACACATCCCTCCCAAATCACTAGCCACTCCCTCTGGATGGCAGGTGGGCCTGGAACTCTATAGCCCCATTCCGTTGGTCTTTTACTCAGGGCTCCTGTCTTGTCTTATGGGCATGTAATTCCACATCCTCGAGTTTTAAAAGCAATGAGGGTCTGGGTGGGAGCTCCTGAGTGACTCATTCCTTAAGCATCTGACTCTTGGTTTTGGCTCTTATAGTTGGTGAGTTTGAGCTCCACCTCCGGCTCTGCACTGACAGCGCGAAGCCTGCTTGGGATTCATTCTCTCTCTCTCTCTCTCTCTCTCTCTCAATCTCTCGGCCTCTCCCTTGCTCTTGCTGTCTCTCAAAATAAATAAATAAGCTTAAAAAAAAAAAGTGACCAGCATCTGGAAAACCATTTGTGGAAAGGGAAAGCAGAAGGAAGAATGTAGGAAGAACAGAAATAGAAAATCAGAACTTAATTTTGGGCTTTCTTGTTTTGTCTTTTGTTGTGTTTGGAGTTAGTCACTAAAATGTTTTAATGCAAAGATGAAAAGTGCATCACAGTTCCTCCTGCACTTCCTGCTCCCTTTTCTGTCTCATCTACTACTTATAAAATATAATTTGAAAAAAACTAAAGAGATAAGACAACCTTTTCTAATACCTTTTTCTCACAACTCCCACCTCTGCTGACCTCTCCCAATCCTCAGTTTGGGAGGCAATTATAGTTATAAGGTGATCAAATCTTATAGGATATTTAGAAAAGTCTGATATTTTAATAGTAACTTACAGAACTAACTAGAAGAAAATGACACAATAATTTGAGGAAAAACCTAGATTATAATTTTAAAGTAACAATGACAAAATGATAACCGAACAAAACACTGGGGGTTGAGGCAGGGAATAGTTTTAAAATTAATTGAGCAATAGAGTCAAGATCTTTAGTTTGAATGATATATTTTGAAAAGATATTTTATTCTATATGTATATTTTTAAATAAGCAGTCTCAGCAATTTCCAGAGGTTAATTTTGTCATTCCTTTCGATGCTGCTGAATAAAAGTAACCTGGGATTAAGCAGCAATTCATGATTTAAGGAACAGATAGAATTCATTGAACATTTTATAAGAGCATTTCTAGTGGCTTCTCACCTCTGAGGAGCTGGTTTCGATTTATACACTGTAATTAATCAGATAGCCAGCGCCAGAGAGAATTCATCAAAGAAAATGGAAACTTATTTTTGGGTAATTAGCTACTCCGGTGATTGATCAGTTAGTTACTTCTTTATTTTTTTCTGTTCACTGCCAATTCCAACTATATATTTTATCTTATTATCTAAGAATCTCCAAGTGGAAAATGCTTAATAATTTCTCAAGCCCTGCTTCAGTGTCATTGAAGACGATAATAGGAGAAAAGATCTTTAAAACACTGGTTTTCCAAACTTTGTATGTGGACTCCTTTTGAAATACTGGGGTTCTATCCTGAATTTCTCATGGAAAGGGCTCTGTCTGAAAATATAAGGACAGAATGGCAGGAAAAGTAATGAAGCACAGACTTACAAGATAATCAGGATATTAAAGAGAAAAGTGGACTTTCTGGCTTGAGGTTAGAACAATCCATTCAAAATCTTCTGGAGAAGAACAAAGAAGAAACTTACTAATTTGAAAATCATTGCCATTCTCTTTTTTTTTTTCCAGAGCTACCACCAATTCATTAATGTGCCTTTTGAAAATCTCTTAAATTTTTCATTTGGCAAACAGATTTTCTTTATTGCTTCATATTGATGGGGGGTAAGGGGGAGTGATGTCTTCTTGTGTATAAAGTAAACCATATGAATGTGTAAATTTAGACAAATGGGAAAATAAATGGATGGTTATTATGCAAATAGCAAAAGCCAAATGGATATGTGAAATGTCCTAGACCACAGCGGCGCCTTCTCAAAGAAATGTTCTCTTTGCTCTTGCCTTTGAGCTCCTCAACCCTTAAGAACCAAAATCAACTCAAGAGATCTAACGTTCAACCTTTAGCTTGTTTTTATTCCCTCTTCTTCTTAGTCTTAAGTAGACTGGACAGTCCTCCCATATATGGGCATCTATAGGGAAGATGGAAGAATTAAGAAGCAGGATTTTGTCATAAAATGAATGAACTGAGTTTGTGTAATCTTTCCTCAAGGTCACCAAACAAACATAAAACTAGTAGTAGAAAAGTACTTACACCTTTGGATAACGTTTGTGCTTGGCCCCTCCCGGCATGCAGAATACTTCTCAGCTATGGAATCACTTTCTTTGAAAAGGAGAGGTTCTTAAAAAGTAAGCTGGAGTAATACTCTTCAATGGACCTATTTTGCAGTGAGTAGATTCTCCAGGGATGGCAACTAATTTTAATTCTAAAACTTTGGAAGTTTTCTAAAAACTCATACCCTTTTTAAACCATAAAGTAACCTGCCCTCTCCTTTCATGGTCATCTTGTCAGATGAAAGCTGCTCAGGCTTATTGGCATGTACATTCCAATGAGACCTCCTCCAAGTCTGTGGGCCTAGGAACCTGCATTTCTTCCTCTTTCTCCTTAAACCATACAAGTCTTGCTTCTTAGCCTTGAGACCACTGAAACTGTGCTACTGAAGGCCATTACTGACCTTCTAATAACCAAATCCAGAAGACTTTTTTACCACTATTGTATATCAAGTATCTCTGCTCCAAATCATTGGCCTCACCTATCTGCCAGCCCCTCTGGTAAGACCTGAACTTTCAATATATCAATGTATATTATAGTATATCATAATATATGTTATTTGGAATTCCCTCCACCCCAACCATTAGATTAACTTTTTCTAATCTCAACTACCTGTCACTTAAACAATAAATAGTTCTTTTAACTAACGGGTACTTTTGACAATCCTCTACACCAAGAGAGGTGAAGTCTGAACCTCAGGCTCAGGAGACTCTCAAGGTCTTCTTTGTTTTCCCTCTTCTGTCCCCTATGCTCAGGCTCTATAAGCTTCACATCTCTTCTCCTAAGCATATGAATGAAAAAGAAATCAGAGGCTAAGACCTATGCTGACATTTGGATCTATAGTTTCTGACCCAAACCATTCAACCAACTTGTTGTGTGGGTCAATTTTAGGCCTATTGTGGAGCTAAAAGACACCACAAATGTCCCCTGAACCCTCATATACTCATCAGAACATGTGACAAAATTACAGATCCAAATGCTTGGCAACCAGCCAAGGAAATGGGCTCAGTCCACTTTCATCAGCCATTACTGCTTTTAACCATGGGCAATCAGGAGTTAGGATTAAAAGGAATAGGAGGAGAGACAAAGACTAAAATTCTTAAAAATGCCTGTGCCACTCTTCAAAGTATCTTTTATTTGACCCTTCAGACTTACTCCTGTTTTCTCCTGTTTTGTGCTAAAAGGATGACCAGCATGGACCACATGAATGGAGCTCCAGCGCTCCCCGTCTTCTAGTTGGCTTTTATTAAGGGGACCCTTGCCAGAAAAGAGAGGGGGGCAAAAAGTAAAGTTGGCTCATTATTCTTCCAGATGCCCCTGTACAAAGTTGCTTGGGTGGATGCCTCCCTCAACACCACAGAAATTTGGGTGCACCTCACCAATTGTCTCCTTCTGGATTCCAGTGATCCTTCCTTTCCTTCCCGTTCAGGCCTAGTGTTGACACAGCTTCTGCTGCTAGCCCAGGGTTCCTGCACTTTCCTTACGGCTCTCCTATACGGCACCCACATCTTTCTAATTAGTTCTCATATAAATAAAACTCTGGTAAGTTACCCTAACTTTAGCATGCCTTCTATTTTCATTTGGAAACCTGATATTGCCCAAAAAATCTACAGCGTTTTTGAAAAATACATATTCTAGGCCTCAACTGAATCAGAACCTTTAGAAATGAAGCTTGGGAAACCATTTTCAACACGTTTTTTAGTTGATTTTCACTGTTTGTGAAGCCTTGGTTTGAAGCAGAGATTGGCAAACAACACCCCACACTCCAAATCCAACTTGCCCCTGTTTTGATACTGCCTGTGAGCTAATAATCATTTTTATTTTTTAAATAGTTTTTTAAAAACTAAATAATTTGATAATGTGAAAATTGTCTGAAATTCTGTCCATAAATAAAGTTTCATTGGAACATAGCTATGTTCATCTGCTTACATTTGGGTGTGGCTACTTTGGTACTAAAAAGGCAGAGTTAGGTAGTTGCAACAGAAATCATGTGGCCCACAAAGCCTAAAATACTTACTGTCTGGCTCTTTGCAGAAAATGTTTATAGACTTCTAGAAGGATATATTCTCATTCTTGATCTCCTCCTGAAACAACTCCTTATTATCTGTTTGAACTAAAGACCAAGATAATTTCCCAAGTCATATAGGCCACTGATTCTGCAAAGTAATGCTGTTCTATACATTTGGAATGACAATTTCAGCCTTTATGTGGTTGTGGATATATTTATTCCCAGTTACATGAGTATACATGGTATTTTAAGTATCTGGACCAGAGCTTATGAACACTACAATTTTTTACTTCTAAGCATCCAGACTTAGAATCTCAGCTCTGTTATTTATTTGTTGTGGAATCTGGGAAGCTATTGTTTTTACATTTATATAATTTAAGACCTGCCCCTAAACAGCTTTGAGAAATAAAAGAGAACATTTTATGAAAAAGTGTACCAAAAGATACTTGTTAGAAAATCCATAGCTATCCATTCCTTTCCCCTACCTTCATCCTACCTTGTAGGGAATACATTTAGGAATTCCCTGACCTTGCATCAATGGGTTAAAAAGGCTTAGGATGAAAGCAGCTGAGAATAGGTAAACAGGGCAAAAGCACCCGCAGCATAGACTGAAAGCAGAAAGTTCTTCCATTGGACAAACTTACGGGTAAACAGGGCAATAGACCGCTGCAGCAGCAGGGTGAAACTGCCCAGAGCTAATTAGCAAAAGAAAGGTGCCCTGTTGACCCTGAGGTAGCATGCTCTGTCTGTCTTATCCCCTGGGCAAGGTAAGATAAACAGGCAGGGCACCTGGTGCCTACAAACAGCCATCTGCTCAGCACCGGGACTTTGTTTTATATTCACCCAAACCCCTAACACCTCATATCTTTGAAATCCCCCTTTCTATAACACACATGAGTTAATGATCACTGTTTCACTGTCTCTTTCTGCACATTCATCACATTTGTAAGCTTTCTGATCCTAATAAATATGGAGCAAGGACCCTTAGTTGGGGCTCTTGTCTCCTCCCAGACATTAGCCTCTCTCATATTTAATTATGTTTCTGCTCTCTTGCTGGACAATTCCAGACTTAAAATCTGTGACACTACCTCACTAACACTTTTGTACCTTTACACACTAAAAAATCAAGGGACAAGAACATACCCTTCACTGAGAACTTTCTCCAAGGAACGGAAAGCTTCCAGCTTATTTGGGAAGGCAAAACAGGCCTTAGAAATTCACTAAAGAGAAAATGAGCATCACAGAGGTTTTTATCTTGTCTAACACAATAGCCCATGGCCTGTGGGCACTCCATAAACACTAACTGAACTGGATTTTATTATGCTGTTAGACCACATCCAATTCCTTTGCTGCCTCCATCATCAGAAAAGCTGGCTTAAAGTATATGGAAATAAACAATTTACCCATTGGTCCATGCTTTTTTTTTTTTGGTCCATGCTTTGAGAGTAAAACTTACATGTAGCAGTTGAGACGTTATACTTTGATAGATTCTACCCTTAGGGTTTGCTTTAAAAGTGTAGCTTTAGTTTCTCGTTTATCAGTATATAAAAGTTTTCCAAGAAACATGAAGACTTTAAAGAGTTGCCACACAGCATATATCATGTTATAGAATCACCACAGTACCACCAACTGAAATAGGCTTAAAGACAAATGAAGCCTTGCCACAACCTAAGAATGAAAGATTGGAAACAAGAAGTAAATCTATCACTTAATTCTAGTTTTCCACATATGCTAAAAAATAAGAAACTGTATGTGTAATTTCAAAGTTGTAAAATACCTTGGAGATGACTTCTTCAAAGGGTTTTCACATTGGAGCCCTGGAGGTCTTTGGCAATAACTTAGGAGACTGGGAGAGTCAAATTGAATGGACTTCAACCCCACCTACTTCTACATACGCAAAAAAAAGAATGTTTGAAAGCTAGTGACTAATTTCTCTTATACTGTAGATCAGAGATCAGCAATTTTTTTCTGTAAAGAGCCAGATAGTAAATATTGTAGGGTTTGCTTGCCATATGGTCTCTGTCACAACTACTCAACTTGACCACTGTAGGTGAAAGCAACTATAAACAGTATGTAAACATATGAGAGTAGCTACGATACAATAAAACTTTATTTACAAAAAAAAGTGGCAGGCTAGATCTGGCCTGTAGGCCATAGTTTGTTTACTCCAGTGCAGATGACAAAACTAAGTTCTGAGTAAATTAAAATGATGAACCCAAATCACTAAGTAGGTAGTTAGTGACAGCAAGAAGACCAGGATTCTTTCCACTACATTGCTAGTAGATCAGGAAAAACAAAAACGTATAAGATTTCTTTTGAAAAGTAGTGGAAAGTATCAAGAAAGGTCCTATTCAATAAATATCTCATGAATGCCCAGCCTGTGGCTACTACTGCATCCTGCCATAATCCAAATCAATACTTTTCTTATCATTTGTCTATCACTATACCCCAAATATAATGCCTCAAGGTGAAAAAGAAAACATGTACTGTTCTTATAATCTGAGTCATTTAGTTTTGCCAATGTTGTTCGGTAAAAGGATATATCACTTTATTAACTATTGGTTTGATCTGTCTACCTATAACAAAATGTCATCTAATATGTTGTAAGTAAAAATGTACTTCATGTCTGCAACTCAGTGAATAGATCATGACATGTCATTCAAGCGTTAAGCATTCCCTAAATGGGGATGAACTGCTCTCCATCGTAGTACATGTCTGGCTGTGATGTCAATGTAACAGACCCTGACTGTGAGCAGTAAGGTATTGCTCCTAATAAAAGGGAGGCACCCCATCCAGTTATCAAAGTCCCATTCATGAAGGCTCAATGCAGATTTAGCTGCTGCTCTTGAGATCCTTATCCCCACACTCTTGTCTCTTTAGCTGTTATCTAAACACAGGGAAAGAGAAGACTCAGAGAGCAACAGCAATTAATGCAACTGTCACTGATGCCTTCTGACAGTCCTTCTTTATTCCTAAATTTAATAATATTTTGACCTTTCCCACATCATGAAATTCAGTTTCTTGTTACATCCTTCTCTTTCACAGGTTAGTAAAAATCTAACTAGAAGGAGCAGTAAATTCAATCAAAGCATAGGGGAAATACCATATACCCTGGTAATTCACAGAACGTATGAGGCAATAAGAAACAGGAGAAACTAAAATTGCAATTATGTACATCTATTCTTATGACAGTTGTACTGAAAATGGGAAATAGTTTTAGCATAACATTCCAGTTAAGTCTCAAGATGGTTGTGTTGTGGTTTTCCTTAGCTGATCTGCCTACAGACAACAGAGACCTGAGATTTCTTTAGGAAATAATTACAATGATTCACAACTCTGAATGTCCATGAAACATATATCAGAATTTTCCAATTTAAAGGGACAGTTCTTTTTTAAAAAACTTTTTAAAATTTATATGTAGTTTTGAAGGAGAAAGAGAGACAGAGTGTGAGTAGGGGAGAAGAAGGGGAGACATAGAATCCAAAGCAGGTCCTGGACTCTGAACTGTCAGCACAGAGCCTGATGCGGGGCTCCAACCAACAAATGTGAGATCATGACCTGAGCCGAAGTCAGCCACTTAACTGACTAAGCCACTTAGGAGCCCCTAATAGGGCAGTTCTTATAAATGGATTCACCTCATCTTAAACCATGGAAACTAGGATTACCTTATATCTCTCTAGCCAAAAACTATAGAAAAATATTTCCAAAAGAAAATTGGGTATTTGGTCACTTGCATTCTTCTTACTCTTTAGAAAAATGAGACCTTAGAGCTAGAAAGGATCTGAAAATTTGCCCACTCAAATACCTTGATCTTATTCCTAAGAATGTGAGATTCAGGAAGATTAATATGTATTTTTCAAGATCTCATTGCTTGGCACCAAATTAGTAGTACACCAAACCTAGCACCCAGGTTCTAATCCCCATTCAGAAGTTCTATCTGCTACATCATTTGGCCTTTTCCATTCCAATAATATTTAAATGGTTATAGTTTTAGATAGAATCTTTTTTTAAAGCATCGTTTGCTTCTAAAACAAAGCAATCCATAAATACTTCTCAGATATTTTCACAGATAAAAGACTGGCAAACAAAAACCTAGTGAAAATTGTTCAAGATTATTCAAGGAGTTTACAGTACTGACAGAAAGGGTAGTTTTGTATGTTTTCATTTTTATTTAGTCCTTGTTTTTACTTTTCCGTCCATCTTGCGCCAAACTATCTCCCCTCCTCAATGAAGTGGTTGCTGGTTTCCATGAAATTGTTTATGCTTAGCTCATGACTACGAACATAGGCAAATGACCAGCGCTTTCCTTCACTAGCCTTTCCAATACACTCCAGCATATTGGCACTAATTCTCATACATTCAAAGCTCTGCTGCTTTTAATGTCCTTTTTAGTGCAGGGCTTCTTAAAAATTCTGCTTCCCATGAAACCTAATTAGATGTTCTTCATTATCACATTTCCACATTCTCTCCTCTTAGCTGTAGCTCTTTGTTAGCACCTAGTTAGTGCCTCATTACGTATCTCTGCCCACCCTCCCCCTCACTGCAGTTCCTTCGCTTCAGGGGGAAAAAAATACCATACACAAACACTCATGGAAAACACGGAATGGTCTAATCAGACAACCAGAGAAATGTATGGCTAGAGGGAGAGTGAGCTAAAGCAGGGTCCCATTTCATCTGAACAAATATATAAGATTTCTTTACTCCCTAGAAATTAGAGATCCAAAATTATTAATCCCCATCCTCCTGCCTATTGTGTTCGGTTTTTGAGTTTTGTTTTAATGAGGCATAAAACCTGTGTGGCCTCTTCAACTGCCAAACCCAACATTTTGTTTTTAATGAAAAGGTGGTCTGGCTTCCAGAGAGAAATTGAGTCACACTCAGAAGTGAGTTAACTCATGAGAGAGGTTGTTGAGATAGTGGTCATAGCAAGAGCAATGGAATTAGTGTACACACCATTGAGTGAAATTACTTTCAAAACATTCAGTGCTTATTATGTGAAAAGTACTCTCTTCATACCAGTGCTGGACAGGATGTGGAGTAACTAAATGCTCATATCCTGCTGGTGGGAGGGAAAGTGGTAAAGCCACTGTGGAATATGGTTTAGCAGTTTCTCATATGGTTAAACATACACTTACCATATGAACCAAGAATATCATTCCTAGTTATTTACACAAGTGAAATAGAAACTTGTAATCATACACAAACTTTTATGCAAATGTTTATAGGAGCTTCATTCATAATTTCCAAAGACTAGAAACAACCCAAATGTCCTTCAGCTGGAAAATGGAGAAGCAAGCCATGCTATATCCACGCAATGGAATACTACTCACCAATTAAAAGGAAAAAACTAGTGATACATACAATAACATAGGTGAATCCCAGATACATTATGCTAAATGAAAGAAGCCAGACTCAAAAGACTTATGCCAAGGATTCTGTTTACATGTCATTTTGAAAAAGGCAAAAGTAAAGGGACACAGGATAGATCAGTGATTACCAGTGGCCAGAGGCTGGAGGTTGGAGGAGAGGTTGACTTTATAAGTCCTTTATAGGCCCACAGAAGGATGGTGGGAGGAGGTTTTAGAAGCATTTTATTCCTTGATGTGGTGAATATATAAAACTACATAAAAACTACATAAAACTCATAAAACTACATGCCAGAAAGGGTGAATTTTACTGTAAAGTTCACCTTAAAAAACAAAAATTTGTCTTTGACACTAACAAAAAACACTATCTCGGTCCTCATATGTTAAAAAAATTCATTTGGATGGGCGCCTGACAGGTTCTGTCAGTGGATCATGCAACTCTTGATCTCAGAGTTGTGAGTTGGATGTGGGTGTGGAGACTACTTAAAAATAAAATCTCTAAAAAAATTAATTTGTAAAGACAGAAAATTTTCCACAAAAGGTAGGAATGTTTTGAAAGCTATATGAATTCCCAAATAGATAGCAGACCTAATTTTAACGTCATTTAGGACTCATACTACAAGTCATCCATTCAGAATAAGAACATAAAGAAAATACATGTGCATATACTGAGTAGCCACCAGCGTTTGAGTTTGGAGCCACAGGGGGTCACCACTGCATAGACAGGTGCAGAAGAGTTAGGTAGCAAAGCAGGCAGAATAACAGGAGTTGATATTCAGCAAGCCATGCTCTATGCCAGCTAGGTGCTTTACATTTCTTATCTTATATAATCCTCTCCACAATGCTGTGAGGTAGGGATTATCCACCATCATAGTATAGATAAGGAAAGAGAAGCCCAAAGAGATCAGTCCCCTGGATCACATGGTAAATGATGAAACTAGGATCACTGAGGATTGTGATTTGGGATGTTTGAAAAAAGGGGAAGTTCAGTCCTTCAAAGGTACGTTCGAAGGTGTGACTAAGGTTCAGAGGTTATGTCCATATGTGGCATAAGAGGAAAAATAATTAAACCAGCTCAACTGGAACAGGAGGTTTTCCTTAAGAAAACAAAAGAGTGTACCATCAGAAACCTAGGGAAAGAGTAACTTAACAGAAGACACTAAATGGCAGACTGATAAACTTGAAATTTGTTCTGTGGTTCCTTGACCTCACACCACTGGAGATGTCTAAAGAAAGAGCAACCAGTCTGGACAGCTCACTTGAAGACTGGAGTGAAATAATCTTTTCACATTAGCCAAATAGTGGTTATCCGTGATGCCACCTGGGCTCCCTGGTGGCAGAGAGAAACCACCATGCTGCAGTATGGTACCAGGTGCCTTCCATGTATTATCTCACTTCAAGTCTGCATCAGCCTCTGGGGTAGGACCTATTATTCCCATTTACCAATAGGATGATAGAGGCCGAAAGAGAGTCAGTGATTTGCATTAAAGTTAACTGCTGGGTAGAGGCAGTTCTGAGACTGAAGCCTAAGTGGACATGACACATATTAAATTCACAAGGCCAAGAGTTCTTGGAGGTGAGCGAACCCATCCGGGACATTCATGCTAGTTCAGGGCACTTAAGTAATATTTCCTAAAATGGAAGGAAAGATCTTAATAGATAATGTGACAGAGGAACTGGCAGTATTTCCTAACCAGTTGGATATGAGAGATGGGAAAGATCAAAGGTATCCAAAAGACCTGGGATATTCAAGGTCTTAATGACAGAAATATGCAGTGGAATGCCATACAAATAACCGTTAATAGAACCTGAAACTCATGAACAAGTCATGTAAGTACTGAATTTCTATTGATTTTACAGATGTGAAATAGCCTCACCTATGTACCCAGAGTTTCCACTTCCTTCTCTTCCCCATCCCTAGTGCCTCTTGACTCCCTAAACAAGAATGCTAAGAAAAAGCAAATCCCCTTTAGACAAATATGCTTCCCTATCTGCAAACTAGTGTGCAGAGAGAAGGAATGTATAAGGCCAAGTCAGGGGCCCAAGCCCTCAGATGCAATGTCACTAGACCAAAAACAGTTGACTTTCATGATTTTTTCTAGAGTCTCTAGTTTCCCCCTGACTCCAGGAACTTAGAGTCTGCTGTTAATAAGCTTAATAAAGAAACATCCTTGGAAGTCATTCATATACTGAAGAAATAAAAAATTCAGAAATAACATGTGCTTCTCTTTTTTCTTTTTTTTAACATTGGCCACCCATTTGTTCAACAGCAATTTACTGAACATTTACTATGGACTAGGCACTCTGCTTGTATTAGGAATACAAAAATAATTTACCGATCTAGCTATCACACGCACCCAGCTTGGTTATCAAAAAGATTGCTAATAAAACCTTTGAAAAACTAAAATTTAAGCCTTCCAGAATCCTGGCACATCCTTTATATGACAGGTCAGTTGGTTAATGATGAGACCTAAGCTTTTAATTTCATTTCTGGCACTCCAGTATTTTGCTAAAATTATTTGCTATTGTTTTTATGTGCTCTTTACTCTCAAGGAGGTGGAAAACGAATGCAGTGCCATGACATATATGTGGTGGTCAGGAAAGCATGCCACTCAGATCCCCTGCTGGGGGGAATGTAATTGACCTGTCCCAGCTGCTGTGCTCTGAACCCTCCACCACATTCATGCGGAGACCATGCTTCCCACAGGCTACTCCCAGCCAGGGACTGAGCCCTTAAGCTTTGCTAACACAGACCCCATCCTGTGAGGTAAAGGACCCTTCTATGGGAGAGTTTGGCTCAAGGACTTCCCATCATCCTGAATGCAAACTTTCTTATAACTGGGCTGCAGCCTGAGACTCTTCCTATCCACCTTTGTCTCAGCCTTCCCTCCCTCCTTCCCAGGGGTCAGACCCGCACAGAGCCCTGAAACCCTCCCACCTCCTCCAGCTCCCTGCTTGCCCTTTTCCCCTTGCACCCTTTATTCAGTCAGTCTCCCATCTGTCTAACCCTGTCTTGGTATCTGCTTCTCAGAGGACTCAAACAAACACAACATGCACAAGAAATAATTTTCAAACTTGCCTTCCACAGTGAACTCTTCTCACGAATACTCCTTAAAGGTATGCCCTTAAAATTCTAAGTCCTGATACCATCTTAATATTGTATTGCTTTTTAAGCATTTTTGAGGTAGTTTCAAGAGTAAATGCATTATGTTTGGTGCTATGCAATAAAAAAAAATTAGGGGGAAAAAAAAACCTTGTTTCAGTTCATTCAGAGAAAATCTCCTTATTTCTTGGGTTCTGGTCCAAAACAGAGTTGACGGGCACTGTGGTTAGTGTACAGCTATGGGCCGTGACCTCACACTCTCCAATCCTGCTTCTTCCTTTTACTAATCATGACAGAGAAACCACTTAACCCCTCTGAGACTGCTTCCTCTCTAATGTGGAGATAATAATATCCTCCTTGCTGACTTCAAAAGACTGTTTTAAGGATCAAATGATTTAATCATGTGAAAGTGCCTTGCAAACTAGAGCACTATACAAAACCAACGTATTATAATTATTGTCTTTGAATAGTAAATGCCAACCAACTTTCTTCATATTTCCTGAGGGGCAAACACTGTTAACAGCAGAGTGGGAAAAGTTAGAACGCAGCGAGAGCACTGCCTACTGAGTTATGTGAGCCAATCTCACAGCATTAAAGCAGGCTACAAAATTACAAACCAAAAGCTCTCCTGAAATTACCTTAGCTCCTATGGATGAAAGTGAATATAAGATGGTGGTTTAAGTGGAAAAAAATGAAAAAACATCATGTTTAAGGTGATTTCCAAACCACTGTGATTTGGATGAACCTAGGAACCAAATATAACCCTTCCAACCTACTTGACTTTGGATAGTAATAATAAATCTCACCACACCAGTGACTTGAGGTTTTCCTTGGTTTGGTTATAAATCACTTTCTATAGTAATAAAAGAAGAAAATTATTCTCAAGAGTCCATGGATGTATGTGAATATATGTCTGTTTTCACCCCCAATATTGTGGTTGAAATCAGGCGCTTCTTGCAATGATGAAGTAGGAAAAAAAAAAAAAAGAAAAAAGAAAAAGAAAAAGCAAACACAAAAAAATTAAAAAAGGAAAAAGCACAAACCTACGGGGATATAGGTTAATATTTTGTGTAAGTCTGAACCATTATAAACCTTATAGAACTAACACCTATGAGAAATTTCTTTATAAAGCTCTTAATCCTGAAAGCAGTAGCTTCCATTTAAATTACAAATCTTCAACCAAATCAACTTCAGAAAAATTTCCTTTTTCCTGGTTAACTGCAAAATAAACAGATCCTACAGGAGAAGGAGGCTGACTTATTTGTTGAGTGCCTTGAAATGAAGGCAGTAGTTGGATGGTGCTTGAGACTCTGACCATGTCCTTCCCTTGGTGTTTGCTTTGGGCCTCCCGTTTCATTACCTATCCCAAGCAAGTCTCTCTACGTAAGAGACATACAAAGTGTACACTCATCCATTCAGTAGCGACACCATGCAACATCATTGGATATGGGAAACAAATTGATTTATCCTTGTTTTCTTTGCTTTTCTAAATCTTCTACCAACAAAGGGAACACCTGTAACACAACAAGCTAAGGGTGGGCTTCCTCACGCTGGATGGAGGTAAAACAGAACGTCTTGCTCCACCCACCACAATCATGACATTTTTGAGAAAATTAGAAAAAAAAAATTAGCCCAGTCCCTTAATGGACTGATTGATTGATAATAACTGAATTTGACCTGAAGGAGTGATAGCTATTCTTCAACTGTTTGACATCTAGACAAATCAGTCCTTGGAAACTCTGCTCAAATATACCCTCCCAACCACCAGCCAACTCCTTTCAAACATACTCTACCTAAATACCAGGACACTCACCTCAACACCAAAGGCATATATGGTCAGTCTATAAAATCAACATAAAAGAACTTAAGAGGTCTAGGAGTTTCTACTCACGGAGTATCCTGGAACAAGAACAAAAAGAGAACCAAAGGTTATTAAAGGTCACTTTTTTCATCTAAAATATGTTATTCAAGGGAGAGTCTGCTTTTGTCAGCTTTTTCAAGCTTCCATATACTAGATCACCCTCATGTGCCCATCCAAACAAAGCTTTTAAATAAATCTAAATAAATACAAACAAATGCATTCTTAGCAGGGTTGCACTTTCACATTAAACACTATGAACTTGCTTATGCGCATGCAAATAAAATGTCATGCTCATCAGGGGAGCATACTTTGGCATTAAGTAGAATATGGTAAATGGTACATAATAATCTGATTGAGGGAAAACATCTCTATGCCTGAGGAGCGTCAATTTAGTTGGAACTGCTCGTGATAGAATCAACGTGTCACAGATACCACAGGCAGAGAAAACCTTTCACATGCAATGACACACAGAGCCTTCTCTACTACCAAAGTCAGGCCTGCCAGTGTTTTCTTCCATTCATTCATCCATCAAATATTTTCTGAGCACCTACTATGAACCAGGCACTATTAAAGATACAGCATCAATGTAAGTGAATAAAACACTGTTCCTGCCTTCTAGGAGTTAAAAGTCTGGTCAGATCTTCACAATCTATAAAAAGAAGCAACTATGGGGCGCCTGGGTGGCTCAGTTGGTTAAGCAGCCAACTTCGGTTCAGGTCATGATCTCACAGTCTGTGAGTCTGAACCCCACATTAGGCTCTGTGCTGACAGCTCAGAGCCTGGAGCCTGCTTCGGATTCTATGTCTCCCTCTCTCTCTCCCCCTCCCCAACTCACACTCTGTTTTTCTCTCTCTCTCTCTCTCAAAAATGAATAAACATTAAAAATTTTTTAAAAGAAAGAAAGAAGCAACTAACAAAAAACATTCACAATGCATGGAAATGTACATAGCATAAAGCCCACCAAATAGTAGGTGCTCAACAGATGATAAGTGAATAAGGTCTTGAATAATTATTAAAAGAGGAACATGAATCTCCTGTAATATACAAAGCTTAGAATCATTCCTAGTACATAACAGGTATATAATAAACATTTATTAACTAGTAAATAAAATAATAAATGCTATGAACACATCAAAAGAAAAGTGATCTAACCTAGGCAATGGCTTCCCTATGAAGGTGACATTTAAGCTAGATGAACCAGGTGTGAAGAAAATTCTAGGCAGGGAGAATAATAGTAGTTAGCCAGTTAGACAATGTATGGGTTCACATGAGCTGAAGTATTAACTTCAGAAACTGGCTGCTTACTTCATGCTGCTGATTTATGACTGCCTGATGCTCTGAATCACGGCCATTTAGCTAGTTTCATTGAAGCCAAGAAGAGGATCCAAGACTGTACCTTCAAGTATGGTGATAATCAATAAGCCTGTGACACCTTCCTTACAGTGAAGATCCATTTGTAAATGATGACATACAGCGTATCTCAGAGGGAATAGGACTGTGAATTTTCTAGGACAAAGCCCACTAACTGACCAAAGAGGAAGAAGGTGGAAGACATAGACAATGAAAGGTAGGAAAGGACTTAAGAAAGATACCTATTTTGAGTGGTTCTGTGAACAATATAGGAAACCAGAAAAACAATTGAGTCACCAATATTAAACCAAAACATTTAACAGCATAAAATCATTTTATAGTACATCAAATACTTCAATTCAAGAATATGCTTCTGTCAAGAAAGCTCTACAAAATGAAAATTGGTTTCATAACAATAAATTCTCAGATTTTCAAAGGCCATATTTAACTTCCAATAGAGACAGGACTGTAGAACCAGATATTTCTTGGGATTCTATGAGATGAATGTTATAAGAGAGGGCTACGCAATGTATGGTCAGGAAAGGCTTCTCTGCAAGCGGAGTTTGAGTCTATGACATGTGACTACTGTATTTGCTGAGGATTTATCTCAGGGATTCATATTATATATAAATAAATAATGGAACCAAATGAAAAAGTTCAATTCTAGTTTCCAAAATTTACTTTACAGACAACCATTCAGGTGAGCATTTAGTACTCACAAAATGAAATTTGCTGGGGGTTTTTTCCTCAAAGGAGTAGCAATTCTCAGTAGACGTTTCAGCTACATAGTATGTTGACATGTTAAATTAGTTCCTAGGTCACACAACTGTCCATCCCTCAGTGACATGTTTTCCTCACAATGACCAAATCTGACAGATTTGCTAATGAAATAGGAAGTGTATACCCTGCTTGCCTTAATTCAAGAGACACAGTGCTCACTTAGACATATTTTTCTTGTACTTCCTGTTTACCAAGCAATTTGAAGAGAATATTGGTCTTTGTGGTATCAGCTCATCTATGTTAATGGAATCTGTTTCCTTTTGTGCTGCCTCACCATGACTATTCCACTTCACAAGCATTAACTCCATAAAATCAAAAGAGAAAACATAACAAAAACAATCTTAAACCACTATCATTAGTAACAAGTAGTTTTCCTAGTTTCCATATTATTAAAAAATAATAAGATTATGGAAAGAGAATAATCCATTACATTTATTTTGTGCTTTACAGTTTAAAATAACTTCTTCATCACTACCTTTCAACCTTCATTAAATAACTCCAGTAGGTGCTGCAGGTTAAAATAAAATAATAAAAATTATTGTTTAACTTCTGTTTCCAAGAAGATGGATATACTTTTGCCTACTCTTCCTACTAAGGAGAGTTAAAAAGCCCTGGGCATTATATATAAAACAAACATCAAGGACTTTGTAAAGCAGAAGGAATAATGCAGACCAGCCAGGGACCTCAAAACACAAGGAAGTGGTGAATTTCTTGGGTTTTTATTTTTTCTCATATGCCCAAGACTTAGAGCTGAGGAGGTTTTCAATATGCAAATAACAAAATGTTCAGAAAAAAAATCAAAAACTTGTCCCTCTAGACAAAGGGGAATTCCAGTAAGATGGAAAACTTTTAGCCAATAACCTTTCTATTCTACCCAAATAGATCCAAAAAAAAAAAAAATTGTCCCACCTCCACCCATGGCAACAAAGGTCAAGCAGGAAGTCGAGATTTCTACCCTCACCTGACTGTAACAAGCACCCAATTCCTCACAACCATCCTATTGCCAAGGTGTATGAAAGAGGGCAAAATAGGGTGCTAGGGATTTCCCTAGCTGATTTTTCCCATCAGATCCCTGTCAGACTGTCAACAGAAACCAAGTGGAGTGTGTGGACTTCCAACTTCCCTAGGGAGTAATGACAGAGAGACAGAGAGAACCAAAATTAGCAATCTCAAGAATGAAAAAAGGATACTAACTGCAAAATCTGCATACAACCTAAATTTGATAACTTAGATAAAATGAACCAAGTTTTTGAAAAATACAAATGACCACACCACATCCATAACAAATAATTTGAAGTTGCCCTATACCTACTAAGGAAATTAAATTCATAATTTAAAGATTCCAAAAAAGAAATCAATTCAATAAGCTTTCACTGAAATATATGCCAAACATTAAAGTGCACTTAAAACTCAATGAAATTCCTTCCAGAAAATAGAAGAGAGCACTTCTCAATTCATTTTGCAAAGCTAGTATTATCCTGATATCAAAATCAGTCAAAGATAATAAAAATATTCCTAATGAAAACAGATGCAAAAGTTCTGAACAAAATATTAGCAAATGGAGAATTTAGCAGCATATAAAAAGTTATATACCATGACCAAGTACAGTTTATTCCAAGATACAAGACTATTTTAATATTTGAAAAATAATACCAACCACTATATATTGGCTATAGGGAGAAAATTACATGAGTATATCAATTGATGCAGAAAAAGCATTTGATAAAATTCAACACTGGATCATGACAAAAACTCTCAGAAAATTAGGACTGGGGAGTAATTCCTCAATCTGATAAAGTGCATCTACAAAACAGCTTACAGCTAACATCATACTTAATCGCAACATTCTGAATGTCTCCCCCTAAGATAAAGAACAAGCCAAGAATGTTTACTCTTACTGCTTTTATTCAATACACTCCTGTAGGTTCTAACCAATATAATAAGGCAAGAAAAGAAAAAATGCAGAGTAATCAGAAAAGAAAAATGAACCTGCCCCTTCTTGCAAATGGCATAATTATCTACATAGAAAATCACAAGATATTTACCAAAAATGAAAAACTCATATAAACTAATAAATAACTTCAGCAAAGTAGCAAGATACAAGATAAACATAAAAACATTCATTTTATATGTATATACTAGCAACAAAGACATGAAAACTGAAAATAAAAATATAATACTTATAATTACTTAAAATTAAATTCTCAGTTATAACTCAAACAAAGCATATACAGAACTTACATACTAAAACTGATAAAATGCTAATGAAATAAACCAAGGAAGACCTAAATAAATGGAGATACAACAATATTAATGCATTAGAAGATAACAGAGTAAAGATATAATTCTCCCTAAAAGACACATAGGCTTGATTAACTTTCTCCTAGTATCTCAGTAAGTTGTTTTGTATACATGGACAAGATTATTCTAAAATGATGTGGAAAAGCAAAGAAAATAGAATTGTTAAATTTAAAAAAATTAAAAATAGTGTGATGTAACCATCTACCCAATAAAAACTTATTATAAAAAAAGAATAATCAAGCCTGTGATATTATCAGTGGGATACACAGATCCGTGGAACAGAATATGGAACTCAAAATAGACCCATACAAATATGCCCAAGTGATTTTTGACAAAGGTGTAAAAGCAACTTCCTAAAGAAAAATCTTTTCAGCAAACGGCATCAGAACAGTTAAATATCCATAGCCAAAAAAAAAAGAAAGAAAAGAAACCCAAAGTAAATCTACCACTTTATAAATTAATTCAGAATGGATAACAAATATAAGTATAAAAGGTAAAACTATGAAACTTTTAGAAAAAAATATTGGAGAAAATCTTCAGAATCGGAGCCTAGGGAAAAATGTTCTTAAACTTGATAATAAATGCATAAATCATGAAAGGAAACAGTCATATAAATCAGGTTTTATCAAAATTTAAATTTTTACTCTTTGAAAGACCCCATAAGAAGATGAAAAGACAAGCCACAAACTGAGAAAGGACCAATATGTAAACTAGAAAAAGAACTCCCAAAACTCAAAAGTAAATAAACAATCAAATTAGAAAATGGGCAAAAGATATGAAGAGATATGTTACTAAAGAAAATACACAAATGTCATATAGCACATAAAATGACACTTGACATCATGGCACATTAGGGAAGAAATCATTAAAACAACAATGAAATATCACTACATACTTATTAAGATGGCTAAAATAAAAAATAGTGAGAACAACAGATGCTGGTAAGTATGAGGAGATGCTAAATCATTTACATATTGCTGGCAAGGGTATAAAATGATGCATCCATTTTGGAAAATAAGATGGCAGTTTCTTAAATACTAAATGTGCAACTACCATATGACAGCAATAACTTGAGCATTTATCCCAAAGAAAAGAAGATTTAAATTCATTCAAAATTCTACACACTCATGTTTATATCAACTCCATTCACAATAGCCCCAAACTGGGAACAATACAAATGCCCTTCAATGGACAAATAGTTAAATTCTAGTATACTATATCATGGAATACCACTCAGGAATAAAAAACAATGAAGTATTTATACACATAGGAACCTAGATAAACCTCCAGAGAATTATACTCAATGAAAAATGCCAACGCCAAAGGTTATATTCTCTATTATTCCATTTACATATCGTTCTTGAAATGACATATTATAGAAATGAAGAACAGATTCACGGTCACCAGGAAGTAAAGAAGTAACTAGGGTAACGAGGGTGGGAGGGATGTGGTTGTTGCTATAAAAGGGCAACATGAGGGCTCCTTGCGGTGATGGAAACGTTTTTCTCTTGGCTGCTCCTGTCAACATCCTGGTTGTAATTCGGTATTACAATGTGGTGATATTACCTTTGAGGGAACTGTGTAAATAACACATGGGATTTTCTGTCTTATATCTTATAAGATTTGAATTTATAATTATCTCAAAATTAGAAAGTTTAATTAAAAATGACCCACACATCTCTCAAGCAGAGAAACGGAAGTACAAACAAATAAACATACTATAAATAAGTGCAATCATTGACACAGAGATAAAATTCCTTGCACAGAACAGTATAGTCACCAAGAGAGTTAACAAAGTTTTTTAAAAGTTAATGTCTTTTTTTTTTAATGTTTTTTATTTATTTTTGATACAGAGAGAGACAGAGCATGAGATGGGGGCAGAGAGAGAAGGAGACACAGAACTGGAAGCAGGCTCCAGGTTCTGAGCTAGCTGTCAGCACAGAGCCTGATGCGGGGCTCGAACCCACGAATGTGAGATCTGACCTGAGCTGAAGTCGGAGGCTTAACCAATTGAGCCACCCAGACACCCCTAATAAAGTTTTTCTAAAGGAGCTGAATTTGGGGCTGAATCTTGAAAGATGGGAGTGGTTTACCAGCTTTTCTTTAATCCTTGCAATCTTTTAGGACAGATGTTACTACATCTCCTTTCAAGAGGTTCAATGTTAAATCAATAGCTCAATGTAACACAGTTTCCAACTGCAAGTTTATTCTCTGTCCATTTTTACCATACGGCTTAATCTTCAAAATAAAACATAATGGGACTTAAATGCCAGAGAAGTAATAAATTACAAAATATGTATTTTTAGGGGCATCTGGGTGGCTCAGTTGTTTGAGCATCCAACTCAACTCAGGTCATAATCTCACGGCTCATGGTTTTGAGTCCCATGTCAGGCTCTATGCTTACAGCTTGCTCAGAGTCTGGAGCCTGCTTCGGATTCTGTGTCTCCTCTCTCTGTCTCACTCTGTCTCTCAAAAATTAATAAATGTAATAATTTCTTTTACAAAAACCAAACTATTTATTTTTTTTAAATAATTGGGGCACCTGGGTGTTTCAGTCAGGTAAAGCCTGACTCGATTTTGGTAGTCATGATCTCACGGTTCATGGGATGAGTCCCACCATGGGCTCTGTGCTGACAGCACAGACCCTGCTTGGAATTCTATCCCCCTCTCTCTCTGCCTCTCTTTCTTTCTCTCAAAAATAAATAAATAAACTTTTTTTTTTTTTTTTCAAAAAAAGGACATTCATCTATTCAGGCAGTTAGTTAGGTACTGATAATATTCCTGACATAGGTTAGGCTTGTAGATATGTGCTAATGATGAGACAAATCATATGCCTCAGAAAGGAAAAAGGGAACCATTCGGCATCCACTATGTCTTTATTTTTTTTTAACGTTTATTTATTTTGAGAGAGAGAGAAAGAGAACACAAGCAGAGGAGGGGCAGAGAGAGAGAGGGAGACAAAGAATACAAAGCAGGCTCCAGGCTCTCAGCTGTCAGCACAGAGCCCATGGCGAGGCTCAAACCCACAAACGCAAGATCATGACAAAACCCAAAGAAGGACACTCAACTGACTAAGCTACCCATGTGCCCCAGCACCCACTATGTTTTACAGCCAATGGTTCTCTACTTCCTGGCTGCATGCTATTTCTTGCACAAGAAACTCTCATTTGTAATATCTCTTAATGAATGCAGTGATGTTGGGGGTGGTGAGAAATAGACAAAAAGACAAATTCAGGATCACGTAAGAAAAGTGGAAGCACATGTGTAGTTTATAGAAATTTTTCCAAATAATTTAAAGAGTCCTCTCAAAGGGGAATTTTGACCTTTCCCACAGAATATAAAGACCATTTCACATTCTTCATAACAATTTTATTAGTCTATTAAAGGATTTCTCAACATCATCCTTTTTGACACTTTGGGCCAAATAATTCCTTGTAATGGGGGCCTGTCCTGCACATATTTAGCAGCATCCTTGTCATCTACCTACTAGATGTGAATAGCATCCCCATCTTGAGTTGGGACGATCAAAATATCTTCAGGCATTACCAAAAGTTCGTTAGGGGTTGCAAAATTGCTCCCCTTTGAGAACTACTGGTCTAGTAGTATTACTGCCATTTTATAAATGATAACTGATGTTTGCAGAAGTTCAACAGGCTGCTGAAATTATACAATGATTAACTGGTGAAACCAAGAATAAAACATAGAATTCCTTGATTCTAAAGGAATATGATTTTTTCCCACTGCACCTAGTTCCTATAAAGAGCTCACGTCCTTATAGAGTTCATGGAAAGGCAGAGACATAACCCAACATGACAAAATAAGGTGACTGGGGCTCTCATTAAGGAGAGACCAGAAGCCTACAAGAACCAAAAGGATGAAACAACTACTTCTGCCTGGAGTAGACAAAGTAGAGTAAGTATGGTCATTTTCTAGTGTTATAGAACAAAATTAGCAGCTAAAATCACAAATGTATTACCACACACATTCTTGGGTCAGAAGTCCACATACAGGTTAGCCAGGTGCTGAGGGTCTCACCAGTCTGAAATCAAGGTGTTTCCCAGAGTTATAGTTTCATGTGTGAATCATGATCTTCCTCTAAGCCCACTGGTTATTGGCAAAATTTATTTTCTTGTGACTGTGTAACCAAGGTCCTTATTTTCTTGCTGGCTGTCAGCCAGGGACCACTCACCTCCTAGAGGCCACTCTCAGTTTCTTATGTGGATCCCTCATCTCAAAAGGTGATGATCTATTTCTTCAAGTACTGTTGGAGATTATACTGATGCTTTTTGTCTCTTATAAAGGCTCACCTAGTTAGGTCAGTCCCACCTAGGATATTTTCCCTTCTGATCTACTCATAGTCAACTGATTAGTTGACCTTAATTATGTCTGCAAAACCCTTTTCCCGTATGTTACCACATAATTATGAAAAAGAAATCATATTTGCAAGTCACATCGACACTCAAGAGGAGGGGATACAAGGGCATGGATTAATGGGAGGTTATCTTAGAATTCTGGATAAACATGTTTGCTTCCTGGCCAGCCCTGGTAGTGCCTAATTTGGCATCTGCCCTGGTTATCATATGCCTGGATGCCCCCACAAACACCTCCCAGTCACCTTATGTGATGGCTCCATCCTGCTTATGTTATTTGCACATAATGTTGCCTCCCAGATCTTGGACAAAACTACTGTATACTTGAATCTTCCTTTAAAAACTTGGCTCTTCTTGGGTGACTGCCTGGCTCAGTCAAGGGTGTGACTCTTGATTTTGGCCCAGGTCATGATCTCAGTTTGTGAGATAGAGCCCCAAGTCAGGCTCTGTGCTGACAGCATGGAAACTGTTTGGGATTCTCTCTCTCCCTCTCTCTCTCTCTGCCCCTCCCGTGCTCACTCACTCACTCCCTTGCACGTGCTCTCTCTCTCTCTCTTTCTCTCTCTCTCTCTCTCTCTCTCAAAAGATAAATAAACCAAAAACAAAAAAACAAACAAAAACTTGGCTCTTCTCTAAATTCTTCCTCTACCCTTAGGCATGTAATTCCTGTGTATTCTGAGCCCTGACATTTAAACAAATAGTTATAATGTTAGGCAATTTTGCATAAGTCATCTTAATTCATGTGATCTTATGTAATGATAACCTCATAAAGTATGTCTTATCCCCACTTTTTAAATAAGAAAATTTAGGACCAGAGTGACTAAGCAACTTTCTCAATGTCCCACAGCTCTGTTCAAGGATATGACAGAGACAAATTCATGTAACTTCAAGTTCACACTCTTTCTAATGTGAACTTTCACTTTATGGAGAACGACGGAAGGGCAGTGACTGAGAATTTATACTTCTTTTGCCCTGCAACTATTCACCACTTCTCACTTCAACTATCATAACTATCTAAATAACTCTTGTTTTGATTCTTTTTCTGATACTTCTATTAAAATCTCATCTTCTCAATATTCCAAAATTTTTAGAGCAGTAACCATGCTCCTTTGTGGTCTCACTGATGCCTACTCAGCCTTGCATGAATGACAGCCTTTGAAAATTACTTATATACATGACAAATGAATTTTCTTATCACCCAACTAAATACCACTATTCGGGAAAAAAATCTATAAACTGGGGAAAGGAAAGAAATGTGTGCACAAAACTTCCTTTCCACTGTGCACGCTTTCCTCATACTTCCTTCCCTGGCTTATTCCCTACAAGAAGCTGTACATCAGTTCTGCTCCACTTCCACTACCTGAAGACGAGAGATGGAACTTCATGCTCCAATATCTCTTAATAATATTTCATTAAATCACAATAATCTAGGCTTCCAGTGGCATTTCTATAAAAGAGCCTTTCCTATGCCCAACACAGATTCAGATTATAGATAAGCCTATATCAAGGTCTAGTGTTGAATTGTAGGGAAAGGGAGCAGCAGATTTAGAATCATATATTGATTTAACAGATATTCTTTCAGCACTGATTATGTGCCACTCTGCTAGGTCCTGGAATTATTCTCTGCTCTGAGGAGTTTATAGTCAGCAGGCGATGTGAACAAGGAAATAGGAATTGGAATTCACATGAGAAGTCCTGTTCAGAAACTGGTGCAGGAAAGAAAGTAGCTTAAAGACTTCATCATGGCAGGGCACCTGAGTGGCTTAGTTGGCTGAATGACTGACTTTTATTTCAGCTCAGGTTATGATCCCAGGGTCATGAGTTTGAACCCCCCATGGACATCTGTGCTGAGCGTGGAGCCTGCTTACAGCGGTCTTTCTCTCTGTGTCTCTCTCCCCCCCTTTCTGCCCTTCTCCCCCATTCACACTCATTCTCTCTAAAAATTAATTAATTAATAATAATAATAATAATAATAATAATTTCATCATGGCCACAGAAGGGAAGATTGGAGTGGGGTAAGCCTATGTCAGGAAGGAAATCGGGAAACTGTAGTGATTATCAAGTAAGAGATAAGGAAAAAGCAGTGCTAGACACATGGAAGCAACTTGGGATTAAGTAGTCATGGTCATCAATTAGGTACAGAAATGAAGACGAGGAAAGGAAATGGATTAAGAATGATACTAGGTCTCTCGCATAGATATCTGAGTAGATGTTGATGCCATTAACTGAGTTGGGGAAACCAAGAGAAAAGGCAGATTTAGGAGCTCTGAAGTTTGAGGTTGAACATGTTGTATTTCAAGAGCTGATCCTGAGTTATTGTTGGCCTGTAACCCAAGATGATGGTGATAACAGCACGTGAGTCTTTCTTTTTCCTTGTTAGGTGTTCCAGGACAGACTTTATAAGGTACTATCTTCCCAACTACCGAGGCTCATTTGTCTAGATGTTTAATATGACTTAACTTTAAATGTGCTTGGGTTCAAAAGACCTTACCTCTCAGCCAAAATGTGAAATCAAAGCACTGCATAAGCTAACTATGTCTGTCTGCACAGATGTTGCACCCACCACATCAAAGGCATTTTGCACTTGCCATAAGGGATGGCTTCATGACCTTGGAAATAAATTTGAAGTGTATGGGCTCCCTGAAACCACGGAGTTGACTGAATATGACTTGAATTATGGTAATGCATTATGTTCACCATAGGGGAAGCCCAGTGCAAATT
This sequence comes from Suricata suricatta, assembly GCF_006229205.1. Classification (NCBI taxonomy): domain Eukaryota; kingdom Metazoa; phylum Chordata; class Mammalia; order Carnivora; family Herpestidae; genus Suricata; species Suricata suricatta. Next base: position 56,682,148 of record NC_043714.1, read on the forward strand.
TCTGAACTCTTTTTAACAAAAGAAATGAGACCTATAATCAAAAGTATTAGATGACAAAGTAAACAATTTTCAAATCCTCAAATAACAAGCAATAGATAAATGGATAGATACATAAGCAGATATAGATAGACATGTAGATATATAGATAGATAAATAGTTCTACAAAAATGTTCACTCAGACCATAACATTTTTTACTAGCTTTCCTCACACTTAACAATATCGGTTCCAATTCTTTATCATATCCACACTTTCCTACTGGAATAATACTTTTCAAAAATGTTGAGAACACTATAATGCACTGAATCAAACTAATTTTACTTATAACATTAACACAAGACCACACCTGCTTGTTGATAGCCAAAATAATGTTTTTTTAAAAGACTCTTATTTCTTCTAGATATAATATTAAGTTAACCATGTACAATGTTCAATTTTGCTTCTCTTTCTGCAACAGTTTTTGGGAGCTAAGAAATGCATTGAGACAGCAAGTGAAAAATCCCATCCAGTCATGAAAATGACCAAAAAGATCCGATTGTCTACACAGAAATTAGATCCATTCTTCTAACCATCTTGTAAGAACGATTTGAATATTTACATGATTTCTTGGTATGGAGTAACCCTGTGAATATTTCTTCCCTTTTATCAAATTATAGTTTCAAATCTGCATAACTTCTTAATAACAGACAATATTTATGCAGCTGTACCATATAACAGATATGATGCCAAGCATTTATATGCATTACCTTGTTTAATCCCTAAAATTAAATAATAGATATTAATTACATTTCCTAGATGGGGAAACTGAGGCACATAGAGGCTGAGTCTAAGGTCACATATCCAACAAGAAAAAAAAGCCACAAATTTAGCCCAGGTTTGCCGAATGCCAATGGCTTGCTCTCAACCACATTACTGCCACCTTGGTCTGGTGCTGTCTGGAATAGATATGCAATTCTCAAAATACATAAATGTCCTAATTGTGTGTGTGTGTGTGTGTGTGTGTGTGTCCTTATGTGTGTGAGTGTGTATACCTAACTTATGGTAACATTGAACATAACATTTAATAAATGATATTTATATATTTTATATTTTAATATCTGATGTTTAGTAAATTATGTTCTAATAAAGATGAAATAGATCTATAATTTCCATCAAATTGAGAATATCCTACAGTTTAATTGATTAAAAACTTTTAAAACTGTACCTTTAGAAAGATTAGTTAACTCACTTTACACATAACCCACTAATAGATTCAATTCAAACATGTACAAATGTCAAAAATGTAAACAAAATATTGAAGCCACTATATCTGCTTTCACAGTAATATCAGCTGTTCTTTAGAGAGTGTTTAGATATATGAAGACTGACATTGCTAAAACTTTCCCCATATTATCATTTCTAATGGGGCCCTAATAAGGAAGGTATTATCCCCATTCTATAAAAAAAGCAAAGTTAGGCTGAGTACAATTATGTATGTTGCATAATGTCACTCAGCCAGTAAGAAATGGCCCTAGCACTTGAAGGCAGAGATTTCTGATTCCATGGGCTTGTGCCCATGAAACCTGATGCCACAGTATGCCCCCCAAAAACATTTTCTAAAGCTCAGGTACTTCTCCAAGATGTTGTTGAAAACCCTAGGTAGCTGAAAGTCCATTTTATGCCTTCCATGTGTTAGCAACACTATAAAAGTTAAATTCATTGACATCTGTAATATAAGAACTAATGGGATCAGTATTCTTTGAAAATTATGCTTTTTTCCCAAATGTCACCTTATGTTCCACACATATTTTCAAAAATGAATGTTCAGGTTTTAAAGAGGGACTAAACAAAATTGACAATGTAATTTTATACAGGTATAAAAAAACACATTCTCTTACCTTATGGGTTACTCTACCAGTCAGGCCATGATAATAATTTACTATTCTGGAATACAATTACTCTTCCAATTTTGACATAACTGCCATGTTATTTCACTCACATATTCCTCTGTCTATCCCAGTAGCCAGGGGCCATTTTTCATGCCGTTCATTTGCATCAGAAATTATAGGTTTTGATACCACTGCCACAGCCTGTGTTTTAACTTTGAAATATATTGTAGCTAAACCTCTAATGTGGCTAATCTAGTTCATGATTCAATATGACTACAGTTATGGTTCCCTGAAAGGGCTGCCGCGGACAAAAACACCGCCCTGTGCTTATGCGGAGGAGCACCACGGGCTGGCTGCCTCAGCTCACGTTGGAAGATTTCCCCTTGCACATAGTTGTCTGAGACTCTTCCTATCCAGGTCACAAATTTATTCTATGACCTTGGCGCTATTGAGCCTCCTCTCCTCTCCTCTCCTCTCCTCTCCTCTCCTCTCCTCTCCTCTCTCTCTCTCTCACTATAAACTAGAAGGGCACAAACATTGTTTTCTTAATTTCTTTCACCTTTCTACAATTCTTTTTTTTTTATGTTTTATTTATTTTTGATACAGAGAAAGACAGAGCATGAGAGGGGGAGGGGCAGAGAGAGAAGGAGACACAGAGCCGGAAGCAGGCTCCAGGCTCTGAGCTAGCTGTCAGCACAGAGCCTGACGCAGGGCTCGAACCCACGAACGTGAGATCTGACCTGAGCTGAAGTCAGAGGCTTAACCGACTGAGCCACCCAGGCGCCCCATCCTTTCTACCATTCGGACTCCCACAGATGGGAAGAGACCTTCCCTGGGCTCCAAGTAAGGCATTGACAGCCGTCTCACCACCAGCTCTAGCTCAGGACCAGGACTTTCCGCTGGGGCTCACAGAGCACATCTCAGTCATCTAAGAGGGCAGGGTATAAGCAGAAACTGCCCACAGTGGGAGAAGTCGTATGCCAGGAAGTTGGAAGGACCTGGGAATCATTGGTCTACTGCTCATTTTTAAGAGGCACCAAGAACTCATCTGAGCTACTCAAGGTCACCTGGTGTGTCCCTAACTAGTTAATTTATGAGTTCCTTCATTCACCAAACATCTACTGAGCACCCAGTGTGTCCTAGACCCTGCACAGGATGCTGGGAGTCTAGAGATGATGAGACATGGTCTGCCCTGGAGAGAACACAATCTGGTAGGGAAGTTAGGTAAACAAAGAAGTTCAATCAAGAGGAAGTATAGCCATAAAACCTGGTTGGTCCAGAAAAGTTCCAATTTACCCCCATTCCAGTTTAATTATCAGTAGCACCCCTTTCACTCTCCAAAGTGTCTCTGGATGACTGGATGATAAATTAAACAAGCACTTCAGTTGCTGGTGATAAGAGAAAAAGACTAGAAGTGAAGTCACAAAGGAGAAGACTCCGCTTTGGTCCATTCTCTAATAAACCTTGCTTAATGTTGTTCCATGGAGGCAAATGATCCAGTCAGTCTCTGCAGAGTAACACTATCATGCCACCTTACAAATGCAGAAGCAGACAATCTGGGAACTATATGACTTGCCATGCAAGCAGTGAACGGCAGAGTCAGAACTAAAACCCAGGTCTGCCTTGCCTCAAAATGTCACCTTTTCCACTACAGTCACCACTTACCTGGTTTCATTCCACTCCGCAAAGGGAAAAAATTGTTAAAAACTCCTGAAGAACAATCATAATAGGGCTCAGTAGGGATTGGTAATGAATTAAGGCATTTGTGGAGAAACAGAAGCATGGGGCACAGACATGCTACCAAGAGTTGTAGGCTCTTTGGGAAAAAAAAGCGCACACACGCACACATGCACAAATGTACTAACCACATGGAAAAGAAAGTGTGAGTGCAACAGAGCAGACTGTAAGTGCCACAGGACTCCAAGGCAGAGGAGACCAACATGGCGGTCAGGGAAGGTCACCAAGGAAAGGCAGTATTTAAATCACGAATGAAAAGGATGAGGGTTCCAGGTAGCCAAACTCTGGGCAGACTGCTCCTCACAAGGCCCTGCCATGGTGAAGCCCAGGAAGGATATTAGATACGGAGCACAAATGGGACGAAGACAATGTATGTGAAGTGCCACAGAATGACGGTTGGGAGAAGCGGGGGTAGCAAATCACTTACCCCAAGGATCTTAATTTCCTCATCTGGAAAATGGGAAATGGGAACGAATTTGCCTATGTCACAAGGTGGTCAGAAGAACTGAAGGAGCTGAGGTATGAGAATCACTTTAGCATAGTAGATGCACGTGGATTCATTTGACAAATTGTAACTCTTATTATTGCCTTATGATGTTGGTAGCCATCTGACTGACTTCCAGTGCCTCACTGATACCGTAGGTAAAATGGAAATAACCTCAAACGGTACACTTTAGTCAAGAAAATACCCAGCACCTCTTGCAAACTCTGAAGTCTTCTAGCAACAAAATGTTACAGCCATTTCAGGTGTTACAGTTGTCAACACCATAGAACTCAGGGTAACTGGGCTGCAGCTTCTGCTATCCACTCCAGTGTGCAAACCAATCAGCATTTTTTCAGTGTACCACGATATAAAATGGGTGGAGAAGCACTGCATGAAGGACCAAAGCAAGGAGACAAAGCTTTATGCAAGGCTAGTAGGTGCTTATTTATTTGTACATGTAGGTCTCTATCAGGCATCTTCATTTTAAAGGGAGGAGATGAGGATTTATTAATCACATACTTCTTGTCAGACACAATTTTATCTTTTTTTCCAGACCTCAGAGTGTTCACAGAAATACTGTAAACAGCAACCCAAGGATTTGCTTCTATCTGAAATCCCCAAGATGCATTTCCATTTTGATTTGAGAAAATTACAGCCGATAACTACTCTCCCTTTACATTTTCTGTTTTCTTCCTCTTCCTATTATGCAGAGCAGAGGTTATTAACTTTGGTTACACATTAGAATTATCTGGATGGCTCTTTAAAAATTCTGGCATCTGGGTGCCACTCCAAAATTTTCATTGTAATCTTTGGGAGTTTCATGTAGGCATCAGTGTTTTGCAAAAGTCTGCCCTACCTCCTGGCTGGTTCCAGTGTACAGTCAGGGTTGGGATCTCTGAAAAAGGATTCTACAACCATCTAGACTGTGCACAATCAATCCCGCCAGTTTAAAACCACATTCAAAGGTTGATTATTTGAGACCGTTCAATGCCTGTTTCAGAACTGAAGGGACACTTGAACAGAGATGCCACTTCACAACAAATGGGGACAGCAGCTACCATTTAAATCCCCTGGGAATTTTTTAATCTATATCTATTCCTCCCCCACCCCCAACACACACACCATTACAAATGCAGGAGTATGTGGTATGGCTCACATGTCTCTAAGTAATAATGTCTTGATTTATAGTTTGCACAAATTGCAATAAATGGCATTTTCTGTTATGTGGGAGGGTAATAGATTGTTCTGGAGTGAATACAAGTCCATAATTCATTCAAGGGCTATGCTGATGCTATAAACTAAAGCTCACAATTTCAGCAGTTAGTCCATGGTAGTTTAATGCTGAGAATGAGTTTTGGGGTAGTATTCAATTTGGTGACCATCTATTATTTTAGTTGAAGCATAATTAACTTGACAGAAGAAGCAAAAGAAATGTTTTCAGGGACTTTTCTCCTTTCTCCTACTTTCTTAACCTCTTCTTAACCTCTTGCATCTCCATTTTGCTCTCCAGGATGGTCATAACCTGCCTCAGTGCAGTGGAATAAGGAGTGGTTGTTGCAGAGACAACTGGCACTGTGTGGTTTCCATTGCTGAGCCATGATTTAGGGAGAACAGGCTAGAAATGTATATTTGCCACACTTCATCAGATCACCAGTCTAGCAGAAGTGCAGTAGAACTGAGTGACCGAAACTTAAAGCTGCCAGGGAAAGGAAAGACTCTTTATTAGGCTGTGGTTTCCCTTACTCAGTATCCTTTTTGTCTCTGCTCATCTCTTTTGGCCTTCTATGTCACAGGTAGATATCCTCTCTCTTCCAGAAACTGTGCCTATCTTCTCACCAGCAGGGATGAAGGACCAAAGCAGGTAAAGCCCTTGGACAAGGATCCTGGAGGCTGTCTTCATTCACCTGGAATCCATAAACTAAAATTAAGCCTTTTTTAATGTTTATTTATTTTTGAGGGGGGGGAGGGGCAGAAAGAGAAGGAAACACAGAATTGGAAGCAGGCTCCAGGCTCTGGGCTGTCAGCACAGAGCCCAACATGGAGCTCAAACCCACGAACCATGAGATCATGACCTGAGCCGAAGTCGGATGCTCAACCGACTGAGCCACCCAGGTGCCCCAAAATTAAGCCTTTTAAAAACAGACAATTCCTACCACATCGTTTTAGAGAAAATGTAGCTACTCACTGGCCCCAGCAAATATCTGTGATTTCACAGGACTAAAAGTTTCTCAATGACTAGCTCTTCTACCTTTTCTGTTTAAGATTTGCCAAACAGGTGATATTGGTTCAAGTAACATTCACATAGTCCAGACCTTTACAAATTAGCTTTGCAGAAAGAACATAGGGGTAGTTGAGTGGCTCAGTCGGTTAAGTGTTCAACTCCTGATTTGGGCTCAGGTCATGATCTCACAGTTCATGGCGTTGAGCCCTATATCACTGCCAGCTCAGAGCCTGCTTGGGATTCTTTCTCTCCCTCTCTCTTTGTCCCTTCCCAGTTCGTGCTCTCTCCTGAAATAAAATAAATTTTTAAAAAATAATAAATAGGGGTGCCTAGGTGGCTCAGTAGGCTAATTGTACAACTTCAGCTCAGGTCATGATCTCATGGTTCATGGGTTCAAGCCTCCTGTAGGGCTCTGAGCTGATAGCCTAGAGCCTGGAGTGTGTTTCAGATTCTGTGTCTCCCTCTCTCTCTCTCTCTCTCTCTCTCGCTCTCTCGCTCTCTTGCTCTTTCTCTCTCTCAAAAATAAACATTTAAAAATAGAAAGAAGAAAGAAAGAAAGAAAGAAAGAAAGAAAGAAAGAAAGAAAGAAAGAAAGAAAGAAGGAAGGGAAGAAAGAAAGAAGGAAAGAAAGAAGGAAGGAAGGAAGGAAGGAAGGAAAGAAAGAAAGAAAGAAAGAAAGAAAGAAAGAAAGAAAGAAAGAAGGCATAATATAATTAGGACTAAGTCTACACTCAAAAATCCATAAGGTCCTAGACATACTCTTCTCAGATTCCACACACAAATTAAAAAATTAAGTTAAAGCATGTAGTTGAGGAGATATTACATAATGATAAAAGTGTTAATTCCCCCAAAATTTGTTAGATGTATGCATCTAACAACAAAACTTCAAAATACCTGAAGCAAAAACCAACAGAACTGAAAGGAGAAATAGACAAGTCCCAGGATACCGGGAGACTTAAACACTGCTCTCTCTGTAGGAAGTAGGATTAGAAGGAAGAAAATCAGAAAGGATAGCAACTTAATTACACCATTAATCAAGTAGATCTAGTTGTATACAGAGCTCTACCCAAGAGCAGCAGATAATCTATCCAAAAATATCTTGGAAAAAAACAAATATTTTTTCCAAGTTCACAGGGAACATTTACCAAGATAGAAACATCCTGGCAAAAACAAACCTTAACAAACTTAAATGAATCAGAGCCATACAAAGTAGGTCCTCAATTATAATTGAATTAAATTATAAATTAATTACAGAACTACAAGAAAATCACTACACACTTGAAAATAATAATTAAATTTCTCAGCAATCCATGAGTCAAAAAAGGAGGTTAAAGGAAAACTAGAAAAATAATAGGGAAGATTTTGAACTGAGCAAAACTGAAAATACATCATATCAAAATTTGTGTGATGTTGCTAACGCAGTGCTTAGAGAGAAATGTATAGCATTAAAATTTTATGTTACAAAAGAATAAGATCACAAGTAAAAAAAAAAAATACAAGCTTCCACAAAAGACAGCAAAGAAGAATAAGGGAATTAATGAAAACAACAGCATATCAATGGAACTGAAAACAGAAAGCCGATAGAGAAAATAAATGAAACCAAGAGCTGGCCATTTAAAAGATCAATAAGACTGGTAAATCTCTAACAAGACTGACAAAGAAAAAAAGAGAGGTCACAAATCACCAATATCAGTAAGAAACTAAAGAACTACAGTTATGTTGGTGTCTCCCACCAAGTCTGAACTCCATAAGCCACCGAGCCTCCTACCTGTGTGTTAACCTTCAGATTTGGCTACAGGGAAAAGCAGTTGTGTGGTAAGTAGACTTGGCTTTTTGGTGGAAAGCCCCGAGATGTCTAAATGTGGAGTTGCTACCCTTACCTTGTAGACCCAGATAAGGAGAGGTTGCATAGGTACTGGCACTGTCAAGAAATTAGACCAAATGTCCTCTTTTAAAAATATTTGCAAAGCTCTACAAGAGCTAATCACAATTTCTAATAGTAAGTCATGACTAGGTCTGAATCTGCTTATGAAATATTTCTTTGGGGGAAATTGAAGAATAAGAGTTAGAAAAATGGGGGGTGGGGAGAAAACTCATTTTGAAGCACTGAGTACAATTTCTGGAAAGCAGAGCTGAATAGAATTCTATAGTCAAAATGATCAAGGGGCATCTGGGTGGCTCAGTCGGTTAAGCATTCGACTTCAGCTCAGGTCATGATATCATGGTCTGTGGGTTGGAGCCTGGCATCAGGCTCTGGTCTGGTAGCTCAGAGCCTTGAGCCTACTTCAGATTCTGTGTCTCCCTCTCTCTCTTCTCTCCTCCTTGTGTTCTGTCTACCAAAAATAAACATTTAAATACAATTTTTTTTAATCAAGACACACAGATAACCCAATAGGGAGGGAAAAAATGGGCAGAAGACTTGAACAAACACTTCACAAAAAACTCAAATGGCTAATAAATACATGTAAGAGCATTCAACCTCATTAGTCATCAGGGAAAAGCAACAATAAAACCACAAAGAGATACCACTACACATTCCCAGAATTTCTAAAATGAGAAAAGCAAACTTCAAATGTCAGCAAAGATATAAAGTAGCCAAAACTCTTAGCACTTCTAGTTCAGAGTATACATAGGTATAACCACTTTTTGGAGACATATTTTATATTATCAACTAAAGCTGACACATGCATATCCTGTATTCAGCAATCTCCTCCCCAAGGATATATATTCTAAAGCAATATGTTTGTGTATTCACCGAAATACAAGTACTGGAATGTTCAGAGTGGCTACACCCATAATAGCCCTGTATTAGTTTACTATTGCTGATGTAACAAATTATGGCAAGCTTCATGGTTTAAACACATGCTATCTTATCATCCTGTAGGTCAGGAGTCCACATGTGTCCTAGGGCTAAAATCAAGGTGTCGGCATAGCTACATTCCCTCTGGAGGAGCTAAGTGTGACTCTATTCCTTTGCCTTTTCCAGCTCCTCGAGGCCACCTGCCATCCTCACACAGTATCTTCAAAATGCATCCCTTCAACCTTTGTTTCCATCATGATATCTCCTCTCTGACTTTGACTCTGCAGCCACTCTCTTATAAGGACTCTTTCAAATACATTGGACCCATCTGGATAATACCTCTTGCCATGTAAGGTAACATATTCACAAAGATTAAGATGTGGACATCTTTGGGGAACCATTATTCTGTCTACCAAAGTCACCTACTCAATTTCCTAGCAACTAAATAATGGATAATTGTGGTTTATTCATATACTAGAACACTATATATCAGTGAGAACTAAATTTCTCAATGGCTTGCAATATTATAAACGAATCTCATAAACATAATATTGAGTGAAAGAAGGCAGAAACAGATGACTTGAGTCTAGGTGTAATAAATACAGAAAAGGCAAAATTAGTGCATATAGAAGCCAGAATAGCGGTTACTCAGGAGGTGGGAGTTTGTGACTGGGCAGGAAGATGAGGATCACTTGGGGATGTTGATGATCCTTTGGCCTGATCTGGGAGCTAGTTCGTGGATGTGCTCAGTCTGTGAAACCTTCACCGAACTATACCCCTAAGGTACATGTGCATTTTTCTGTTGTATATTTCACTTTAATGAAAAGTGTAACTTTTTTATTGACAAAGAGTGAGGATGGGGTCCTGTGAGCATAAGTAGCCCTCAAATTTTATAACTTGCTGCAGTAGGAAAAGTTAAAGCTTTAGCAACAAATAGGTAAGACCTAGACTAACAACTCTTTTACTAATTCTCTGCTACTCTATAAACTATTCAATCTTTTTGTGTTCTTCCCCCAGACAATGGAGATAGTAACACTTCCTGCCTCATGAGATATGTTACATACATAAGTAACCTATGTGAAAACAAATGGAACATAACAAGAGCTGAATAAATATTTCTTCTCCTCAATTTTGAGGCTTAGATCTATCTTTCAACAAAGCAAATACACAACAACAACAACAAAATCCGAACCATCTCAAAAGTTGTATTTTTCTTTTCATTTTCCCATGTTTAAAGTTATTTGCCAAGAACTATTTGAGAAGTTACTCCACACACTGTAAAAATGGTAAAGTAGTCATTTTGTTTCTTTATAAAAACTGCCTATTTCCTTATAAAAGTTATGAAAATTTACAGAATTGAGCTACTTGAGATCATGAAAGCATCAGGTTATCACTTCCACTAGCTATAACATCTATAGGAAAAATTGAAGGGGTAAGGTAGAAAATACTCCGGACTTCTACCTACAAAGCAAACACAGCCTAGAGCATTACACATCTATCTGTGTGACTAGAAGGAATACCTAGAGAGAAAACCAAACTTACAGTTCAATAGGCACCTCTAGCCCTCACTGCTCTGCAGCAGGGCATAAAGCACAAAGATTAAAACACACACACATACACACACAGGTAAAAAGCAAGTTTCCCTTGAAATATAGAACATGGCATGTGTGAGATCAGGACTGAGATATGGAGCCTTAGAGACAGTGTAAAGAGTTTTGGGCACTTGGAATTACTGAGCTTGGTCAAGGTCACTCAGACCCACACACAGTTTGGTTTACACTCCTCTTCCCAGGGGATTTTAAGTCATGGTTTACATTTCTCATTCCCAGCCAGAACATTTTATTTGTAGTGCTTAGTTCTTTATCTGTATCTTTTCACCCCCATTTTTATTGCCACAGGCATTATTTCAATGTCATTTAATTTTTGATCCAGACTTGACCTACTTTTCCTGCCCTATTTTGCACCCTCCACTCTTCGTAGCTCCCCAAATTGCCCCATTCTCTCTCTCCCTGAATGCCTTTCCACTCCTCCTCCTCCACGCTGGGCTGAGTCCTCCGGAGCGCTGCTCGGTCAGCACCTCCACTGGGATGGTTGCCTGGCTCCCTGAGTCTATACCATCTCATTGCACCTTCAGGGAAACCTGAGCCACTGCATTTATCACACACACTGTTTATCCATCTGTCTCAGGCTCTAGACTCTACTCCTTCAGAACAACAGCTGTATTATTCACTCTTGCTTCCAAGAGTCTCATTTAGAAAGTATTCTAGAAACGTTTGTTGAGTGAATGAAAGTCTATCTTGTGGTCACCAGCTAGAGGAAGCGTTTGAGGCTCTCTTGGGTTTCTCTGTATCTTTAGATCAGCAGTCTCTTGTTACAAGTGTTGTCAAATTTCATGTTAACATAATGGTGCTTTATTTACCCAAAGAACTACTACCACGAACTGTTATTAGCCTTTTGTTTTTACTTCTCTCTACCCTCGATCAGAGCACGCTCCTTATTCTATAACAATCTCCATGATATATTTAGACCTCTATTATCTATCAAATCAGTGATTTTCCACCAAGTATAAAAAAGGTTGATTATAAGACCGTCAGGTAACTGGTGAAGCAATACTGCTTTGTCCTTATCTTAAAGTCGAACAAACATCACTTCCCCACAGACCTGAGTGATTATTTGATTCTGTGTGTACAGAGATTTTTAATTGGAAAGGCTGAAGAGCTGTGAATGCTGGCCAGCCATTATGTGTAAATGGATTTTTCAGTTTGTGGTGGTTGTTCTTTTTCCCTTCATTTTATTAGAAGAAAAATCTAAATTTCAAAAATGGAAGTTATTCTATTTAACATTATATGAACTCAACTGAATTTCATTGGAAAGACAAGACTTTATGTCAGACATGAGGTCAAATTTGAAAATAAGAGCAAATGAAATGTCTCTCCCGGCCAAGCGAAGTAAACTGCAGTGTGGTGTAAAGCAGTGCATGAAAAGGCAGTCCTAAAGCAGTGATCACTTTTTTTCCAGGGAACAGCAGAGCAGTGATAAGGCCAGTCTTGCTCTCGTTGGAACTGAACCCAGGCAGTCTGGTTCCAACGCTTCCGCTGCCTCTCAGGAAAACAAGAGTAGTCCAAATGATCGTTACTAAGAGCCTGTAAGAACAGAACACAGACCACTCTTTTCAGAAATTTAGCAATCACAGGAAAAGAGAGAGATAGGGAAGTTGCATGAAACAAAAGCAGGACCAAGGAAAAGTATTTTGAGGGAGGAGAGTCTTGAGCCTGGTTTTAGCTTAACAGGAAAGAGCTAAGGAGAGATTAAGATATGAGGGCCCTGGTGGCAGGTGGCAGAAAGTCCCCCGCCCCCGCCAGAAGGCTATCACGCCTGGAATCCAGAAGAGGGAGAGACAGACTCCACTTTTCAAGGCGATGAGACTCTGAAACAAGGAAGAGGAATGAGCAGAAAATGGATGAAGATAAAAATAAATTTTGAGTCAGAGAGAAGGGAAGTTGAGAGTTCACCGTATATGGCTTCAAGGATCTCTGTGAGTAGGAGGTAATTTCATCTGCTGAGAGGGAGGGAAGTAAAGGGCTGAGGTTCAAGGAGTGTAAATAAGGACCCAGAACACCTGATGTGAGGAACAATTTGTGAAGGTAAGAGAGATACGAATGAGGCTTGCTGAAATTCACTCAAGGCCGTAACGCGGGAGCAATCCTACTTGTACTGTGGTGAGCAAGGCCCTGGGAAAAGGAGTGTGAGGCTTCACCCTCTTTCCTTTCCATAATTGCTGCTTGATATGACAAAGTTTATTAAAGCTCTCTTGCTTCATTTCCCCTATAAAACAAGTTAATAATCCTTGCCCCCTTCCTACCCCATAGGACTTTAACAAGCATTAATTAATATCTTCAAAGTGTCCCAAATGCCTTGGGAAAGCACTATACAAAGACTTTTTTCATCAGTTTTATTATTCTTGCAATTGCATTTCCCCACCCTCTTTTTAGAAGTGAGTCAAACTACAATCTCAATAACTTCCTTCACTTGTTTCCAGAATTTGTTTGCTAAGCCCACCTGAAATCAGCCATTGAAGCATCAGATGCAAAAAAGAACAAAATCTAAAATGTCATCCAGATGCTATCAAACCAAGAAAATAATTATTTGAAGTTAAACCACATCAAAATTTATAGCCTTTATAGGACTCATTGATCTTTCCAATATAATGAATGCAAATGAAGGATTTCAAACTGGCCCTTCCCTCAAAATGCCAATGACCTGGTAAGAAAAACCACAGCCCTAATGAAAAACACAACACAATAATGAATATCTTTATGCTTAGTGTAGCAATGGGTCAATTCTAAGGCATCCATTATTCTACATACTTTTATCTAACTTCCTCTTTTGATATAATCCCAATTCCTTCCTTCCTTCTTTTCTTCCTTCCTTCTTTCCTTCCTTCCTTCCTTCCATTTTGTTATTCAACAGATACATCCTTATCATTTATATGCACAGGCATTGTATTAGGCCTTAGAGTATGCTAATATCTACCTTGCCACACACACACATTTCCCCCTTTGGATAGTGGTTCCTCATTATCTAAGATATTGTAGTTCTTTTACTTTCTTTTTTATTGGGGTATAGATAAAATAGAGCTGAAATTCTATACCATCTCCACATTGGCTGGGGTGACATAATTTATTGATATTAAGATATAAAGAGTACAGAGTAATATCTCTGGTATCAATAATTTGCTGACCTTCATCCAAATGACTGCTTTCAAGTACTAATTAGCCCATGGGTATCATGGGCTATGAAATCACTTGCACGAAACATCAGAACTCAATTTAGGGGTAAAGGTTACCTTTCCAAGTTCATTTCTGATAACAGCAGCTACTTGTTATAGGATGTGGTTGCTATGGTGATGTGGCAGCAGTGAAAATTTTTACTTTACATAAAGTTTTGTCCAAGATTGTTCCTTTGAACTAACTTGAAACACTATGTGGTCTAGCTGATTCCCATGATACAAGGTTGAGTTCTGAAGTCAGTAGAGTTTCTTCAGAATCTATAAAGCAGACTTATCTTTTATTCTTTGATACTATCTGACAACCTCCATCAAGGCTATAGTTGGCTGAATGTAGGGACTGGGGTGTGCTGGGAGGGGACAAATAGGAAGTCCTGGTACAAGGAACAAAAGGAATTTTTCAAAGCTGAAGTTATGAGATTGTCAATATAGTATGTCTATTCCAGATTTAATATGGCTATGAATTAGGTTTTGTAGGGTAGGGCTTGCCTTGAACCCCCAAAACAATGTGGAGAGAACTTAACAATTCTTGTGGCCATTCCATAACTGGAAACATCTGGAAGTCTGCATGTGTGGCCATGTGGCATGCTCACAATTCCTTTGACAATTCCCCAAATTTGTATGATCTAAAACTATCAAAAACCCAGTATTCTCTGTGTCTTACATTTGAATCATCGTGTTGCTATGTTTGGGACAATTCTACAATCACTTTAACCCTGACTGAATCAAGTTCACATTTTTTTCCCAAAAGGTCCCACAAAATAAAATTATCACCAATGTCCAGGAATTTTGCCCCAAAATAATGATAGGAAAGTAAAAGCAAGGGCAGAGCGAGATGTCAGAGAGCCGCAAATGTGAGAACCAATCCAAGAAACCCAGGAAGCAAAGCCAATTATATAACCAAGACAGCTCATATATGGAGAAGGCTGGGACTTCCCATAGCAAATCATGGCAAACTCTGCAGGAGCAGCATGCTGTCCGACCTCTCATTCCGCATGCTTTCTTAGGACGCTGCCACTCTCCCATCAACAAGTGCAGTCTACGCCCCATCGCCCAACCCCAGGCAGGTTTTTGTGACCACCTTGACCAATAGAGTATGTCAGAAATGACACTGTAGGACTTCTGAGACTGGGTCATACGAATGTCACCCACCTCCACCTTGTGCTCTCAGGACACTCGTTCTTAGAACCCAGACAGCACATTCTAAAGAAGCCTAAGCAGATCCACATGGGTAAGAACTAAATTGCTCACCCATTTCCTTAGCTGCCTCCCTTATACTTTATATATTAAATTCCCCATTCCGTTCTAATGACCTATTGCCCTTTTTGCTTTAATTATCACTGCTTTATAAAATGTTTTAAAACCTGTGAAGGCAAAGTGTCACGCAAGCTTGTCAAATTATATTAACTAGCTTTAAGACTTCAGTGTCCTAATCAACCATCAAAAATAGTATAATTATATACACGTACGCATACAGGTAAATACATGCAGTGTTAGTTTCCCAGAGCTGCCGTAACAAAGTTTTATCTTTTTGGAGAACACAAGGCAGTCCAGAACATGTATATGTACACACACACACACACACACACACACACACACACACACACTTTGTAGAAATTTTGTTACCTAAGTGGAGAGAATCTCAATTAACTTTTCTAAATGATAAATCAATTTTCCACAAACAATATATTAATTAAATAACTTCTCTCCCTCTCATTAGGGGTTATCTGCTTTACCACATATTAAATTTTCACATATTCTATAGTTTGTATTTGAAAACTACATTAGAATCAATTTTTCTATCTACCTGTCGAAATACCATATTGCTTTACTTATGACAGTTTTATAATGTTTTATTAACTTCTAGAATAAATATCCTCATGACTTTTGTTTTTCAAAATTGCCTTAGTTATACTTACCTATTTATTATTCCAGGTAATTTCAGAGACATTTTCTTAAGTTCCACCAAAAACTGAAATTATATTAAAATTGCATTAAGTGAATAACCTAGGGAAGGTATAAACTCTCTTTTAATCTGAAAAATAACTGTCTGGACAGATAAAGCTGAGCAGATAGGCCTGAGATTTTCATAACCTTTAGACACTGGAAACCTACCTCCCATTTCCTACCCCAGACTCTTGTTGGGTTCCCTGGTGGCAATGATGGCTCCTGTCTGCAGTTCATTGAGGTTCCAGGGAGCCTCCAGGGCAAGTACTTTATCCTTGGCCTTTGTGAGTCCACAGTGTGCCTCGGTTCCCTTTTCTCCACAACCTCGCCAACATTTTGTTATCTGTTTTTCTTTAAAGAACAGCCATCCTAACAGGTATGAGATGATAGTTCACTGTGATTTTTATTGATACTTCCTTGTCAACTTGTGATGTTGAGCACCTTTTCAAATAACTGTTAGCCATCTGTATGTCGTCTTTGGAGAAATATTTATTCAGGTCCTTGGAATATTTGTTTCTTTGCAGCTGAGTTGTAGGAGTCCCTTATATATTTTGGATATTAACCCTTATCAGATATATAGTTTGCAAATATTTCATCCCATTCTGTAGGTTACCTTTTCATTGTGTTGTCTCTTTTGCTTTTGTCTGATATAATTCCACTTTAGTTTTACTTTTGTTGCCTGTACTCTTGGTGACATATCTGAAAAATAATTTCCAAGACCAATGCCAAGGAGTTTTTTCCCTAAAGTTTTACAGTTTCAGGTCTTACCTTCAAGTCTTTAATCCACTTTTAATTGATTTTTGTTTTAGTGTGAGACAAGAGTCCAACTTTATTATTTTGCATATGGATAATTCCGTTTTCCCAACATCATTAACTGAAGAGACTTGTGTATTCTTGCTGCCCTTGTTGAAAATTAGTTGATTTTCAAATAATTGTTGAAACAGTATATACATGGGTTTATTTCTGGGCTCTCTATTCTTTCCATTGATATGTCTGTTTTTATGTTAATACCACACTGTTTTGATTACTATGGCTTTGTAATATAGTTTGAAAGCAGGACCTGGATACCTTTGATCTTCTTGCTAAAGATTGCTTCAGCAATTTGGAATCTTTTGCAGCTCCACATGAATTTTAGAACCTTTAGAATGTATTTCCATTTCCGTGAAATATCCATGGCCTCCTTTCTTAACCATATGATGACACAGGATTGCTGGTACAAATGCCAAGCACCTGTCACTTCTCCCTTCCTGCCACTGCCAAAAAAAAAAAAAAAAAAAAAAAAAAGGTTAAAAAGAAGTCAATATCCTATCAGCCTCCAAACCATTCCACCCCATTTCAGTTTCTGTGTCACAGAAATGGACCTAATGAGTTGTTTGTTTTCTCTCCTGCCAACACACTGAACTGGGCCACTGATCACCCCAGACAAGATATTTTCCTTTTCCATCTCTTTCTTCTGCCTTCCTCTTCTCCTTTGTTCTTTTGATTTAGAGTTCTATGATGCTTAATGAACAATACACTTCCCAGCAGCCATAAAGCAAGAAAAATTCAGTTAGGATTATAATCACAATTTCAATTATTTACACATGTTAGAAAATATTGCCATTGGGATCTCAGAGTTATTTACTTTGGTGTTTTCTTCTTTCCAAGTGCTAAAATATTAGCTCTATTCATTACCAACTGGTTGTTTTTAACATGATTCTTCCCCTCCCCTCACCCTGTCTGAAATCCAATTTACAGCCTGCTAAAGGCCTCATAAGTTTTTTATGGATTATTTCCTGGGGTCACATTAATCTGGCTCCTTGTTACTTTACACTAATTTCACTTTGCCACAGTAAAGTAACGAGATTCGATCTCTTAGGAATTAATCCATAGAGACCTCTTAATGAGGCAAAGCCAAAACGAAGTGCATCTACTGTATTTAATTCCCCCAGGCACAGCAGAGAAGAAGGAAGAGGTCATCCTGCCCTTCTGTGCAGTGTAACCTAGGGCCCCAGTCTGGAAAGAGTAGGAACAGGGGCAGAAGCAAGCAGAGAAGACACAGGGAGAGCGCAGGAAGCTGGGTATGGTGCCAGGCTCAGTGCTACCCCTGCCTCCAGTTTACTAGAACCAGGACCGCCACAGGAGGAGCGAAAGAAGAACATCAAAGGACCTAAATGGGAGGGGAACAATTTTTCTTTGCATTTACTGAGCATATGTTGTCACACAGGACATCTCTCCTCCAGCCTGCTTGCTCCCTGAATGCACTGTTTGCTCCTTTTACTGGCACTCGTTTTCAGAGAATGCCTTAGTGTTGAGAAGACTTAAAGATTCTGCTCCCTTTTCTCTTGTGCAGGATATCCAGGGTTTTTAAGATTTCCTTTCCCAAGAAGCAAAAACAACAGATTCTTGCAAAGTTTTGCAAAGAGTTTAAGTGAAAAACTTGACATGTATTTGAGAGGAAAATAAGCAATTCTCTCAAGTTGTAAACTCAGGGTAAGAATAACTTGGAGTTCTACTTTTTATGGAGAATTGATACAGAAATTAGAGTAAGCATTTAAAGAGAGTATGTGTTAAGAAGATATGGAGGAGGGGCGCCTGGGTGGCTCATTTGGTTAAGCCTCCGACTTCGGCTCAGGTCAGATCTCACATTCGTGGGTTCGGCCCCGCGTCAGGCTCTGTGCTGACAGCTAGCTCAGAGCCTGGAGCCTGCTTCTGGTTCTGTGTCTCCTTCTCTCTCTGCCCCCCCCGCCCCCCCCCGTCCTCATGCTCTGTCTCTTTCTGTATCAAAAATAAATAAAATATTAAAAAAAAGTTTTACAAAAGAAGATATGGAGGAAATACATGTAAAGCCCGTAGCATAATGGCCTGCTATGGAAGGGAGTACCTAAGGGTGGTTGTTATTATTTACGTTGCTATTACAATCTCCAAGCAAATTTTTGTCATTTAAAAATAACTGGCCACTAGAAATACATTTAGGAATGTGCTTCATAAAGCACTTTCATTTGCATTATTTCATTGAGTTTTTACATCCAGAAGACAAAAAGAGCACGTAGTATTGTCCTCGTTTCACAGATATGGAAACAGGCTACTGAGGTTAAGTAACCCACGGTAATCAGTAGCCCAGAGATAGGACTAGTATGCCTCTCTGAGATCTTTCCTCTCCCTCTCTTCCTGAGCAAATGTAAGGGGTTTCCATCTGGGAAAACCTGCATTTTTCCTCCTGTATCAGAGACAGAAGGGGCAGTGAATGTAAAGTCTGTCTATTCAGGGTTGAAGTATTAGCAAACTCCCTTGTCACACACTCCAACTTATGTAAGTGACAGCACTGACACCATCCATTGATGTTCATCTACCTTACTCCTGGATCCAACTTTCCAACTGAAAGAGCAAAGGGGCGCCTAGGTGGCTCAGTCGGTTAAGCCTCCGACTTCGGCTCAGGTCAGATCTCACGTTCCTGGGTTCAAGCCCCGCGTCAGGCTCTGCTGACAGCTAGCTCAGAGCCTGGAGCCTGCTTCCAGTTCTGTGTCTCCTTCTCTCTCTGCCCCTCCCCTTCTCATGCTCTGTCTCTGTCTGTATCCAAAATAAATAAAACATTAAAAAAAAATGAAAGAGCAAAAAAAGTGGGTTATATACTAAAAACCTTTACCCTCCTCAAAAAAAATCCAACCTATAAAATAACAGTGAAACAAGGCATCACTTGGGAACTGGACCCTATTAGATGGTGGAGAAAATTGCAAGTTGCCGAATCTTGACATTAACATGAAGCCAACATTCAAGCTAGGAAGACTGCATTACTTCAACTGTTATCTCAGAAGATAATTTAATTTTTTAGAGATATTAAAAGGGGAATATATAATTTGGGGGGTTATGAAAGAGATTGTTAAATTGTGGGCTATGAATATGATCAGAATCTATCAGGAATTCAATTATTGTGTAAGAAAAAAGTTAAGAGATGGACTAATATGATAGTAAATTTAAAAGTCATTATAATGATGATGGTGTTCATATGTATCATAACCAAGGGCAGCTGTGAGTAATGATAACAGAATGACTTGTTCTACACCAATAAACCCACTAACATCGCTCAGATAAAATTTAGGCCAAGCTTGAATTGTAAAACTACAGTTTGTAAAGTTCTCAGTTCTCCTCCGTTCACTCATCAGTTCTTCCCAAAAGATTTTAATATCAGATCACTCATTAATCATTCTTTAATATGTTGGATGCTTTACATGATATACTGTCATCTCTCTTTCCTTTAGACTTAGTTGCTGATTTACTTGTGGAACTAAAATTAATTTAAAAAATCAAGTTCAGCGATTGAGGATTGTTCCTGGCATTTGATCTTATATGGTAAAGTGATGGGGAAAAAAATCATGAAGTGATATATTTTCCTACCATTCAATATTTCAAACTAAAACAAACACCCCTCCAAGAAGATTTCAATGCATAAAAGTCCTTCTTCTGAAAGGCAATCCCCATTTGCTAGTGAGAGAGCATTGGAATTCTGGTGTGACCAATTGTCCCACAAATTTTTCAAAACTACTGTAGGAGCTAGTTTTCAATGGAGCCTCTGGGACAAAGGAAAAGCAATAAAAAATTAAAAATGGACAGTGTCTACTCATGGAAAAAAAATATAAATATATGTCTGGGGAAAACTTAGCCTCATTAGTCATCAAAGAATAAAAATCAAAACAAATTTTTATTTCCAACTATCAAATTATTATACATTTTTTTAAAAATGGATAATTATCTAGATTCCATTCACAGCAAAGGATTTAAAGAAATCAGAGTAAAGATCCAGGATCTAGAACAATTACAGGGACCCTCAACTGAACTGATTTTTAATAAGGTGTCAGAAAGGTAAGGCAAATTAAAATCTAGAGAGAAAATCTAAATTCAAATACCAAGAAAAAGAGGGAACGACAGTGGTAGATCTTGGCAGGGCCAGAGGTAGAGATCAGACGTAGAGCACAGAGCCAGAAGTTTGTGAAAACACAACAGACCTCAAAAGTCAGCAAACAAAGTTCTATTCCTGGGAAAGGAGTAACAAAAACTGAATTTAACCTCTTGACTTAAACAATTAAAATTCCAATAAAATATGTGAAAGTTTTGGACAACTGACATTGTAGGATATGTCTGGGAGAAGGGAAATAAATGCAGTGAGCCCTGCAAGTTCTTAACACCTGGGTAGCACTTCCTGACCCAAGCATAGAGACTAAGGACCCAAACAGAGCTTAGTAGTCTCCCTGCAATGAGTAGATAGAGTTCTGGATTCAGAGATCCCAAGGTGGATAAAATTTTGGAGCAGAGTACTAGAGAGGAGAATTCTTTACTGGAAAAGCTCTGGATATATTCAGAGGGTTACCCTGGAATCTTTAGCTAACTACTGATTAGCAGATACATGAGAGAAAACTGCAAAGGCCAAAGAAAGAACCATTGGAAAGGAGCAGGCAAAACAATCAGGGAAAATACACAGTGCAGAGGAGTTGCTACCCTCACCAAACAGGATAGAAAGAACTATAACACAAGGAATTGAATAGAGTCCTCAGAAGAATATTGCCTCAAGAGTAGGACCAAATTAACCCTAGACATTGTTATAGATTTCCCTTAACAAAACTGTCAATAAGTGACTGCCCTAGAAAGACAATCCAAACTTATTTAAATAAATAAAAAGCCTAACAACTATACAATATAAAATTGACAATATCTACAATGTATCAAAAATTATCAGGCATGCAAAGAGGCAGGAAAATATGGCTCATAATGAGGATAAATGTCAATCAATAGCAACAGACCCAGAAATGACACAAATGATAGAATTAGTAAAAGTCAAGGAAACTAACCAGCCATAACAAATGTACTTCATATGTTTAAAAAAGTAGAGAAAAGTCTACGTAAGATGAGGTGGTGTGGAAAGTATGAAAAGATACAAATCAAACTTGTAGGAATGAAAACACAGTGTCTGAAATGAAAAATAACCCTGGGTAGGATTACCAACAGATTAGACACAGCAGAAGTGGGAGATGCAAGACAGAGTAACAGAGCTCTACACCATGAAACAGAAAAGATACTATGGCAAAAAGGAAAAAACAGAGAATTGGTGAGCCGTGAGACAATATCAAGTGAACTAATATGTGCATAATTGAAGTCTCAGACGGAGGAGACAACAAAAATATCTAAAGAAATAAGAGCTCAATTTGATGAAATTGCAAACCCACAGCTTGAGGAACCTGAGTGAACTCAAACAAAAGAAATGCAAAGAAAACTATGTCAACACAAATGATAACAAAATCTCTGAAAACCAATACCAAAGAGAAAATCATAAATGCATAAAGTTACATAAAGAGGAAGAAAACTAAAAATAACAACAGTCAGAAACAATGCAATCCAGAAGACAGTGCAGATATATCTTTAAAATATTGGGGGAGGGGAGAACTGTCAACCTAGAATTCTATAATTAGTGAAACTATCTTTCAAAATTAAGGAAAAATAAAGAGGGAAAGAGACAAGAAACAAACATGTCATCTGTCATAAGAACAGGAGACAAAGGGATGGATGAATGGAAATCCAAGGAAAAGGTGCCCAATCATATAAGTGGTTCAGGAAAAGACCTCTCTGAAGAGCTAGCAATCGAGAAGTCCTGAGGGAGGCAGTCATGAGAATATCTGAGTGAAAAGGAATTCAGGCAGAGAGAACAGCCAGTGCAAAGGCCCTGGGCAGAAGTGTGCTTGGTGTGTTCAAAGAAAAAAAAAAAAAAAAGAATGCCAGTGTGGTTATATCAGAGGGAAAGGGAGGATAAATAACAAAAAGTGAAGGTGGCAGAACAGGGTGCACAAACAGCAACCATTTAGGAAGCAGTTGCCACTGTGTAGTAGAAAAATGATGGGTTGGTAGATGTGGTAGGTAAAATAATAGCCACCCCAAAATATCACATCCCAATCCCAGGAACTTGCTGGATGTGACATGTTGCCATACCTGGCAAAAGTGGTGACTGCAGATGTGATTAAGTTAAAGACCTTGAGGTGGATAGATTATCCTGGATTATCTACATGGAGCCACTCTAACCACATGGGTCCTTAAAAACAGAGACCCTTTCCCAGCTGTGGGCAGAGGAAGATGGCACTGTGGAAGCACGGTCAGAGAGATGCAGCATTGCTCCTGTGAAGATGGAAGAAGGATTATGAGCTACAGAACGCGGACAGCCTCCAGAAGCTGGAAAGAGCAAGGGAGAGCTTTCTCCCTAAGAGCTTCCAGAAAGGAACACAGCCCTGCCAAACAGCCTGATTTTAGCCCATTGAGACCCATGCTGACTTGTGACCTAGTAAATTTGTGTCATTGTAAGCTGCCGAGTGTGTGATAATCAGTTATGGGAGCAACAGAAAATTAACTTAGTAGGGATGAAGGTAGAAACGTCACTCTGGCTACAGTAGAAAATAACTGACTAGGAACGAGAAAGGGGAAACTGAAGGCAAAAAAGCAGCAACAATCAATGTATGTTTTCTGTGTCCAGAGTTCAGCTCTTGCATTTAGCCCTTATTTAAAAAGAGTTATACTAATGTGCCAGTCATCAAAAAAGAAATTTTCACCATCCTTTTACATTTAGAAGAACAAAACATGCTTATCAAAAGGTGGAATGGAAGGTGGAACAGTGTGTTGAAAGTCCAGCCAGAAACGAGACCAACCATACAGGCTGATTGAAGAAAAATCATTACAGGAATAACCACTGCAGTTAGGATCCCATCAAAACAGCTTTAATAACACTACATAAAAGTCACTAGAGATGGTTTCCGGTTAGGCAGAAATCTCAAATCACTCCCCACTGAAGTATCTCCAGTGGTTTTTGCCGAGCGCCCATCTGGGGGTAGCACGGGGCAAGGCATGCGAAGTAGGCATCCATCACTGGGGAGAGGGCTGTCATCTACAGATACTCTTTCTGCTCAACTGGGAGGATTGTCAAGACCACCCCTTGAGTCCCAGCCTCCTACACCCATGTTTCCAGAACCCTGAAGTCACTCTTAATAATCTTAGTGAGATCAGTCAATATTCTTTATGCCCACATGGATGAAAGTCATGGCATAACAGTCATTTCATTGAGCCTAACGTGTCTCTACAGATTTTCAGCATCTGGCCTGCATCTGGGCCCCCCCCAGGAGGGTGTCACTGATTGCTAGAATTCTTTTCTTCTTGGAGCTGCCTTCATTAGCCCATAAACTTCCAATGTCTCCAGCTCTTGTTCTTCTTTTGTGGAAAGAGATTTGTTTTTCTGTGGAAGCAAGATACTGAGAGGATTTAGGAAAAGGTTCCTCCTCATTTACAAATAGGACATATAGAACATAACCAATGCAACAGAAGACATGGGTTTATGCCATAAATAATCAATCAGTGCTTCTTCTTAGAGGAAGCAGGGTCACAGACAACAATAGCTGATGCCAAATTTTGAGCACTACTATGCACCAAGCACTGTGTGTAGCGCTCTACATATGGTAGAGGATTTGATCCTAACAATGCTACTTTGAAGCAGGTATTATTATCTCCACTTTAAAGACGAAGAAATGGACTTGAAAAGTTTAGACAATATATGGCACAGTCGGGATTCAAACCCAAGTCTTTCTGACTCCACTAAGCTGAAGAACTCCGGCAGTTAATAATGAGAACTCCAGGATCCCCTGACATCTCTGTGTCTTATGTTCAAGCACTGGAATGGTAGGTTGAATCACGTACAGCCTATAATGGAACTCAGATGCCTTATATAACAACTGCCACCTCCAACAGTCTCATTTAGAAAAGGATTCAACATATTTTTGTTATCTGGAGCTATGGTTACAATGAGACCAAACTACCTAGAAATAAAGAAAAACCCAGATTTGGTTGGAGAGTTTCATTTTCACCTGCATTGGCACATTTGTATTTCTATAAACCTGGCTGTTTCCTCTCATATATCCACACCTGCTGTGAACTGAACCTTTTGGTCTGTGTAGCTACTGATTCTTACCTTTGAGTCACTTCTAGTGATGTAAAATCCACCCAGATCACTATCAGTGATTTAAGCACTAATCCTACTGGCAGTAGAACACAGAAGTCAAGAATGAGTGATTTGGTGGAAAATAGACTTAGGTTCAAATCCCAGCTGTGCCACTAAGAAGCCCTACACCCGTGGGTAAGTCACAGCTTTCCACTCCTCAGTTCTCCCAGTTGTAAAACAAGGATAGCAAAATTTCAGAGCTGTAATAAGGATAATGAGGTAATGTGCATAAATCTCTTAGCACAGTGGCACATAGTAAGCAATCAACAAATGTTAGCTATTAGTCCTATTACCACATAGCTTGGGACACAAGAGGCAATTAAACCCAAGGACAAACAATGAAGACCAAAGCAATGAGCCCTTCACTCACTATGAACCTCAGGAGAGATTGTAGCAGTATGTGTGCCTCAGAAGCAGGGCAACGCAGAAAGGAAAGCACATCATCAATGTATCTGAACCGTTTCCATACACTCCCCAGGTGTTGTACTCCAACTAGCCATGGCCTGTCACACTAGGCTCCTCTCCTGCCCCTGCTCCCCGACTCCATTTCAGTGGTCCCTCCAGGGGGAGAATAAGGGGATGGTCCATGAAGATGATTCATTGGGGTGAGAAAAGAAAATATTAGCATTTCCATTTATTGTTTTATGGTCAGTTAAATTTATATTTAATATTATATTTTAAAATATAGTAAATCTACATGAATATTTGTATTGAATCTAAAAATACACAGATAAAATATTTGGGATACATGCTCAAGTTTTCTTTTAACTAACAGGGAGTGAAATCTGAAATAACTTGAAAATTAGAGTTCTGTTCAGTTCTTAAAGGGACACAAAGTTATAAGCACAAGTGTCTGATAGGTAGGCTATGCAGGTAGCCTGTGCATACCTGCAGGCTGTGGAGGTGGGTGAAATTCAAGGGCTAAAGGATGCAGTGAAGAAAGTAGAAAACTAGTCCCTACTAACGTGGTCCTTTTAGAAGTCAGCTCAGAACCCTAACCCAGCCTCGAGGTAGCTTGGACTGGAACTGGGAGTCAAAATGCCTGGATTCAAATCCTGGCTCTGCCCTTTACTCATGTAACACGTCATTGAGTAAGTCCTTTAACCTGAGATTCAGTTTCTTCATCTCTTTGTGGAATCATAATACATATCTCAAAGGCTCACTGTGACCTCTAAGTGAGGTGATGTAGTCCAAGGTCTTCAATGATTTCAATGACAATTGAATCTAAATCATTCATCTCTGTGGCAGCTTAACTGAGAATAGTGATGCTTTATGGGCTAACACTGGTCGATCGTCTGCTATGTAGAAGAGGAAGTGGAACTGCTCCATGTCATCCTGGATGGGAAAATCCAATAGAAGGAAGAATTTATGTAACAGAATTAAATCTGCACTGCCTTTTCAAATAATGGATTCTCCATCACAGACATTGTTTAAGCTGAGGCTGTATGTCTAAAGACTGTAAAGCAGACTCATTTTGAGTGAGAACTCTGTAGTATACAACTTTCACATTACCTTCAAACACCCAAACTTTATAATTCTAACACAAATAAAATGAGAACCAGTTAAAGAGCAACACAAACGACAGTAATATAGGCCCTCGAGCAGGTCAAGAGGAAGAGTACAGATACTCGCATACAGAGGTACCTTTTGATATCCTGCAAATTATACAACCCCCTAGTTCATCCACATGAGACTTGAACTTCCTCTTAAAGGTCCCTCAAATTCTTGCCACGTACAGTAAGTTGTTCAACAGTTCATTTAGCCTGGTGTCCACAACCACAGGGCTCATCCCTACTTAAAGAGCTGTTGCTCTAGAAAAATGCTGAGGAGGAACAGATCATATCAATATCAAAACTATAAGCAACTCATTCATTCACAAATATTTTCTCTCCAGCCCAAACCTTGCCTTTAAGGATCAGACTCAAAAGTCAACCTATAATTTACCATCAAACTCCAATACTTCCTAAAATAAACTTACCATCTTCCCCTCTTTCCCACCTTCTGGCATTCCATATCTATGAATGGCACCACTATTCACTTATTTCCCCATCTAGAAGCCTGGGGTAATCTTTGTCCCCACTTACTCCCTTCCTCCCCATTCCCTGTCATTTTTATATCCTGAGTACCTTTTGAATATATCTACTCCGTTTTCTTCTCTTCTACCACTCCCTACGTTAGACCAAGCACCCATTGTCTGACCAAGCACCCATTGTCTGTTGCCTGGACTATTACACTAGTCCCCAATGGTCTTCTTTACCCACTCTTGCCTCTCCCATTGTTTACTATATGGACTTTCCATTACCCAAAAACAAAACTTCAAAATGAAATGAGGTGCTGCAGTGTCTGGCTCTGACTCACTCATCAGCCCATCTTTTTCTTGCTCCTTCTTTCCCTTCACTCCGTCCACACTGACTCTCTTTCAGTTTCCCACACTCTCAAGCTTCTATCCATCCCAGGGTCTTCTCTCATGCCCCTCCCTCTACCAGAGAGACTCTTCCCTCCTTGACATGCCTTGTTAGGTTTTACTCATCCTCCAGATCACTGCTTAGGCATTGTTTCCTCAAGAAAACCTTCTGTTACTTCTATGACCAACTCAAATTTGCCTGTTTTAGGCTCTTAAGGCATCATTTAGCACTGGTCACATACGAAGTTGTATATTAGTGTTTGACTATTTTTATTGTTGTGTTTTTCCCTAGTAAACTATAAAATACACAAAGGCAGAAACTGGCATTATTTTCACCACCAGGTTCCAGAATGTTGAACAGTGGTCTAGAATATAATAGGTCCTTGAGAGAGAGAGAGACCAATAATGATGAATGAAACTAATAATAAATGCTATATATTCTTCTGCAAGTGACTTCATCTCTCCAGTTCTGATTTAACTCTGTTAAAATTTGGGATTAACAAGGAGAGCAAATGAGAAATGAACACAAAAAGGAACTAGAACTGCCTAGAACTGCCAACTACTCAAATTGTGTAGTTCCAAAATGCAAAAAAAAAAAGAAAATTTTAATATTTAATTTTGGAGTGTGTGTGAGAGTGGGGGAGAGAGGCAGAGCTAAAGAGAGAAAATCCTATGCAGACTCCACACTCAGTAGGGAGCCTGACGTGGTGCTCCACCCTGGGATCATGATCAAAGCAAAATCAAGAGTCATATGCTCAACTGGCTAGGCAACCCAGGCACCCCCAAAATGCAAAAAAACTTCGAATTATTGAAATAAAATATCCACAAAGAAAGCTGTGCTTATGCTGAGCTCACAAATACATGCTTTTCCCCCATAAAAAGAACAAACAGATGCTATCTGTGAGGCCCACAGCACATCTGCACAGATAAAACAACAGCGCTTGAAGTGTCCTGGGAAACAAGTGATTTACATGTTTGTTCTCTGATACGCATGCTCACGCCTTGTTTCCAGAGAGCACTGAAATGGCCATGTTCAGAGAATCATGGTTGTGGCCTGGGATGTATTCCTTAAGTTCACCTTCAGTGGACCCATCTGAGCAATATTCATGTTAAAAATAATTCTAAAGAAAGAATTGCTGGCTGGAGGGCTTCTTCCCTTCCTGTCACCCTCCCTTTCTCAAGCTTTCACATCTAAGTGTTGTCAAGTTATCATGCACTAACTAATCAAAACAAAGGGAATATGAGAAACGTCTAAAAGTTTCATGCCAAGTATGAAAACCGCCTGAAGGATGTGGTGGCACCAGCCATTCAAAAGACTCAACTTCTTTCTGACAATATAAGACTTTGATACGCTTACAGTATTTTCTTCTGGGATCTCAAACTCCTTTTCTTTTTTCAAGTATTTAAAAAGGTTATCTGGTAAGGAGTTTTCTTAAGTAGGGTGGACAAACAGGCATATAATAGGCATATAACGTACTTTTTTAAAACAAGGCAGTAGCTGACATAAATTGAAAGTGATTTCTTTATTCCCACAAGAGACAATGCTAAGAGGTGGGAATGGGAATTATTTGCTCTGGGAGCCCTGGCCACAGAACAGTTTAATCTAATTTGCATATGAGACTGGGAGTTCCTGGAATTGCATTCCCTTGTGGCCCTTACCCTCCCACCCCTATTTCCACCACTGACTACGTGCTGCTTTTTATGGTAACTGAACATGAAGCTTAGTAAAAGCAGCAAAGTTCAGCTAATCACATAGAAAAGCCAGCAAATATACTATAAAACGGTGACATCTTCAAGGACCTTCAGAAGTTACTGAAATAAACAGGGAATACTGTATCTACTGACAGCTAAGCCAAAAAAGAAAAAAGTTAATGTTTCCTACTCAATATATTTTCTCCTTTCAAACTTCAGACAACTTCACCCTACCACACCCAACAACTTGTGACTGGTTCCAAACAGTGACACCAGCTGATGAAAGATGACATTCTTGCAACTCTTTCCCTCAAAGGACTCATGGTGAGATGGCCCTTCTCCAGTAGACTATATACTTCATCATCTGTGTCCATCTTTCTGTCCCTGGAGAGGCAAGTTTCAAAGGGAAATCATCTTTCCGAGGCAGCTCTGGATCAAACCTTGGGAATTAAATCCAGGATGTGCAGATCAGCCTAGACTGCTGGCTACCCCCTCGGAAGCTGAGTCACTGACCTGGCGGTTCATTTAATCACTTGGAAAGTGGTTAGACTGAACAGGACATGTAGTGATTCGTAATTCAGACTGGTCTCAGAGCTTCGTGTTTTTCACTGGGAGACGCCAACTGCAGCCTCTCTCTGGGAGTCAACAGGAAGTAAGAATGGCAAGCCAAATTTGACACCACTTGACGTAACCAGGGATAGACTTCAGCCCTTCTTTCTCAACCCAATAACACAGAGATTTTGAAAGTGAGTCCTTCTAGCTAAACATATCAACCAAGTATCAGGGCAGAATAAATAATTAATAATTGAAGAAAACCCATTTTGGTAACTCAGATTTAACACTTTATTCTTACCTGGCTTTCATTTATTTAAAAATGTGAATTTAAAAAATTCTTTAAGTCTCAGATACAGTGCTGAAGATGGTATGAATAAAAAGAAATAATATTTATTAAATAATCTATTTCTCACAATCAATCAGAAAAAAAATTGTGACTGAGGCAAACACAAAATCTATTTTCTTGATTTTTGTTTCATCATGCTGCATTATGGAATATCCTAAACCAGGCACAGCAAGACATGGCCACGTAGTCAAAGTGAAACCAATAGACTTTTTATGAAACATTTCCTATTCCTGGTTACAATTCGTGGTTCAATGATTGATTCATGTTCAGCTATTTCCAACTATACTTGTGGTACTAGTAAGGAGACGTAAAATTTGATCATTTCACATAGTGTGTTTGGTAAAGAAAACTAATGCGGTTGTGTTTAAACTCACCCCTATTTTTTCTCTATGTTCTGTCTTTCCTCTCCAATTCATCCCATACCTGGTTCCCAGATTACTTTTCCTAAAATATAACATCTGTGCATGTATTCACTTGAAATTGGTTGGACCCTGACTGCATGGCAATGGTCACTTAGCTAAGCGCAGAAAAGAGAAGATAAACATGATGGTCTTGCACTTGCAGAGTTTATGGCCAGTGATACGTCTCTAGTCAAAAGTCTTCTGGTTCTCTCTGGGACTGTGAGATCCAGTTCAACCTTTAACCTGATATTCTTAAACTCCTAAATTTAGCCTTCACCAGAAGTATCTGCTCTTAAAGAGTCAACTGTCAAGCTCACACTTTTGATTCTCCATCTTATAGCCTCAAGGGCTCCTTCTTTTGCATACCCAAATTACCTTAAAACCTAACTCACTTACCTTTAATGAAACCATTTCTGATCTACCAGTCTTTCTCCCTTCTTAAATTCCATAGCCCAGATTATCTTACCAATTTTTCAGCTTGACACCATTCCATATACCCTGTCCCAACCAAAATTCAGTTATAAATGCATAAATACAATACATAGATATGAACATACATATATATATATATATATATATATATGCCTCTATGTTAAAGAAAAGTGAGCTGGATTTGAGACATTCATTCTTTACTGAAATGTGGGCCAAATGCTCCATTGGTGTCATGAAACAGGGATTTTTATTTCACAAAAAAAGGTTGGGGTTGGGGGGTGCCCCAAGCCATAATTTTATTAGAAGGAATACAGATTTCTCATGTAACTCAGATAGGATGATCTTCAGAACAAAATTAATTCTTACCATAGGAAGCTTTGCTTATATATCAGATTCTTTATGAGAAAACAGCAGCTCCCTGAAATAGAAGCCCTGGCTCTTTCCCCACATCCTTCTGTAAGGTCCCCGAGTTTCTCCTTCCTGCTCCCTCACCCTGACCCTCCACCACTCACAGCTCGACATCACCCCAAGGAGACATCAAACATAGCGCCTCTCCCTTTCTTAGAGTCAAAAACGGTTGAATGGACGGAAGAGTTTACCAAGAACGTCCTTTTTGGTAAGGACAATGGAGTATCCTCAGGAAGGAGGACATCAAAATGTGAAGAATCAAACAAAAGAAATCACCTGGAGCAAAGGAAAGTGAGGGTAGGAATATCCGTGTGGAAAACCCTTGAGAAACCTAGGCAATATGGCCCCATCTCTTCATGTGGGACTAGGAATTAAGCTGGCTGTCTAGGGACCCGGTTCCTAATTCTCCCCTCTCTTCCTCATGATCTAGGACTCTCAGGAAGTTAGTTACCCAAACTTTTCAGTAAAAAATTTTTAAAAAAAGGAAAAAACCCAACAGTCACAAGTGTGGAATAAACCACCAAGGGCTATCCCTGTACATCATTGCTCATTATAAATTACTGGAAAAGACATCCCTGAAAGTGACTAGGAGTCTAGGAAATTATAAAGCTGAATACCACCTTGCTCCCCAGCCTCCTTCCTGGCTTCTACCATCTCCAGCAACTATCCTGAGGGCTGAGGTATCCATACCCAGGTTCCAACGGAGAAGGAGCAAAGACTTCCTTTGATTGTGGAAAACTAGGACATTTAAAAAGAAGCCTTCCTTTGACTCTCTTTCTGTGTCTCTCTACCTGACCACTGATGCTTCAATCACAATTTAAAGTTTCATCTGATGAATAATCTTCAATCTTATGAATTATTGTGTCAAAATAGTTTCTTAAAATATGTTCTGAGTAAGTGTTACTTTGGAAGAAGTACTTATGAGCAGCTACTCTATGCCAGCTACATATTTTTTTAATTTTTTAATGTTTGTTCATTTTTGAGAGAGAGAGAGGGAAAGAGAGAGAGGGAGAGAGAGAGAAAAGGGCGAGGGAGGAACAGAGAGAGAAGAGACACGGAATCTGAAGCAGACTCCAGGGCTCTGAGCTGTCAGCACAGAGTTCAACACAGGGCTCGAACTCATGAACCACAGATCATGACCTGAGCCGAAGTCGGACACTGACTGACTGAGCCACCCAGGCGCTTTCCCCCTCCACCCAGCTATATTTCTACTTATGGATCACAGAGGCCAGACTGACCTTTAATTTTAATTTCTTCTTTCTAGGTTCCCCACAGCATTGACTCCAGCTGTCATTCAACTTGGTACACAAACCAAACAATATCATGTATGTGGTGTATCAATAGTTA